>NC_059158.1:43488631-43801920 GCF_019923935.1 Bubalus bubalis | reverse complement strand
ACACCCTCAGAGAGGGAGAAGCCGAGTTTCCGTATTGAGGGAGAAGACTGAAGGCGTGAGTCCTGAGTGGGCCAGGGAGGGGGTCTTGGGCTCTAGAAGGCTCCACCTCCTATCCCCCACCTCTACTCCCACTGCTGGAGACCTTGGGAGGGAAGTGGGTGTGCTGGGGACTGTTTCCAGGTTGGGGGACTGAAAGGAGGCTGAGACAGGTGGGCAAGAACCCAGAGGTGTGAATGTTGGTGAGAGAGGGTTTACTCATCGAAGGAAGGGAGTGAAACCCAGATGCAGGGACCCCCAGGGGACGCCAGGACCTGGGGCCTCTCTATGAGATTGAAAATGGAGATATTTTTATACTATTTGTTTATCTTTGCAATAAGGAAAAAAAGTGATTAAAAAGAAAAGTGGCCCAAATGCCCATCAACAGTATAATGGATAAATAAATTGTGGTATATTTCTACAACGGGATGCTATACAATTCCATGTAACAGCGTGGATACATCCCCAAAACATATACCTGTTGAGCAAAATAGGTCAGACATAGAAGACTAGGGGTTATTTGCAATCACTTCCGTAAAGTTCAAGAAACAGGTGAAAGTAACCAGTGGAGATAGACGTCAGAAAAGTGGTTTCCCTTGGGGAGAGTGGTTTCTCATGGGGAACGAGTGACCGTTGCTCTTTTATGAGCTGACTTCAACAGGGCCGTTCGTTGGAGAGCATCAGCCTAGACATTTATGACGTGGACATTTTTCTGTGTATATGTTCTACTTCAATAAACAGTTCACTTTAAAAAAGAGAGCAAGAGAGACCACGTGAAGCCGTCTTTGGGCTACAAGGCCAGTCAGTTCTGAGGTCACCTCCAGCAGATGCTGGGCCTCCTGCGGGCTGGAAACTGCACAATCAGCATGGCAGCCATTCTTCCCATGCCTGTGCCGTGCCAGCTGAAGACCTGGCCACCTCTGTCTGCTCCCCCTGCCCAGCGGTGGTGAAAGATGTTTCAGATGACTAACCGCATCATGGATACTAGAGGCCGTTTCCCCTCTGGAATCTTCCAGGCCTTGGGGTCATGCCCCCTGTGTCAGTGCCCCCAGATATGGCCCGACAGATGGGACCAACCCTCCCAGCAGGCCACGCGGGGCCCAGCTACCCTGGACCCACCCAGAGGGGGTGCCTTTTTCTAATTTGCCCAAAGGTGCCCAAGAGATTCTCAAGACCGCAGCTGGAATTGCAGGGCAAAGATTCTTCAGGTCTGATGATGTCTGGTCCAGAGAAAAGGGAATGTGAGAGTCATGCCATAGCATCACACTAACAATAGTGCAGTTCTTGTGCACGGCAGTGCTTCTTTAAGATCTTTTGCTTTTTCACGGCACTTGTGTGGACAATCCGTGTTCAGGGCTTTGCCCGGGTTCTGGAAGGAAGGACAGAAGCGTCTCTCCTGGCTGTGATCCCTGGAGCCGACTGGGAGGCCATGAGAGGGCTTCTTGGCCACAAGAGCCCTTCTCCTTCCTCTCTGCATGTCCCTGGCAGATTGGGTAGACGTCTGTCACTAGTTTGCAAGATGTGTGTGTCCGTGGTGCTATGCATCCCGCCATCATCCTTTTGCTGATGGACTCCATCTGCAACCCCACTTACTCTTTAGTTCCTGCTTTTGAGGTTTGTGAGGGCCCTTGTCAGGGGCTGCTGGCTCCCAGACCTTCTCCCTGCTCATGGCGGCCTTGCGTTCAGTTGCCGGTGGCATCTGGTCATGGATGGGCCTGGACTTTTTGTTCTGCAAGACTTGTGGCGGGGTGGTGATGGGGGAATTGGTTTGTTTGAGTTTTTTTCCTGTTTTCTAGTATTCTCCAAGGCTTCCAGTGGGGTTTTGCTCTTTTTTACCTTACTATTAGCCACATTTGATCAAAGTTCTTCCTTAAACAGAGGATGCACGGGGGCGTATCTGGGCTTCCTTTCCGTCTGCCCTGCACCGCCTTAAATGATATCAGGTGTTGTGAAGAGAGAGCAATGACCCGGGGACCCCTCCTGCACCAGGGTCTGTCCCCTTGGAAAGTGAACCCAGACTGCTTCCTCTTTTTATGGGGTGAGAAAACTCTGGTCAGGGGAGGCATTTGTCTTAACCGAGTGAGCCTCACCTCAGTGTTTCGTCCTGAAGAGAAATCAGCAGTTGGAGCCAATAGAGAGGAGTTTTATCTTGAGTAGTGAAGCGGCAACTGACTGATGGGAACACACAGAACCAAGTCATCATCCAAAAAATGGTGCAACTGGAAGAGAGAAAGTTCTAGAAAGCTTTGGGGACACCTCAGGGCAATTAGTGAAATGAGATTTAGTTATTGAAAACCCATTCATTGCAGCTCCCTCACAACTGTTGGCTTACCCAGGTACTGTAGGGTGGGCCGATGGACCAGCCCCAGGGAGCAGCTCCTATCTTCCTGCATTCTGTAGAACCTCCGTTTCCGGTCATTCAGAGCCGTGGCCGTGGGTCAACTCCCTCCTGGTCTGTTCCACCCGATTTGGTCAAGGCTGCACTGTCCGTCCTGTCCCCACTCATGAGGTGCGCGTAGAAACAGTTACATACTTTGTAGTTTTCTGCCACTTCCTGGACCTGTTGGTTGTCAGATTACATGGGCACATTTCTTCATTGCCCTGATTTTCTTCAAATCTCTTTACATTCCTCCTAATCCCTGCCTGTCACAATGTTGGTACCAGTCAGAATCTCAGAATCGGTTGATGCCGATTGACATTTGCTCCATTTTAGTTGAAAAACTACCCTGATTGCATTTGAATCTCACCGCCAGTGTCTTAGAACCATTCATTCAACTCATCCATTCAGGCTCAGAAGGCCTGCCTTCTCTTGTGTCCTCTGTTAGAGGACTTGAACAGGAAAATGGTAGGCTGGGGAAGCTGGTGTTGAAAGTGAATCCAGATGGCCTGGGGGAGTGGGTGAGGGATGAGATGGTGAATCCTGCCTGGAATAAATAACCTGGTCAGAGGGGCGGCGGTGAGCACTTGCCGTGCGCAGATTGATCTAGAGCTGGAAGGTTCTAGAATTCAGAGGCAAGTTAATTAAGGGGCTGAGGAGACAGGATGAAGCAGGGAGAGGCAGCAGGAGAAGACCCCAACCTATGGAGAGAGAAGAAGAGGTATGAAGGTTCACGCCGGGGTGAGACGCTCAGTGGACAAGAAGTGGCTTGGGAGGATGGGCGTTCCGGGCCCTGGGAGCAGAGAAGCGAGTCTGGGACGTGGTGGCCCACACACCAGCCAGTGGTCAGCGAGCTGATGGAATCGGCTCTGGGGCAGCCGCATGCACGGGCGCGCTCAGGGCAGGGTGGCCTCGCAGCTCCTTTGGAGGGCTTGTCTCTGGTAGTGGCCCCTGCTCCTCCTGCCTTCCCTACCCCTCCACCTGAGCCTGTGGCAGAGTCCGCGGTCAGCCTCTTCCTCAGGTGTGGAGGTGGCCCAGCGGCACTTGGCCTGCCTCTCCCTACCCTGCACAACTTCAAAGCCAAATGAGGGAAGCCCCTCCCTGCCAGGGGCCTTCCCCGCCTGCTTCCTCATCTCTCGCAAGCTGACTCTCTCCAGAATTTGGCCCGGCCCTCAGCAGCTGTGTCCTCTTGGGCACAAAGAGTGGAGGGCAGCTTGGGCCTCTCCAGCCCATCCTCCACGTGTCTTCAGAAAAGCAACAAGGAGCCAGGCCTCCAAAGTGGTGCATCCGTCCCAGCCCCAGGACTCATTCTGTAGTGTGTCTAAAGAGTGAGGTTTTTTTGGTTTGGGTTTGACTTTCTTGATTTTTTTCGGTATCTAGATACCAACAGCTTCCCACCCCGCCCCTCACTTCATCACTCTGCCCCCAGTCTACCTGGAGCCCTTCTCCTCCAGGAAGATTTCCTGGTCCATTCCAGCTTATCACCACCCTCCAGTCTGCTGACTGCAGAGGGCTTTTATTGTCTGCATCTCTTATTTTATTTAGTGCTTCATTATACTCCATTGATGTCTCAGCTTTGTTTTAATCTCTAAGAGTTTCTTGGGCATTCTTTTATCTAGCAAGATAATAAACTCCTTGAGGGGAGGCCTGACCCTGCATTTCTTTTAAAGCCCTTCACCCCTCACCATGGGGGATAAACAATTTTGAGGGAAGTTGGCCTGTGTGCTTGCTTGCCCTGTGTGTGGGTGCTGGGTCCGCCTGGGCGCTAGCTGGAGGTAGCTGGAGTTGTTGGCTCCAACAACTGATGGCATCTCATTGGGGGTAGAAAAGAGGGGTTCCAAGGGCAATGAAGAAGCTAGAGCTGCTGCTCGGGACCCTCTCGGGATCCAGGGAATGTAGGAGAGGCTCAGATGACCTGCAGAGGGGGGTGAGGCAGAGGGCAAGGGGGCCAAAAAGGGAACACCTGCCTAGGGAGGAAGTAGACTCAAGAACTGGGCTGAGGGGACAGACACCAGGGTTTCTAAGCCAGACATTGTCTAAGTTGGCGGACTGGGCTTGGGGACTGCTGCTTTGTTATGGGATGTGGGGGGCACTTAGTCCTCTCCCAGCCAGGTCAGCTCCGAGCTCGGGCTGTGAAGGGTAGTGATTTGATAGGGTCTGGGGTACAGGGAGGGAAAGGAATAAGGTCCCTCCCAGGTCCACAGCCAAACCTCCAGGATGACACGAAACAGGGCACAGCCCTGGGGCGCACAGGGTGGCCAGTGAATATAGGCTGAATTGAACTGAACAAAAGGGGTGCTCATCCCTCCGAATCCCCTTAGCTAACCCCTCAGGAAAGTCCTCTCTGATGCCCCACAGCTCCTCCGGGCTTCCTCCCTCCAAGGCCATCCTCGTCACCCTGCTGGTCCTGTTTTCCTCATAGCACTTATCATTATCTGGATTTATCTTGTCCATCTCTGTCTCCTTGTTGGTTGTCTGTCTCTCCTCCCTGGAGAGAGCTACGCTCCAGGGCAGGCAGGATCTGGTCATTCTTGGCTGCAGCCACACCTTCAGCTTCTAGAATGGGGCCTGATACCGCCGGGAACTCAATGAGTATTTGTTGAATGGATGAATGGGTGGATGACAAACAGGGGGACAGACTCAGGTCTTGAGTGGGACGGGGGTCAGAGCAAAGCTCCCTGACTCTTAATCTAGCACACAGTCCAGGGCAGCTGGCCCAGCCAGGGAGGGGCCTGTTGGGTGCTGGTAGAGAGCGTGTTCTGGGCCAGGGCCAGCCAGCGTTGACTGACAGATGGCATGCTGAGAGATGTGTGGAATGGAATGCAATTCCAGTTTCATTTGAGCCTGGACTCTAGGAAAGGAAGTGCCAAAAATATGTAGTCCCACTCTCCCTGCTCAGGTATGGGATCCAACAGTCTCGAGGGGTCTCTGAGGGTGGGGAAGAAGTGAGCCCCGACCCCAGGCCATCTGACAAGAGGGGGGTGGCACTGGGCACAGCAGTCCTTAGGGGACACTGGCCAGTCCCACAGCAGGCAGAGGGGAGGGCCTGGTGCTGGGCACAGGAAGGGCAGGACTGTCTCACTGCCAAACCCCGCTCCGACCCAGCCTTCTGGGAGAACCAGATGGAGGCTTTGCCCAGGGCCTCTTCGAGCCTTAGCATGCGGGGCCAGTCCCGCTCTCTTCTCCAGCTGGCCACACTGTCTGTGCTGTATCTGAGCCCCCAGCCTGGCCAACACAATGAGAAGCCGAAGGAAGAGAAGGTACCTTGAGATTTCCTCCTTTAAGGCCCCAGGGGCCCCTTAAAGTTCAGGAAGTATCAGCGGAGGCAGGGATGGGGCAGGGAGGCTCAGAGAGGGACTCAAGAACTTCACTGAAGGTAGGTTCTAGAATAGGTTGATGATGCCTTTTTCCTCTCTTCTAAGGGGTTCCTTCCCTCTTTCTATACTAGCTAGGGAGTTCCAATCTTTTAAGACAGACAACATCTGAGTTTGGAAAGCAGAACCACAAGCTGAATACCGGTCTGGATGGGGATATTTGGGGCTGGAGCATGGTTCATACAAACGTGTCTGCTGGACAAAACTGTATGAAGAGCCAGAGGTAGGGGTGGCAGACTGCCCTTCTCTTCATCTGTGTCTTCTTGATCTATCTGGTCTTGCCTGAGCCCCTCATCCTTAATGGAAGGTCTGTAAGCTTCCTTGTGTGTCACCAAAGAACACTCAGGACTCTGAACTTTGGAGGAACCTCTGGGGTTTGGCATCTGAGCATAGGTGGTGGAGGATGAGGCTTCATGCTCCAGCCTCTTCCCTTGGGCATCTTATCTGATGAGCTTCTGGGGCCTCCACACCACTGTTCCTATAGAGCAAGGTGCCCAATGGGCATCTCCTCCCTGTGGACCCACCGCCCTCCAAACCTACTTCCTTCCTCATGTCACCTTCAACTTCCCCACCCTGCTCGCTTCCCACTCATCGTCCCTGACCCCTATGTTTGTAATGGGGCTTTTGCCAATTAAGCCCCAACTTGCTTTCTGATCTTGTGTCTAGTCCCTGGTGGTCCCTGTCTTGCCTGGGCCTCAGGGTCTTGGTGTGGCCCCCTCTTCCCTTCACAGCTGCAACCACCTACCCTACCTTCTGAGGCTCCTCTCCCTGCCTTGCCAGTGGCCACCCATAGGTGCTCCAGCTCCCTGCTTCCTCGTCACCTCCAGTCAAACATGGAAGGCAACAAATCTATTTTCTATTTTTACACAAAATATTTATTAATAAATATTTGACTGCACTGGGTCCTAGTTGTGGTGCGCGGGGGCTTTAGTTGCAGCATGTGAACTCTTGGTTGTGCTATGTGGGATCCAACATCCTGATCAGGGATCAAACCCGGGCCCCCTGCCTCAGGAATGCAGAGTCCCAGCCACTGGACCACCAGGGAAGTCTCAACAAGTCCATTTCAAATGCCTCTCTGCCAACGACAGTGGGGCAACAAACAACAGAAGGTGCCTGAGAAATCTCAAATGATGATCATCGAGTGTGTCCCTGACCAGCAGAAATGTCAGTGGCTGGGAAAGCCCCACCCTCTCTTGTGTTCCCTGGAGTTCCAGGCTCTGTCTTCATTTTCCTACGTCTTAGGATTTTCTGGTCTCCTTAAGGTCAGCTGAGATCTAGTTCGTTCCAGACATTGTTTGTGAATTCACAGGTGGCAGGAAGTCAGTGGGCCAAAGTCGGTCGGTGGGGGAGCAGCACAGGAAGGAGGACCACTGTCCCAGACGGTGGGAACCGGGACACACCACCTGAGACCAATGGAGCCACGCAGGTCTGTGTATCCGTTTCTGAGCCTCCCTGGCAGCCCCTGGACCCCCATCGAACAGAGAAGACCTAGTAAAGGGTCTCAAGCAACCCTCCATGGATGGTCTAGGGGGAGGGGATTTTCCAGGCAGGAATGTCCACACGGAAGGCCTTCAAATGAGGCGACCCCCTTGGGGACTGATCCTGCCTGGTAGTCTGGCTCATAAGTGAGGGGTAATGAAATCCATGTTGGGGTATCTGGTTGCCAAGGTTTGGAGAAATGCCATTTTGTAAGGATCAGTTATTAGAGATTCCAAGGTTTACATCACTGCAGTTCTAGTTTCTGAGGATATGTATGCTGAGGAAGTTCGAGTAAGTAAAGCCAAGGGGATGGAGGGCCAGCAGTTAGCCCCAAAGAGCTGCCGCAGCAGAAACTTGTCTGCAGCACCCGGGATCCTGACAGGGGAAAGTGCAGGAGTGACAGGGGCCCCTCTGGGCCCCTCTGCTGGCAGAAAGCACAGTAGAGTCAGGAAGGGGACGAAAGCCCTGTCCCTGGATGAACAGCTTGGAGGGGTGGAGAGGAGCTGATGGCAGGGCCCTGCGTCAGGTCAAGTCCGTGGAGCCAGGCTCCTCCAGATCGTGGCCTGGCCCTGAACTTGATCTGGATGGCCAAGACGCTTTGGCCTCTAACAGAGAACTTGCATCCCACTAGCCTCAACTTTGGAGAAGGCAATGGCACCCCACTCCAGTACTCTTGCCTGGAAAATCCCATGGGCGGAGGAGCCTGGTGGGCTGCAATCCATGGGGTTGCAAAGAGTCGGACAAGACTGAGTGACTTCACTTTCACTTTTCACTTTCATGCATTGGAGAAGGAAATGGCAACCCACTCCAGCGTTCTTGCCTGGAGAATCCCAGGGACAGGGGAGCCTGGTGGGCTGCTGTCTATGGGGTCGCACAGAGTCGGACACGACTGAAGTGACTTAGCAGCAGCAGCAGCCTCAACTTCTTGGGGGAAAAAATATACACAAGAACTGGGATGCGGGTGGTTTCGGAGTAGAATGGGGCTTTGGGGTCTTATGGGACTAGGGGGCTATCAGCTACTGTGGTGGACTAGCCAGTTTTCATGCCACACACAAAAAACAAAACACCTAAGAGCCAAGGAGCAAATCCAGGAGTAAAACTTAGATGGAGGGATGGACCAACACTGCAGCAAGGATGAAATGTGGGAGTGTTCCACTTTTTCCTGTTCTAATTTGTCCCAGAAACAGTGAAAGAGGCCAAGGAAGTAATCACCAGCTCCTGGTTCTGAGCAGTGCATAAGCTGTCCTTCCAGGAGTTAACAAACTAGGTTTGGATTCTGAAAGAAGAGTGTCTAACCTTAATCACCCCCAGTGGTATGCTGAGGGCCAGGCCCAGTGAGCTGGACTATGGTATTTTTACTTAAGTGAGGTCCAGGCGGAAAAGGAAAGGCGCAAAGCCGGCACTGCCTGCCCAGGGCCCTCTGGGAAAGAGAAGGAGAGAGAAGGCCCTCTCCAGGGCTCAGCCCCAGAGCAGGGCACACATTACCAGCTGAAGAAGCCAAAAGCAAAGGCGGGCAGCCCCGTGGTCACCTGGGCACAGCCCTGCCCCTGGGCCATCTTGCCTGCAGGCCGAGGGGGCCGCTGAGTCTGTTTTCTTGATCTGCCCTGGTCCTCATGTGTGATAGGCTGGACCCAGAAGCTGTTTGACTGCAGAGGTACCCAGGGCGGGGGTTCCTCCAGTGTGGATGGTGGGGTGGGTTGGGCCACGTGGAGGCTACAGTTAGCTCTGATGGCCAGAAGGAGCCACAAGCCTGTATCCAGAAAAGCAAAGAGCCCCTCCCTGGGGACGGAGAGGCCACATCTGGGCCTGGAGACTCTCCGATGTTGAATGGGACTGAACTTTGTCAGATTAGGGATTTACGCAGTTTTTTTTTAAAGCTATAGACCAAATAAAGAAATTTTGTTTTCCCTGTGTTGGTGACAAGTGGTGGTTCTGCATCTTCAGCCAAGGTCATCAGGGAACTGGTGCTTCTACCTCCAAGAGACCGCCGTGGCCGCCAGAGTCCCCGGTGCTTTTCAAGACATTTACATGGTTGTTAGTGTTGAGAAACGAGTGAAGTGCTTGTACTGACCGGGCCCACAGATGGCTATGGGCTGAGAGTCCCGAGTCTTGCAAGACTGTCTTGGGCCCCAGGTCCACAGTGGGTATGCCAAACATGCCCATCTGGGCCTTGGTTCAGAGAGGTGGGCCTGAAGGCCCCTCCCCAGACCCAGCCTCAATGTCCAGATAATCCCCAGGGGCTGGGTCAGTGAAATGCCTCCTCAGGGCCTCCTAGTGAACCGCCAGGGGTAGCAGGACAGTAGTGGGGGTCTTTAGCAGCCGCAACCCCGATGGGCAGGGGAGCCAGATGGGCCAGAGTTGGAGATCAGGTCGCATATCACCCACCTCCTCCAGGGGCTAGCAGGACCTCAGCTCTGATGGAGGATTAAAGCATAAAATTTTAAAAGGCTGTAAGAGCCTGGGAATACCCCAACTGGGCACTTAGCCCAGGAGCATGCCTGGAGTGGGGTCTCCTGTGCAAGGGGATGGCACAAGGATAGGGAGAAGAGGTGCCTACAGGTCCGACCCCAGTGGGCAGCCAGGACATTGAGAGGGGCAAAGGAGTCTCCCCAAGGGTCTTGGCCAGTGGCCCAGGCACAGCCCCCCTGTCCACTGGGAGAAGAATTGTGGGCACTGGCAGGCTTGGGGCCCAGGCCATTGGGATGTTGCCCATCTTTCTGCCAACCTCTGTGGGTCACCTCCATCCTTGTGGTTACAAGATGCTGATGCTCCACTAGGTACCATGCCCAGAGAGGAGGGACAAAAGGCCTGATGGGCAGACCAGGCCTTTTTTAGGTCTAGCGCATTCAGCTTACAGCTCATCAGCTGGAATCAGCTCATGAGACATCGCTCTGTTCTGTCACTGAGGTAGGTAGGGCCTTGGGGTGCAGGCTAGCACCCCAGCCAGCTGTGCCCTGGCATAGCTGCCTCCCTGTCTCATCCTCCATCTCACATGGGTCCTCATATTGAGGGCAGGATCGTGGCTTCACCAGCTTTCCTGCTGGCCCCTAAAGTGTTGACTGGCAGAAAGCAAGATGGATGTGGCCTCTGCCAGCATGGAGTGGGCAGCATGGTGCAGTGAGCTGCAGGCCGGGGCAGCCCAGGGGGTTGCGAAGCGAATAGGAGCCCAAATGGAAAGCCCACTGTGGAGAGGCGAAGGGCAGGGAGAGCTTCCAGGAGGCAAAGGTGTCCGAGCCAAGATCTCAAGATGGACAGGAGCAAGTGAGGGTGGCAAAGGACAGCCAAGAAACCTGAGGGCATTCAGCTGGAGAGGAGGCCGGGCCGGGCCAGACCATGGGCCCCGGGGCAGAGGTGGGCTGGAGAAGAGCCCTGGACCTGCAGGGGCACCAGCTGGGCTGGGGGCAAAGAGCAGACGATTGCTGTTAGAAAGGCAGGGGTGACAGAGGCATGAGCCAGGGGAACGGTGGGGAGGGAATGAGATTCCAGAGACAGAGCCCTTAGGCTTGGAGTGAGGAGGGGGCACGTAGGACTTGCAGGTGGTTGCTAGCCCAGGAACGTAGCTGCTTGGGGAGCTGGCCTTCAGCGTGGGAAGGGACACAGGGTGGAGCCCGTCTGAGGCGGGAAAGGCTATGTCTGGTGGAGAAGGCTGGGTGCAAGTATGCCGAGAGAGATGAGAGAGATGGGCATCTGGTCCCGGAGCTTGGCAGAGTTCCGGTCTGTGCCGTGCAGCCCTCCAGGCACCAGCCTAGCGCGAGGCTGTCTCCAGGGACAAAAGAACTGTGTCTCTGGCCACCAGGAAACAGGAGAAGGAAGAGGGAGGTGTGAAAAGCAGTCTTTGCTTTCTTCTGGGCCGCCTTTCAGGCCCGGCGCTGGGCCTGGGCATCTAGGAGGTCTCCTTGGCTAGCCCTCCCTGCTCCTACCCCGAACTTGGTCCACACAGCCTTCTGGCTCCTGGCTCCACATGAGGAAACTGGTTGAGAGGCTTTGAGGCTAGTGAGGTGGGGTGGGGGGTGGGGTGGTGTGGGAAACAGCAGCCTCTTGGTTGATCAAGGGATTTGTAGAGGGCGAGCAGCTCCCACCCATCTCTGGAGGCCTGTGCCCCCCACGAAGTGGGCTTTTCGCAGGAGGTCACACCCGCCAAAGCTCTGACTCATCACAGACACACTCACTCTGGTTGGGGAGGCAAGGATAGCTTTCCATGCTGTGACTTAACCATCAGGGGGACTCCAGAAAATTCCCACCCCTAGTCTATGGGGCAGCACAGAGTCGGACATGACTGAAGTGACTTAGCAGCAGTAGCAGCAGCAGCTTCCTTAGAGCCAGGTGGAGGCGGTGATCTGGGGTCCATCCCGGGGCACTGCTGTGAGTCTGCCCAGCAAGTTCCGTCTTCCAGAAAATGAGGGACCTTTGACTCTTTGCAAGGCTTGGTGGGTAGGCCCGTGAAGTCCAGTCTTAATGACTCAGATGCCGAGAGGGGAGAGGGGGTGGGATTAGACAACCAATGGCAAGGTGAAACTGAGTGCTGCCGCTGAGAGCGCCTGTCCTGAGAAGTCCCTGCTGCCCAGGCTTGAGAGCATGTATGCCAGTGGGCAGTCTTCTTTCCTCTGGAACCAGCCTGAGGGGCTTGTTAAGAACCCTGCACATGAACGCAAGTGTGGGAAGGAGGAGACACAGCTGCCCCACGACAGACGATGGGCTTCATGGGATGAAGTGAACCAAGAGAGACAAGGACCTCTAGGGCCAAACACAGATGGAGACAGAAAAGGAGCCCAGGATGGAAAACGGGGTGCCCAGGGCCGAAGCTGGAAGACTTGAGGAGTTGGGGAGGGGACGAACTGCTTTAGGTTCCTCACTGGTATAAACAGTGATAGGAAACATTCTCTCATATTCATTCGCTGAACAAATATTTATGGGCTGCATTTAAGGACCCATCTGTGAATAAGACAGGCAAGCCCCTACCTGCCTAGACCTGAGGGTCCAGCTGGGAGGGTCAGGGACAAAATGAATATTATTGAGAGAAGCAGCTTAGGCAGGGAGCCCAGGTCCCTTGAAGGAGGAGGTGAACATTCTTGCTCATGCTTCCCTCATACAACAGTGTATCTTGCCCGAAAACTGGCCTTGCTTTAGGTCCGGAGCTGATAATTACACAGGGAGACAATGTCTTACTATGTTGATGGTTATAATTGTAACATATCTTGCCTGGGAACTTGTTTCTCTAAGACTTGTACCCCTAATTGCACAGCAACAGTATATCCAGCCCAGAGTCATTGCCCAGAACCTGTGCTCCCTGGCTCACCTTGTGCTGAAGTTATCTTGGGATTTATGCCTTGGGAAAGAGTCTGGTGGAGCTCTCCCAACCTTGATGTATTTTTTTCTGGGATCAGACAAGATCGGGCGCCTTCAGGCTGATATGGGCGGAGACTTGAGGTATTCTTTTCGTCTATTCTCAGCAGCCAGTTGAGAAGTCTAGAGGCCCGCTTAAACTCGTGAGGGTGGGTACTCTCCTACCCACTTCCAGTGCCTTTTGCTGACGGCTTTCTCTATCGTTTTCTTTAAACTTTGTTACACAAAGCTCTGAGCAACTGAGACCCATGTCTTTTGAATACTGGAGTGAAATTTTCTCCTTTGGAGGCCATGAATACTGGCACCATCCACCGTAAGCTATTGTTATGTCTGATGGCTATGTGTGGATCAAAAGAACTACAGCCAAAGCACAGCAGGGCAGGGCAGAGGCGGCGGACAGTTCCTCCTGGGGTCAGAGCCTCCCCGGCCCTTGAGGAGGAGGGGGCTGCATGGGGTGCGGGGGTTGGGAGCAGTCTGGGCAAAGGAAACAGGGAGTATCCCTCGGCTGCTCAGGGTCCCTGGGAGGTCAACAGTCAGGTCTCCCCTGTGTCTAAGGTCTTCACAGAAGCGAGGGTGGTATTCTCATTGGGAAGGCGAGGCCTCCGGAAGGAGAGGGTGAAGGGGGCGATGTGGACAGGAGGTCAGGGTCCTCTCCTCTGCTGCTCATTCGTCTGTGAAGTGGGAAGGCTCTGAGGATCAGAAGGGACTATCTAGACTCTGCCTAGGTGCTAGCTAGAGGCTAACTAGGAGCCTGCCTCACCTGTTGGTGCATGTGGTTGGTCTCAGCGGTGCCCAGCTGCTCTAGGGGCGGGGCCTGGCAGAAGAAATCTGATGAGATGACTTGGCGGAGGTGAGGGTTTGGCCAAGACAATTGGCCATGAGGCAGGCCCAGCAGCCAGACGCAGAGAGGACCAGAGTGAGATCAGGAGCCCTGATCAAGGAAGGAGGAAGGACCCAGTGGTGGGGTGGACGTGCCACTTTCTGGTGGAGCAGAATCAGCAAGTGGGAGAGGCCAGGTGTGGCAGGGGTGTGACCACCACGCCCAGCCTGGAAAGAGGTGACCCATGCCATCTCCTCCCTTCCAGAACACAGGCACGTGGATCTGCTCCAGCATGGCAGTCAGAACCTCTGTTTGGGCCTCAAAACCGCATATCTAAACATATTCAGCTTCATAGCGCATGAAATTTGGGGGGAAATTAATCTTTCATTTGCTTAAACTCTCATAAAAGAAGATATTCACAGAGTTTTATGAATAACCAGAAATTCTCTCAAAGCTCTTTGTGTTTTGATGGGGAAGAGCATTGACCAGCATTAATTTAGTGTATACTGTATGCTCTCTCCCCACTGGTGGGTAGCAGCATCCTGTTCCTCACCCACACCCCTCCCAGTTCTAGACCATGCCAAGGAGCACAGGACAGGACCCAGGGATGGAGGCACAGCACCAGCAGCCTCCCCTTCTGACAGCCTTCTGAACCCTGAGTTGAGCCAGGAGGTGGGAGGAGGAGGTACCCGGAGGCACAGGTTTTAACTGCTGGAGGTCGGGGGAGGCCAAAGGGCAGTGGATGCCCCAGGGAGCCTCCCCACAGTTACACAGGAGGTGGGTGGTGGGGGGGGGGGTTGGGGGCAGCGGCTGAAGGGTGGAACCTGAGGGCGTGGGGATGGGCTGGACCTTTCCGGGCTCTGCAGGGATGGGAATCCCAGGGCTAAGGACAGCCCTCTGGGCCCTCTATGGCCCTCCCGGTACTTCCCAGCCCCTGAGCCCAGCACAAAGGTGACTTCTTGGCAGTGAGTAAGTGGCAGCCCCCGCACCCCTACCCCCAAACCCGGCTTGGCAGCTCTTCCTAACAGGGCCCTTCCCTCAGGGCCTCACTAGCCTCCACTGTGAAATGGGGAGAAAACTCCTCTCAGAGGAGCTCAGTTCAGTTCAGTTCAGTGGCTCAGTCGTGTCCGACTCTTTGCGACCCCATGAATCTCAGCACGCCAGGCCTCCCTGTCCATCACCAACTCCCGGAGTCCACCCAAACCCATGTCCATCAAGTCGGTGATGCCATCCAGCCATCTCATCCTCTGTCGTCCCTTTCTCCTCCTGCCCCCAATCCCTCCCAGCATCAGGGTCTTTTCCAATGAGTCAACTCTTCATATGAGGTGGCCAAAGTATTGGAGTTACAGCGTCAGCATCAGTCCTTCCAAAGAACGCCCAGGACTGATCTGCTTTAGGATGGACTGGTTGGATCTCCTTGCAGTCCAAGGGACTCTCGAGAGTCTTCTCCAACACCACAGTTCAAAAGCATCAATTCTTCGGTGCTCAGCTTTCTTCACAGTCCAACTCTCACATCCATACATGACCACTGGAAAAACCATAGCCTTGACTAGATGGACCTTTGTTGGCAAAGTAATGTCTCTGCTTTTGAATATACTATCTAGGTTGGTCATAACTTTCCTTCCAAGGAGTAAATGTCTTTTAATTTCATAGCTGCTGTCACCATCTGCAGTGATTTTGGAGCCCCAAAAAATAAAGTCTGACACTGTTTCCACTGTTTCCCCATTTATTTCCCATGAAGTGATGGGACCAGATGCCATGATCTTCATTTTCTGAATGTTGAGCTTTAAGCCAACTTTTTCACTCTGCTCTTTCACTTTCATGAATAGGCTTTTTAGTTCCTCTTCACTTTCTGCCATAAGGGTGGTGTCATCTGCATATCTGAGGTTATTGATTTTTCTCCCAGCAATCTTGATTCCAGCTTGTGCTTTGTCCAGCCCAGCGTTTCTCATGATGTACTCCACATGTAAGTTAATAAGCAGGGTGACAATATATAGCCTTGACGTACTCCTTTTCCTATTTGGAACCAGTCTAGGTGAGGGAAAAAACATGACTGGGCATTTCCAACTCCAAGCAAAATGCTTGACACAAAACAGGTGCTCTTGGAACCCTGAACCTTCATGTGGGCTCCCTAACCTCCCTGGTCCACCTGGCTCCCCGCCCAGCCCACGCTTCTGGTCACACCTAACTGCCAGCCTCACTCCAGACACCCCCTGCCCCTCTTTGACGTCTGCTGCTAGTCAGTCTGAAATGCCCTTGATACCGTCCCTGACCTTGCCGCATGCCACCCTCCTACACTTGGTTTCTCTGTCTAAGGCCCATGGCTCCTTCCCGATCTCCTTCCCGCCCCACCACGGGAGCGTCCTGGGGGCCGTGTGGCCAGCTCCTGCCACGTCTCAGCCGTGCACCCCTGTGCTGTTGGAGAAGGCTGCCCAGCTCCAAGGTGAGAATGCTGAGTCCCGGGCCTGGAAGCAGGGAGAGGCTTGGTGGCCGGTCCGGGCTTCCCAGGCTCCTGGATTCTGAACCACTTCTGCACATCCCCCAGCAGCAGCAGCTATGGCCAGGAGCCCTTGCCCTCCTCACCAACGTCCATCGTCCTGATGCATGGTGTCCCTCAGCCACCCTGGGACAGTTGCCAGGCCAGAGTTCCAGGAAGTGCCTCAAAGGGATGAGCATGCCCCTGCCCTGCCTGAAGGCACACAAGCCACGGCTGCTGCCTCTGCCCACTTGGCAGAAGGCACGCTGTGCGACTGGCTCCAGACGCCATGGCACCACCCAGAACCAGGCCGAGACCACCAGGCCGCATGAAGGCGAGAGGGAACATGCCTCTTTCATGTAAGCCAGCGCTGTTTCTGTGCAGGCCAACCTGATTCTGACATGGCCCCTGCCTGCCTCCCTTCCCTCCACCGACACTATCACTGAAGGAGCAGGGGCAGGACGGGAAGCTGTGAGAGACGATTTAGAAAGGGCAGGGGTGCCCAGGAGAGAGGCAGCAGGGGTGGACCGGGCAAGGAGGACAGAGCCTGGGGAGGGTTTGTCAGTGCAGCGGGGCCTTGTCGAACTCAGCTGAGGAAACACACAGGGCGATGCTACATGTACATGGGGCCGAGTGCTGAGGACGTGACTCGAAGAAGGCCTTGCAGTGCAGTGCCCAGGGCACAGCCCCCCAGCAGGCTTATCTGGCTTAGCAGGTGAATATCTAACAGCCAGTTCTCCAAGCTGTAGCGTCTGCAGATTTCTCTGGTCTAAATCCTCCACCATGTCAATGCTAAACCTTGAATAAGTCCCTGAAAGCTGAATGGGGTGAGCTCCCCTACCCCCGTTGGCTCTCAGGGGCGACTCCAGAGTACCACTGCCAGGGCTTCCTGTCGCAGGTCCCCAGTCCAGCCACAAGTCTTGGCCCTGAGTACACAGGTGGCTTGGCCTGGGTTTGGCCCCTGGGAAAGTAGAGACCGGGCCCCTGAGCCTTCCCACTGCACCTTAACCCTGGCAGGTCAGCCATGGCCACTGTGTAGAGAGGAATTGGGGGACAGTCAGCTACAGAGCACCCCCTTGAGGTGCCCACTCCCCCTGGCTTCTGCCACGGCCACCCAACCCTGCTAATCCTTTTCCTGTTCGGCAACAGCGTTCCCTCACCTCCTCATAGTCAGAAGGGACTCTTCCCCAACATATGGGGCACAGAGCTCACTCACCCTCCCAGGCTCCCTGGCCCGCCCCCACACACTGCTGGGCAGCTGTCTTCTTCCTGGCCTCGCCTCCGCTCACCCCTGCGGCCCTGCTGCCGACTTCCTGCCTGTCCCCAACGATGCTTTCACAGACACTTGCTGAAAGCTGCTCCAGGAGGACTGCAGTTCTGTCGGCTCTCTGGGGGCTGCCACAAACTGCTGTCTTCAAGAGAGGGCGGATCATCCCCTCCAGCCTCCCTGCCTGACTCTGCCATCCCAGCCCCAAGCCATCCACACATCAGCTACTCCACCTCCAGACAGCTCAGAGCCAGCCCCCGTCTGCCAGCGACCTGGGGGGACCGAGGCTTCCAGGGCCCTGGTGGGACACGGATCTAGGCCCCCAGGCCCCAGGCCCCAAGGCTCCAGCTCTGCAGGGGAGTCGCTTAATGACCTTGTGAGCAGTAATTACACCCCAGGGCCCACTCTTAATAACCACGTATTCTCCCTGTCAATGTGCCTTAATTGAAAATGAGTAGGCGATACAAGTTGCTGTGAAGTTGGCTGGCAAGCCCTTAACGTGATATTAATTGTAGTAATTAGTAGTCACTTTGTGTTGGAGTCATCTATAAATAGGGGGTCCATTAGTTTAGCAAAAGAGCATGATTTAAAATGCAAATAAAAGCCCAATTAGACAGATAAATCACTCGTCTTTCCCAGCAAATTATCATCTTGTGGGAAGGTGGGGACAGCAGTCACTCTGAGAATGCATTGGTCAGTTCAGGGACTCTGGAATTTGATAGCACGCAAACAACCCATCTGGGACACTGTCCCTTTAAGCAGGTTTGCCCAGGCTCCCTCAGGAGGCTGTCACTCTTGGGGCTCCCCCCCGCCCCAGGCTCTTAATCGCTGTGATTGGTGGTCAGGCCCCCAAGTAGCTCCTCCCCCACCTGCTGGTTGGTTCCCTCTGGCAACGTGGGTGTACTTTTTAAAGGAACAGTAGCACAGTGCACATTTGGTGCTGGGAGAATGAACCTGGGGTATGGGAGGAATCCCCTCGTTGGATGCAGTTCCTCACAGTCCAGAGTGAACCCATGGGTACCGTGTATTATCCTGCGATACAAGAGTTAAAAAAAAAAAGTAGCACAACACTGTTCTGGGGGTGGACTATTTACTCTCCACTTCCTACAGCCTTCCACAAAAAACACTTATGGCAATTGTTGAAATCACACACACACACACACACACACACACAGGCTTTGGGCAAACACTGGAGGTGGAAATGACGGGAAATAGTAGGTGGCAACTGAGGAGGCATGAAGAGGCTCAGCTTCATGGTCAAGGAGACTGTCTAGTTCTGTTTTCATTTGATTAACACCAGTTCCCAATGCCTTCTCCCAGGATGGTATTTCCAGCCTCACATTTAGAGAGGCCTTTGAGATGTGCCCAGGAACATGGGTGCTGGTCCTTCCCTCTCAGGAAACTGGAGCTGCCAGAGACCTGGTGTTCAAAGCCCCATCTGAGTACTTCACAGCCCCATTTTCACCTGCCAACCTCCCATCCCCATCCTAGAACCCACCACTGCTTTATGGACTATTGAGGCTGGCTCTCCCACACTATTTGCATTTTAATGAAAGCTAAAGCCATTATAAGATAAATTAGCCATTCCCAAACCCAGATAAGGATCAGAATTGTTCATTCCAGCAGTTTTCTCTGTCATCCAAGAATGAGGAGAATGTGGGCAATTTGAGAGTATTAGCCTATATTTTAATTTATCTTTTATTATTCTTTCTTTTATGACACAGGGCTTGCAACAGGTGGTAGTACTTGTGATTTTTAATGTCCTATTTGACAGAATAAAATATTGGCAACCATATGTGGATCCTCAAAATAGGTGTTTTTGGAAAATTTTGCCAGGGTATCAAATCCAAATGTCTGGGAGATGCTGAGCTAAAAGACTGGATTAGGGGCTTGGGGCCAGATGAGTCAGAATGTGTGTGTGTGTGTGTATGTGTGCGTGCACGCATGCATATGTGCTCATGTGGGGGCACTGGTGAAATAGGTTTATCAGCAGAGATTTCCCTCTCTCTGAAATAGCCCAGGACTACAACTAGACCATGGATAAGAAACTAGGAGGTGGCCCAGGCACTGTCTCGTCTGATCTCCTTATATCACAGAAGAGGAAACCGAGGCCCAGGGAGGCAGAATAACTGGCCAAGCAACATGTTAAGTCAATGGCCCAGGCTCTGGCCATCATACACTGAGGGTACCTCCTGCTATCCGCACATGCACCTTATTCCTGGGTTGGCCCCTAAAGCAAACATCAGAGTGGGTGTCATAGGATAGGCAGGGTCAGTCTTGGCCTGCTATCTAGTTCTTCCTTAGCAGGGACCATTTGTTAACTTCCGGAGAGTCAAAAACAGCCCTACTGACCATCAGACAAGAAGTTCCCAAAGGCACCAAGACCATGATCAGGGAGCACCCAGACAAGGCCATGGGGCCAGCCTCTTAAAGGGACAGCTGTACTCCCTATTTTAACTCTCCCACCTCCCAGATAAAAACTAAGACCCCAGCCATGAATAGCCTCCCTTCTAGGCAGTGCCAGCCCCAGATTAGCCTCTGCTTCCCCAGCTTCTCCTCCAAATCACTCAGCACCAACCTCTAAGATGCCCCTCTCAGAACTCTTCTCTCCAGACACTCTGGGGAATCTTTGGTAGGTATGTTCTCCTTTGCTGCAGCAAACTAAGCCTAAATGTTTTGTTACAGGTGTGTTCCTGGTGGTATTTGATTGCTGGGCTTTGAACATCCCACAGCTATTTGATCCACCATATTGCAGGCAATGTAGTGAAGAAAAGCAGCAAACTCTGAAACAGTGTGACTTAAGGATACACATATGATCAATGGAAAAGAATTGAGAGTCCGGAAGTAAAATCGTGTCTGTGGTCAAGTGGTTTCAACAAGGGTAAAAGGACCATTCAATGGGGGGAAAGAATAGTATTTTCAACAAACGGTGACGGGACAACTGGAGAGCCATATGCAAAAAACCAAGCTGGGCCCTCACCCAACATCATCAAGTAACGTCAGTAACGCGAAATGGAACAAAGAACTAAACATAAAAGCTAAAACTATAAAGTTCTCGGAAGGGAACCAGGAATAGATCTTCATAATGTCAGATTTGACAATGGATTCTTAGCTGTGACAGCAAAAGCACAGGTAACAAAAGGAAAAATGAGTTGGACTTCATGACAAGGGCAAAACGTGTGTGCCTCAGAAGTCACTATCAAGAAGGTGAGAAGACAAGCCCTAGAGCAGGGCCAAGTATTTGCAAATCAGGCCTCCAGAGAGGACTGGTATCTACAAGAACTCTTACAGGATTTCCCCGGTGGGCCAGTGGTTAGGAGTCCGCCTGCCAATGCGGGGGATGTGGGTTCAATTGCTGGTCCGGAAGGACCCCAATACCTTGGAACAACTGAGCCGGTGCTCCACGCCAAGAGAAGCCCCTGCAACGAGAAGCCCACACACTGCAACTAGAGGGTAACCCCTGCTTGCCATAGTTAGACAAAACCCGTGCACAGCAACGAAGACTTGGCACAGCAAAAATGTTTTTTAAACTCTTATAACTCATTAATTGAAAGAGACAAGCCAGTTTAAAAATGGATAAAAGATCTGAATAGAAATTTTTCCAAGGAAGATATATAATAGCTAATAAACACATAAAAAAGACACTTGACATCCTTAGTCATCAGGAAATGCAAATCAAAACTACAGTAAGATATCATGTCGCACCCACTAGGAGAGTTATCATCTAAAACTCAGATAACAAGTGTTGGTGAGGATGTGAAGAGACTAAACCCTCAGACATTTGTTCTGGGAACGTGAAATGGTACAGCCACTTTGGAAAGTAGTCGAGCATAAAGAGCTAAACATAGTCACCATGTGACCCAGCAGTTCCACTCCCAGGTATATGAGAGAAATGAAAGCATACATCCACGTAAAAACTTGTATATGAATATTTATAGCAGCATTATTCACACTAGCCAAAAGGTGGGGGAAAAATGTCTGATGAATGGATAAACAAAATGTAGTATCCATACAATGGAATCACGTTCAGCCATAAGAAGGACTGAAGTACTGTTGCATGCTACGACATGGATGAACCTTAAAAACACCATGTTAAAAAGTGAGGGAAGTCAAGCACAAAATACCACATATTGTGACTCATCTATATGACATGTCCAGAGTAGGGAAATCTATAATAAAGACAAAGATTAGTGACTTGCAGGGGAGGGCGCTGAGTAGAGGGTTCAGTTCAGTCTCTCATTCGTGTCCGACTCTTTGCGACCCCATGAATCTCAGCACGCCAGGCCTCCCTGTCCATCACCAACTCCCAGAGTTCATTGAGACTCACGTCCATCGAGTCAGTGATGCCATCCAGACATCTCATCCTCTGTCGTCCCCTTCTCCTCCTGCCCCCAATCTCTCCCAGCATCAGAGTCTTTTCCAGTGAGTCAACTCTTCGCATGAGGTGGCCAAAGAACTGGAGTTTCAGCTTTAGAATCATTCCTTCCAAAGAAATCCCAGGGCTGATCTCCTTCAGAATGGACTGGTTGGATCTCCTTGCAGTCCAAGGGACTCTCAAGAGTCTTCTCCAACACCACAGTTCAAAAGCATCAGTTCTTCGGCACTCAGCCTTCTTCACAGTCCAACTCTCACATCCATACATGACCACAGGAAAAACCATAGCCTTGACTAGACAAACCTTTGTTGGCAAAGTAATGTCTCTGCTTTTGAATATGCTGTCTAGGTTGGTCATAACTTTCCTTCCAAGGAGTAAGGGTCTTTTAATTTCATGGCTGCAGTCACCATCTGCAGTGATTTTGGAGCCCAAAACAATAAAGTCTGACACTGTTTCCACTGTTTCCCCATCTATTTCCCATGAAGTGATGGTTAGGAGGTGGTAACTGAAGGGTATGGGGCTTTATGAGGTGTTATAAAATTGACTTGTTGTGGGGGACTTCCCTGGTGATCCAGCTGTTAAGACTGCACTTCCAATACAAGGGGCATAGGTTCAGTTCCCGGTCAGAGAACTAAGACCCCACATGCCGCATGGCCAAATTTAAAAAACTGGTGATGGTTGAACTTATCTGTGAATATACTAATTCAATAAACTATGAGTAGGTTTATGGTGTATAAATTATATGTCAAATATTTTAAAACAAAATGGATTCAGCCCTTCCCTATGCAGGCTCCTTTCTATAGAAGAAAGTCTGCAGGAAGCACAGCGCCCCACAGAAGGAAAGTTCCCATGTGACACAGGCCCATGAGGGAGACGCAGCATGAGCCATGAGACACGGCAACGACGACTGGGGAACAGGTGTTAGCGAAGGCTGCTCTGGGGAAGTGACTTTTTAAAATATTTTACAGCTTTACTGAGTTATATATTAAATTCAAATGTGCAAGTCAATGATATTTAGTAAATTTACAATGTCATTCAACCATCACTATAATCCAGTTATGAAACACTTTCATCCACCTGATAAGATTCTTTAATCCTATATACAGTTGGTCCTATTCCACTAGCTGGACTAACCACTGATCAACTTTCTGTTCCTTTAGATTTGCCTTTTCTGGAAATTTTATATAAATGGAATCACAATATATGATCTCATATGTCTGGCTTCTTTCACTTGGCGTGTTTTGAAGGTCCACGTTGTAGCATGTAGCAGTTTTGTGCATAGTACTCAATGGGATGGACAGACCTATTGTGTCCATTCATTCCACAGGTGATGGATACTTGGGTTGCTTCCAGTTGGGGGCTATTATGAATGAAGCAGCTATAAACACTTCACAGCTAGTCTTCATGTGGATGTGTATTTCCATTTCTTGGGTAGCTTCCTAGGAGTGGAACTGCTGGGCTTCGTGGCACATGTAACCTTTTAAAAAACTGCTGCACTGTTTTTCAAAATCTCACCATTTGACAGTCTGTAGGGAAGTGACATTGAAGCTGAGACCTCACAGATGAGACGGAGCTGGCCTTGCAAGGAGGAGGGAGCATACAGCTGCGGTACAGACAGGGCCCGGCAGCACATGTGAAGGCAGGGGCCGTAAAAACTTACCTGGACAGAGCAGCTGGTTCCCTCAGGGAAGCGGGTAAGATTCTTTGTTAAGCTCCCTTTGAGAATATGAAAGTGCATCTGTCTTAGAACGAGGCCCCAAGGGTAGGATGGTGTGTATGCTGAGTGTGTGGTGAACACAAGAGAATCGGACTGTGTGTGACACGCCGGAGGTCGGCCACTTAGGGCACAGCTGGAGGAGATGGCGCCAACTTTGGAGCAAGGCCAACTTTGGTTCAAATCCAGCTCAGCCTCTGGGGTGTTGGGCATGTGTCCTAGCCTCCCTGAGCCTCAGGCTCCTCTGCTGAAGCTTCACCCTGTCACAGGAGGTTCTGAGCACTAGCTATAACATGTGTCGAGAACCTGCTGGAAGGGGCCAGATGTGCAGCAGGTGTGTAGTGGGGGGGGAATCTTCCCAACAGTTCAGTGCAGCTGAAGTGAGGAATGCGACTGCAACTCTTATCTACCTAGGAGGCTGTGAGAAACAGCTGGAGGACTCCAAAGCTGGCCAGGGTGGGAGGCTCTGGTGGCAATGCAGAGAAGGGGAAGACAGGATGGGCCGAGTCATTCAGAGGTGACTGCCAGATGAGATTACAAGAGGCTGATGGAGGCAGAGGTAGAGAGTGCTAAGTGGGTGGCAGAATGCCTTGGTGATGGGATTAGGGTGGCTGGGGGTGTCTCCAGCTGTCTAGTTTGAGCTGAACACGTGGGAGAGGACTGACAGCTGGGATGTGCAGCAGGGTATGTGCCCATCCACAATAATACTTCCCAACCTTATTTGCTGTTGGATACGGTCATGTGACTAAGTCTTGCTAATGGGGTATAACTGGGTAGTATCATTTCCAAGTGTCTATAGTGAAAAAAGTGTGACTGCCATCATTCTTCCCTCCTGACAGTTGGAATGCAGGTGCAATGTCTGGCACTCCAGCAGCAACTTTGGATCATGATATTGTGGAGAACTTGGGACTGGAAATCACGCACAGTTAACAACAAGAAAGAAGAAAGTTTGGGGCTATCTACATTGCCCAACTTCAAGGAGCACCCTTTATGTTGTATACTATGGTAAATAGAATACAGAATACAATAAGAAAGATATCCCCCAAATTTGCAAAGCAACACCCTGGGGCCTGGGCCACTGATTCTAGAGTGCCAAATCAGCCTCAACCGTCTACCTCTGATCATCATGCAAATAAGAGAGAAACAAACTACAGTGTGAGCAACTCCTATTTGAGGATTTCCTGTTATCTGCAGCTGAATCTACCCGTAACATCCCAGGTCTAAAACTTAGCCCATGTCCTCCTTTCCTCTGCCCAAATCCATTTGTGCCCAGGATGAGCAACTATTGATTCCTTTCAGGAGAAGCCCCACTTTACCCTTGACGGTGACCCAACACGACAACACACAGAAGTGGCATAGCCAGGATTCCCCCAAACTCCACCAAAGTCTGACTAAGTCTCTCTTGGGCTTATCCTGTGTTTGATGATCTATGGCCAACTATCCAAATATAGCTTCAAACTTTAATTGACCTCCCACAGTTTTTCTGGGCTCACCAGGCATTGCTAACTTAGGATCCCCCAGGGGGCTGCAGTCAGATGGTGGCTGGGGCAAGGAGTCATCTGAAATTGCGACAGGGCTGGGTGTCCAAAGTGCCTCCCTCATACAGCGGGCAGGTGGTGAGGGCTGGGAGCTGAATCGAGGCTGCCGCCGGGGCCTCTCGCAGCATGGAGGCGGGATTCCAAGGAGTGTCCCAGGAGTGAGCACCCCAGGATACTAGGCAGGAGACGTGAGTCTGCTCATGCTCCAGCCTTGAAAGCCATATGGCGTCACTTCTGCCTTGTGGCTGGGGCCAGCCCAAGTTCAAGGGCAAGGGATTACCCAGGGTGCAAATACCAGGAGGTGTGGTGTCACAGAGGTAGGAGTCTGGAGCTTGGAGGGAGACTGGACCAGAGACACGGCTTGGGCACCGGCAGCAGCATGTACATGCTAACCAAAAGCCAGGGAATGGAGGAGTTTTGTGCGCTCTGGAGCGTGCATGTGGTGTGTGGGTGTATGTGGTGTGTGCTGTGTGATAGGTGCAGTGTGTGAAGTGGGTCTATGTGCCTGTACATGGTTGGGAGCTGGAGGCTGGCAGAGAATAACTGGGATTCGAAGGAATCATGTGTCTTTACATTAGCTTTGAGGGGTTGGGTTCCCTTTTCCTCTGCCTCCCACTTTCTCCCTGGAGCGCCTCCACCACCTTCAGAGTCACCAGGCCACTGTCAGGCAGCCCACGTGCCCCCTCACTCCACAGCAGGCCCAGGCGGAGGCCGCCCAGTGAGGCAGGCAAGACTCGTGAGGCCCTGGCCTGCCAGCAGCCCCCAGAGGACACCATTCTTGTCACCAAAGGCCTCTGAGGACGGTGAAGGGGTGCTGTCCACCCACCCAGGCCCTTGGGTCTGATATATGCAAAGGTCACTCAGCCAAAAGTCCGGAGTTCTGGGTTCCGCTCCGGCCATGTGACTGTGGGGACATCGTGTGCATTCTCTGAGCCAAATAAAACGACTGAACGAGAGCCCTGAGGTTCCATCCGGGGTCCCGGGACTGCAGGCAGCTCCACACGGCCTCTCCCGTACCCTCTCTCCCCCAAGTCTCAGCTGAAACCTGGAAGGGGCCACAGAGGCAAGATAGCACCTAAGTTCCAGAGGTCATCTCAGGCAGCCCCCTGCCTGCGTTCCAGCAACATCTCCAGCAACATCTCCGTCTGAGCCCCAGGCCCTCATCAGTCAGAGGAGCCCAGCATCTGCAGGGGAGGAAGCAGAGGGGGAGTTAATCTTCCCTGGAATATTAATGGCCCCATCAGGAGTACTGGGGACAAGCAGAGCAGCAATCTGCCTTTATTAAGGAGGCGGGCGCCAGCTGGAGTTCAGGGTTCCCGGGAGACAGAAGGGGGGAGAACAGAGGCAGGTGGGGAGCCCTGAGGGTGGAGCAGCCAGTGGAGGGGCGCCCCACTGCCCCTGGGCCTCAGAGCCCCTCCCACCCCATATCCCTCCCCTCTCCTGCCCCCTCCTCCAGGAAGCCTTCCAGCAGTCATGCTTGGCTGGTTCTCCGAGACCACCTCCATTCATTTGGACTGTGCTTGTCACCCAGATGGACTGCCCTCCCTGTAATTGTCCAGCCTGGTGGGTCCCAGGCTTGCCGCACGCTACATAAGTCTCCAGGTGACTGGGGACTTTTGGGCTTCCCAGGCGTTGCTAGTGGTAATCTGCCTGCCAATGCAGGAGACACGGGAGACGTGGGTTCGATTCCTGGGTCCAGAAGATCCCCTGGAGGAGGAAATGGCAACCCACTCCAGTATTTTTGCCCGGAGAGTCCCAGGGATGGGGGAGCCTGGCAGGCTGCAGTCCATGGGGTCACACAGAGTCGGGCATGACTGAAGGGACTTAGCACGCACGGGGACTTTTAGCGATCCTGATGGCCTCTTCACACCAGAGATCCTCATTTCAGTAGTCAGGAGCAGGCCTTGGTGTGGCTGTTAATGTGGTATCAGTTTCTGGGTGCTTGCAGTATGCCTCCCAGATGAGACACCCAGCCTGACCTAGGGGAGCCCCTCAGCTCTACCAGCACCCCGCTGCTGCTCCAGAGAGTGCTAACACTTACCTGTGCTCACTGTAGATCAGGTGCAGTTCTATGTGCTTGACACACTCACTGGCTCCTCATAACTACCCAGGGACCCCTGTTATGTTCCAGTGTATATGGGGAAACTGAGGAACAGAGAAGTAACTTGCCCAAGGTCACACAAACAGGTGCTGCTAAATCACTTTAGTCGTGTCCGACTCTGTGCGACCCCATAGACGGCAGCCCATCAGGCTCCCCCGTCCCTGGGATTCTCCAGGCAAGAACACTGGAGTGGGTTGCCATTTCCTTCTCCAATGCATGAAAGTGAAAAGTGAAAGTGAAGTCGCTCAGTCGTGTCCGACCCTCAGCGACCCCATGGACTGCAGCCTTCCAGGCTCCTCCATCCATGGGATTTTCCAGGCAAGAGTACTGGAGTGGGGTGAGCTGGGCTCTGAACCACTCTGTCTGGAGCCTACAAAAGGGACCTAATGAAGAGAAAGGCTCAAGATGCAGGTCCTCTGGGAGGAGACAAGAGGACATTACAGCCAGGTCACCAGGAACCCGGCCTTTTTCTGGGAAGAGATGCAACAGACCCGAGTTGGGTGCCAGGGAGAGGTGGGGTCAGAGGGCGTAGGGCATTGAAAGCAAGCCCACGCAAGCCTGATCAAGGCCTATGCAGTTCAAAGAGCTTCCTTTCCACCAGTCACCTTGAGGCCCTCCAAGGCCTGTTGCAAAGCCTATATTACTGGTGGGGAAACCAAGGCTGGGGGTAGGGTGAAAGGGGCCAGACCAACTTCTCAAGCTGGCTCAGGTAGGGGTTGCGGTGGACCCACATGTGAGAAAGCTCACTGCTCAAGGGCTTCCTCCTTGACCGGGTGCATGTGGGCCCAGGGTGTCAGGTCTGCAGGTGTTGGGGGGTGCATGCATGCCCTGAGCCCACCTGGATGCCTGGCCCACACGCCACTCCAGGCCCCAAGGGAAGGAAAGCAGTGCTTTGACTCCACAGGTTCCCTTCCATTGGTTCCCCTATGAATAAGGCAACACGGGGAGGAAGCGTCAGCTAGCCAGCACTCACTCCACCTAATTACTTAAGCCACCACCAGGACAGGCTTATGAAGCCAAGATTAACCACTGGTCTCATGACTGGAAGCAATATGTGTTTTACCTTCCCCTGCCCACCCTTTTACCCACTCCAGTGTTCTTGCCTGGAGAATCCCAGGGATGGTGGAGCCTGATGGGCTGCCGTCTATGGGGTTGCACAGAGTCGGACTGAAGCGACTTAGCAGCAGCAGCAGCAGCAGCCCACTCTTTTGCCTTTTTTGTTCACCAGGTTGAATCAATTTAGAGTTGCTCGCAATCAATTTGATTTGATTCCCCAACACTGAAGAAGAGAAATGAGGCATGGGGGCCCCGGAGCCAAATTTCACTCATTCAAATGAACCTGTGCCAGCCAGAAGGGGCCCAGCCAGCCTGTCACATGCCACCTGCCTTGCCCTCCACTGAGCTGTTCTAACCCCCAATCTGAAGGCTGTCTGAAGGTCACAGGAGATGGGGACACTCTCAGCCCAGCTGCATCCTGACCCCTGGGGCCCCTCTCCCTGACCCCAAACATTTCTAATTGAAACCAGATCCTCACCCCACTCGCCACTCCAGAAGATGTCACATCACGCACAGTCCAGTGAGCTGTGCTTTCCAAGGCAGAACCCCACAGGATGGGGCACCTAACTGTCCCTTCCACCCCTGTGCCTCAGACTCCGCCATCGGAACCCTAGGAGAGCACAGCAATGACAACACTGGCCAGCATCCGCTGGGAGCTCCCCACGCACCAGGTGCTGGTTCCCTGAGCTCATCTAATGACGGAGATGCTACGACTTGCTCCCTTTTCTCAGTGGAGACACTGAGGCTGGAGAGGTGAAGTGGCTTCCCCAAGGCCACACTGGCCGCACGTGGTTGCGGCTCACACAGTGTTGCACCATCCAAAAGCTACCATCAAGCCCCCTTTCTCTTCCTTCTTTATGGCTGGAAAGCTGAAATGCTCACCTTCCCAGTCTCCCTGGCTGTGAGGAGTAGCCCCATGACATAATTTCAGTCAATGAACAAGAGGCAAAAGTCTTTGGAGGACCTATTTTCAAAGAAAAAGCCCAGCTAAAGGAGACTCCTTCACGCCCTTTTCCCCAGTCCTCTCTGGGGGCCCCTTTTCCTTCTGGTTATTTAAGGGGGACACAGACATTATGGCCAGAGGTGCAGCGGTCATGTTGTGAGCAGGAGAAGCTCGCTTGCTAAGTGTGATGGAAAATCAAAGGATGCCACGTCCCACTGCCATCCTTGAGCTACTGCACCAGCTCAGGACTACCTTCTCCCAGCTCTCGGATGAGCCAAAGAAACCCCTCCTTTGTTTAAGCCCCTCTACCATCATTTTCTGTTACTCATTGCTGAAAGTACTCCTAATTAGTAAGATTCAAACACAACAGTTTGGCTCCAGAGCCCCGGAGCTTAGCAATCTTGTCCTACCTATAGAGGACATTTTGGAGGCTCTTCACAATATATACTCTTTGGGGGTCCCCTACCCTCCCAAACTGAAGGGCCATTTATGCCATGTCACTTGGCAGCTGCCTGAGCACAGCTCATTGGCTGTAAAGTGGACACCTGACCAAGAGCTGAGGCAATCAGATTCCCACTCAAGTACCTGAACCCAGTCTCACGTAGAGAACACTGATGCTCTACCTGCATCCCTCTTTAGGAGTGGAGGGTGCATTTCTCAGCTGCTGGAAGTGCCGCTGATGGGAGACATCTCCCAGCTGCCACCCCTTCAAGGACAGCCTCAGCAGAAGAGAGCCCTGTCAGAGGTCACGCCCTCTTTCCTAGGCAGCCCAGTCCAGTGACTAGTTGGAGGTGGGTGGGTGAGGTGTGTTAAAAGTCCAGTCCTTTCACCATCTGAGTCCAGAGCTTTCTGTGAGGTCTGCTGAGGACATTTGGAGGATGGTGTCCCAACCTGACCTTTCCCCCTTTCCACCCCTGAATCCTTCCTTTCCTTCCACAGGTGTTGATCTTGAAAACCTTCTGAACTAAACATCTTCCAGGATAAACTCCATCTCAGAGCTGCCTCCCAGGGAAGCCAACCCCATGACGCAAGAACTACAAGGGCCTGAGACACAAGGGCTGAAGAGACTACGTCATCCACAAACAGAGATGGAAGCAAGAGCCTGGCGCCCAGAGAGAGGCAGGTACCTGGCCCCAGCGAGGCAGCAGATGAAACTGCTGATTCCTGACATTTTCCAGCCCCTGGTGAAGCCCTCAGGTTCTGCGAGACATCTTTGATCCCTCATAATACCCCTCTTTGTTGAGCTTGCTTAAGTGAATTTCGATCTCTTGCCCTCAAACCATCCTTGAACAAGACCTGCTGCTACTCTGCATTTTAAGAATAAGAAACGAAAGCCCAGAGGGAAGGGGCTTCCCTGAGGTCATAGCAAGTTAGTGAGAGAGGAAGGTCTTCATCCTTTACTCATGTAGCAAATAGCTATTGAGGACCGTGTGCCATGAATTGTGTACATTTGGGGGTTAATAAAAACAGTGTCAGACTTTATTTCTTTGGGCTCCAAAATCACTGCAGATGGTGATTGCAGCCATGAAATTAAAAGACGCTTACTCCTTGGGAGGAAAGTTATGACCAACCTAGACAGCACATTCAAAAGCAGAGACATTACTTTGCCAACAAAGGTCCGTCTAGTCAAGGCTATGGTTTTTTCCTGTGGTCATGTATGCATGTGAGAGTTGGACTGTGAAGAAAGCTGAGAGCCAAAGAATTGATGCTTTTGAACTGTGGTGTTGGAGAAGGGACTTGTTGAAGTCCCTTGGACTGCAAGGAGATCCAACCAGTCCATCCTAAAGGAGATCAGTCCTGGGTGTTCATTGGAAGGACTGATGCTGAGACTGAAACTTCAATACTTCGGCCACCTCATGCGAAGAGTTGACTCATTGGAAAAGACCCTGATGCTGGGAGGGATTGGGGGCAGGAGAAGGGGATAACAGAGGATGAGATGGCTGGATGGCATCACCGACTCGATGGATGTAAGTTTGAGTGAACTCCGGGAGTTGGTGTTGGACAGGGAGGCCTGGCGTGCTGCGATTCATGGGGTCGCAGAGTCGGACATGACTGAGCGACTGAACTGACTGAACTGAACTGAACTGTAAGCAAGGCAAACACCCCTATCACTGAGCTCACAATCCCATAAGAAATAAAAACAAATAAACAGACAATTACAATACAGGGAGATAAGGGCTGTGGAATCACTTGGGAGGGGCACTTATCCCAGGCAGGGAAGCTCCCAGCAACTCCCTAGGGGAAATGACATCTCTGCAAAGGCCTATTAGAAAGTATAGCCCTCCAGGGAGAAGGGAAAGTGAAAAGGCTCAGAACTGTGGTGTGTGAGATCCACACACTGGTTTCCTCTGCCTGGCATCTTTCCCTTGGGGAGGGGGGCCTCAGTTTCCCTGGGCCCCTGTTGCTTCTGGGAGATGGTCAATCACCACCCTCATGTCCCTCACCACACGGTTAGGTCCACGGCCCAGTCTGGCCCAATCAGAGCCTCCGTCAAGAGTCTGCATCTCTATTGGAGACACAAGGGGCTGGAAGGTGGTAAGGGCTGAGGCACCCTGTAGCAGTGCCCGGGAGGAGTGTCCACATTGCCCGGATGCCCAGAGCTGCAGGGGTCCTGTCCCTCCTGAGCTTGAGGGTCTAGCTTTTCCTTCTATTCCGTGCCCTGCTTCACTGTGTCTTCGATAAATCCCATTCTTGTTTCACTCTTTCATCAGAGTCAATTTTTGGTACTTGCAACCAAAGAATCCTGATTTCAGAAATTAGTACCACGAGTGGAATTTATGACATTAAACCTTAGGGATATGTGAGCTACCTGAAATTGGTTTTCTTAGCTCCATGGGGCCAAAATCAGAAGGACTCTGGTTCACATTATTCGACAGAAAAGAGGTTACCAATGGTATGCGGGGGTGAGCTGGTAATCATGCCACACATTCCGGTCACCAGGGACCAAGTGCCAACTGAATGTGAGAGACTCCAGCAGCTGCTGTGGGCCAATTTATAAAGGATGAAGAAAGCTGGGGCCTTCAGCTGGATGGCTGTTCCTAACATTGGATAATTTAAAGCAAGAAAATGACAGGCTCAAATCAAAATGTTCGCCTCAAGGCACAGAATAAAATTCAGGGCCATTATATGAAAGAATCTTTTATTGCATATTGCTACAGAGTTTGAAACTGCTGAAGACTGAACTTCGAGATTGATTTTGAAGTTACTGAATTACAGTGTCAGTAGAATTCACAGCCACACTTGGTACCTTCTGTGAGCGGGAGGTCAGTGGTCAGGAAACATGAGTGTCCCACTGGAGTGGTGGTACCTGGGGGGATTACCAGGACCCTAAGCCTAAGCAGCTCACCGCCTCACCCTTGAATTCCCTCCTGGCACACCTCTCACGTTTTCTCCCTGAATAGTCAAGAGTCCAGACTCCTCGTGGTCCAGATGAGATGATGAAGAATCAGGGGAAGAGAAGAATTCTACTCAGAAAGGACTGCAGGAATGCACTAATTTCTATTTCTAAGGTATGAGGAAGATGTGTGGGGAGGATCTTGAGAGTGTCTTGATCAAGTGGGAGGGATACGGGTGGGGGCCGGACTGTGTTTACTGATATGGGCACTGTCACCAGAAATCCTGCGTTCAAAGTGCTCTTGCAGACAGTTGGCAGACGTTCTGACATTTGCCAAAATCACTAATGCGAATCTGAACCAAAAGATGATCTGCACTAATTGGCTAAAAAAGACCAAAAAATCCCTGGCATAAGTAGGAGAAGGAAGGCAAAACAACCAGCCGAGAACACCAAATGGATCTATCGATGGCTGCAAACTCCAGGTCACTCCCTCTTCCTACTTCCCTTGCTGATTCTATCAGTGAGATAAAGTCATGATCTTGTCTTTTATAATCAAAAAATTAGTAACATATTTCAGATATACAAAACAAACACAGCAAACATCCAGAAACCTCTTATGCAACCTAAGATATGGAAAGTGGGAATTCGAGTCCTCCAGGAAGCAGACACCAAGATGGGATTTAAAAATGCCTGCAAAGGATAATATCGGGGAGGCAGAGTAGGAGGAAGGGTCATCAGATCACTATGCAGTCTGACCCCACAGGACAGAGGGAAGAGTCCCAGACAGCCGCGCTGTTCTGAGAAAGTTTCAGGAAGGCTACCAGCAAGTCCTGGAGCCAAAGTCCCCCTCGATAGGACCGAGGTGGGGAGTGGGGGTGGTTGCCTGGTATCCCCACCATGCCCAGTTGGGACGGGTGCAGCCTGGGAAGCGTGTTGAGGTTGTTGTTCAGTCACCAAGTTGTGTGCGACTCTTTGTGACCCCATGCCAGGCCTCCCTGTCCCTCACCATCTCCCAAAGTTTGCCCAAGTTCATGTCCGTTGCATCAGTGATGCCGTCCAGCCATCTCATCCTCTGACGCCCTCTTCTCCTTCTGCCCTCAATCTTTGCCAGAATCAGGGACTTTTCCAGTGAGTCAGCTGTTCGCATCAGATGACCAAAATACTGAAGTTTCAACTTCAGCATCAGTCCTTCCAACGAGTATTCAGGGTTGATTTCCCTTGAGATTGACTGGTTTGATCTCCTTGCAGTCCAAGGGACTCTCAGGAGTCTTCTCCAATACCACAGTTCAAAGGCATCAATTCTTTAGCACTCTGCCTTTTTTACAGTCCAGCTCTCACAACCATCCCACTGATATCTCAGTTGGTAAAGAATCCGCCTGCAATGCAGGAGACCCTGGTTTAATTTCTGGGTTGGGAAGATCCACTGGAGAAGGGATAGGCTACCCACCCCAGTTTTCTTGGGCTTCCCTTGTGGCTCAGCTGGTAAAGAATCTGCCTGCAATGTGGGAGACCTGGGTTTGATCCCTGGGTTGGGAAGATCTCCTGGAGAAGGGAACGGCTACCCACTCCAGTATTCTGGCCAGGAGAATTCCATAGAGTGTATAGTCCATGAGGTCACAAAGAGTCGGACACAACTGAGTGACTTTCACTCAAAACTGTTTGTGACCACTGGGAAGACCATAGCTTCAACTATATGGACCTTTGTCAGCAGAGTAATGTCTCTGCTTTTCAGCACACTGTCTAGGTTGGTCATGGCTTTCCTGTCAAGAAGCAAACATCTTCTGATTTCATGGCTGCAGTCATCATCCACAGTGATTTAGAGCCCAAGAAGAGGAAATCTGCCCTACTTCCCCCTACTCCCCCCTCGATGTTTGCCATGAAGTTTTGGGGTCAGATGCCATGATCTTAGTTTTTTTAATATTTAGTTTTAAGCCGGCTCTTTGACTCTCCTCCTTCACCCTCATCTAGAGGCACTTTAGTTCCTCTCCGCTTTCTGCCATTAGAGTGGTATCACCCACATGTCTGAGGTTGTGGATGTTTCTCCTGCCTATCTTGATTCCAGCTTGTAACTCATCCAGCCTGGCATTTCTTGTGATGAGCTCAGCATATAGACTAAACAAACATGCTGACAGGAGACAGCCCTGCCGTACTTCTTTCTCAGTCTTGAACAAATCAGTTGTTCCATACAGGGTTCTAGATCCCTGGACTCGGGGAAATTGATAAAGGGTCTCTTGGGGTGAAATGAGAGACCAGCCCACGGAGGACTCCCCTGAGTCTACAGCCCCAATCCTCTGCATTGTGGGCTCCCTCCATCACCTGTAACTGGCACAGAGATCTCAGTCCAGGGCTGGTTTGGACCCAGAGAGCCTCAAATAAAGGGGATCGACAGTACTTTTGAACAAGGAACTGTTGCCACAGCACAGAAGACACAATGCATCTTCCACTGAACTTCCCCCAAAGAAAGCCGCTGCTCTTTACCTGGGTCGCTGAGCACAGGAGAAGTGGAGGGGACAAGCAGGTGTCTGGCTCACTCTGACTCCTGGGGACAGGCAAGCCACATGGCCTGGAGGTCAGAGTGGTCCTGCAACAGCTCAGTAAGAAGGCAGTTCTCACCTGAATTCACCACACACCAGGTCAGTGAGACATCAGCCCCCTCCAGGAGTTACTTCCCAAGTTCCTGAAAGGAAATCAAGGCCCTTGTGTGTGACAGAAAGCCCACCTCAGCTTCCTGACCGGAAGACAAGGACCAGTTACAAAAGGAAAGGCCAGGAGGAAGCCATTTATGCTCTCCCTGCCTACAAATAGAGGGAACCAAAGCAACACTGCAAGCCCGAGGCACCCACAAAGCTGGGTGTCCCCGTCTGACACCAGAAAGGTGGCACTGTGATGGCCCGGTCACACCCCCGATGCCATCACACAGACCAGCTAGTGTGGAAAACAGCCAGCTCTTTGCCAGCGACAGTGGGGCATTGTAAACTCAAGCGGGCGGTGGCTTGATTTGCAGCTGTTGTTCCAGATGTAGTCTCTCTGGTATAGCAAATTAATCCAGCCCCGGCCCCTGGTATCCAGTTACTGATTTGGAAAGTGGAATGTACTCCACGTGATAAACAGAAAACACCAGAAGCCGTTTGCTTGCACCTGACCAGGAGAATAGTAAAAGGTTACTGCCCTGCCTCAAGAATGCTGGCTTCAGAGTTCCTCCTGCAGCCTTGGACCACCTCCCCATCCCCTGGACATCACCCTGCCAATGGGTTTATCCTCTGCGTCGGCAGCAAAACGCAGGCAGGATCGGACCAGAAAGAAGTCACGGTGTCCCAGATATCTCGGTAAGACGCACAAGTGACAGAAACTGGGCCATAATTCAGGGCCTCAGCAAGGATCCTGCAGGTCCAAGGTCTGAGACCTGTGGACTACTCTCTTCAAAGTGAAAGAGAATCTTCTGCCACCTGAACCCACTGTCTCTAAACAGGAGGCAGAATGCTTGGTGGGCTTTGGATTTTGGGAGCAGCCAGGAGATCAACTCCTTTTCTAAGGAATCCGAAGGTGCCCAGCTTTAAGGGGCCCCATGCAGCAGAGGCTCCACAGGGTCCCAGCTGCGCTGCAAGGCCCTCTGCCCTCAGCCCTGGGCCAGCAGTGCCCAGAGCACCAGGGCAGGGCATGATGCTGCACGGGGCTCACCCGCAGCGAGCCCCAGTGGGAAAGCCCCAGGAAAGTCTCCAGAGCTTTTAGACAAGTAACTCTTCTCCTTTGAGGAAATGGCTCCTTGCCACAGGCTGTAGAGAGACTGAATATCTGACTTTGAGTCACCAAGCAGTTAGCAGCCTGAGATGCCCCCCATGAACCAGATGCCATCAGTCCCCCGACCCCACATGGAGCGTGCCCAGCAGCCTCCATCTTCAGTAACCCTGTCCCACATGGGAGTGACCTTTGATACTCTAGAGAGCAGAGACCAGTAGTATCAGAAAGGAATATTTTAGTTGCCACAGAAAACCCTGAGACACTAGCAAGGCTCACATAATTTTTAAAAATCCAAAGTCAACTGCTTCACGTGACGCTGAATCCAGCAGCTCAGTGATATCACCAGAGACCGTGTTCCTGCCTCTTCTTTCTGCTTTCCATGGTGTTAACCTTATCCTTAAAGTGGGTTTTAGGAGCGCCCACAAACCTGGGCATCCCCGTCTGACACCAGAAAGGTGGCGCTGTGATGGCCCGTCACACCCCCGATGCCATCACACAGACCAGCTAGTGTGGAAAACAGCCAGCTCTTTGCCAGCGACAATGGTGCATTGTAAACTCATGCGGGTGGTGGCTTGGTTTGCAGCTGTTGTTCTAGATGTAGTCTCTCTGGTATAGCAAACACTACGAACAAAGCTAGTGGAGGTGATGGAATTCCAGTTGAACTATGTCAAAGCCTTTGACTGTGTGGATCACAATAAACTGTGGAAAATTCTTAAAGAGATGGGAATACCAGACCACCTGACCTGCCTCTTGAGAAACCTGTATACAGGTCAGGAAGCAACAGTTAGAAATGGACATGGAACAGACTGTTTCCAAATAGGAAAAAGAGTACATCAAGGCTGTATATTGTCACCCTGCTTATTTAACTTACATGCAGAGTACGTCATGAGAAACGCTGGGCTGGAGGAAGCACAAGCTGGAATCAAGATTGCTGGGACAATATGCAGATATGCAGATGACATCACCCTTATGGCAGGCAGAAAGTGAAGAAGAACTAAAGAGTCTCTTGATGAAAGTGAAAGAGACTGAAAAAGTTGTCTTAAAGCTCAACATTAAGAAAACTAAGATCATGGCATCTGGTCCCATCACTTCATGGCAAATAGATGTGGAAACAGTGGAAACAGTGGCTGACTTTATTTTTCTGGGCTCCAAAATCACTGTGGATGGTGATTGCAGCCATGAAATTAAAAGACGCTTGCTCCTTGGAAGGAAAGTTATGACCAACCTAGACAGCATATTCAAAAGCAGAGACATTACTTTGCCAACAAAGGTCCGTTTAGTCAAGGCTATGGTTTTTCCAGTAGTTATGTATGGATGTGAGAGTTGGACGATAAAGAAAGCTGAACGCAGAAGAATTGATGCTTCTGAACTGTGGTGTTGGAGAAGACTCTTGAGAGTCCCTTGGACTACAAGGAGATCCAACCAGTCCATCCTAAAGGAGATTGGTCCTGGGTGTTCATTGGAAGCACTGATGTTGAAGCTGAAACTCCAATACTTTGGCAACCTGATGCAGAGAGCTGACTCATTTGAAAAGACCGTGGTGCTGGGAAAGATTGAGGGCAGGAGGATAAGGGGACAACAGAGGATGAGATAGTTGGATGGCATCACCGACTCAATGGACATGGGTTTGGGTAGACTCCAGGAGTTGGTGATGGACAGGGAGGCCTGGCGTGCTGCAGTTCATGAGGTCGCCAAGAGTCGGACCCAACTCAACAACTGAACTGAACTGAATCTTATCCTGATGGACTTCCCTGGTATGTCTGCCTACAATGTGGGAGACCGGGGTTCAATCCCTGGGTCGGGAAGATCTCCTGGAGAAGGAAATGGCAACCCACTCCAGTATTCTTGCCTGGAAAATCCCATGGACGGAGGAGCCTGGGGCCCTCGGGAATGCTGTCGGCGTTCCTGGTGCTTCTCCGCTTCCTCCTTCTAGTTCGGCGGCAGTGAGCACACCTCTGTCGGCCCCTTGTGGGAAAGCAGAGGAGCTCCTTTCCCAGAATCCTCCAGCAGCCTGTGTCTGATTGGCTTGAACTAGGTCACGTGCCTGCCTGCGGACCAATGCCCATGTCTGGGGAGCTTCACTGGGCAGCCGCAGACATCCAGGGGCTGAAGGAAGCCGATCCTATACAAGCAACATAACCAAGAGCTGGGGGCAGGGGGTGGTGCTCCAAAGGAAATGGGGTCTTTACTGCCATAAAAGTAGGGGGAATGGATGCTGAACCCTGTAAGCAGCAGGCTTCACACAGGGCACAGGGGAGGGGAGGGGAATCAGTTTTGATTGCAGAATCGTATTTTGGCTTGAATCTTATAAACTCCCAGAGTTCATGTCCCTGGAGTTTTTCCTTCTCTGGGGCCTCTGCTATCTGCGAGGAGGGGAAGGGAACCATAGCCCCTGGTGGAGGGCAGCGGGGGAAACCTCAGAGCTTCAACTTCAGCTATTTCTCATGAATATCTACCAACATGCCTGGGAACCTGGGCCCCGGGTTTAGGTTCCACGCTTGAAGACTTTTTGCCCTGCCTTGGAAGTCAGACCACCTTTCACGACAACACTCCTGCCTTTTCGTTATAAAAAACATTTCACCCCAAAGCCAACTAACGAAACACGCTTTTCAAAGTTATATTTCTGCATTACAGCTTTCAACAAAGTCATATTCAGCTTGTTTACTGGACTCGGCCATCTCATCTCATCTCAAGCAGAGATGGTCCTGGGGGACTCGTCTGAGTCCCCGGCCAATGTTTTGCTTGTTGTCACGCACCAGGCAGTGTGGGGTAAGGGGGCCATTTCCTGATGCCTGTGAAGCAGTCTCCATCTGTTGGAAAGTGTTCTCTGGGAAGCCTTCACTTTGCCCAGAAGTGTTTTTTCTCTGCTGTAACGCTATGAGCCCCTCCCCACCCCGTCCCAAAACACTGCTTGTTTCCCAAAGGGGACAGAGAAATTATCACATTATATTTTAGTCAGGAGCCACAGTATTTAATTCCAAGTCATTGCTTACTCCTTACATAAACCTGTTTTCCTCGTTCAGTGTCTGTGTCTTTCTGTGAGAAATTGTCTTGGCGAGGGGTTGAATATACTGTCCTTTTTTTCATTAAAATTAATGAAAATATTTTTTCATTTTATGGTTTTTCATCCAGGAGCGGGCTTTTCAGAAATTAAAGTCATGGACTGAGGGATAGGCGCATTTACCCTCCTGCATGTATCTCTGCCTGTAACAAGGATCGCCACCTTGGCTGAAAAAGCCCCTTGGGAGGGCAGGTGCTGTCCCCATTGTGCTCTTGCGGGCAGCCCTTACATTTTCCCCTCACAGGAGGGTATCTGCCGGTCATCCCGTCCCTCCTGTCTCCTGGGGCCCAACAAGGTTCAGCTGAATCGAACTCCGGTGGGCAAGACGACGTGTTCTCTCGAAACGTGCACCCCTGAAGGCACCTCCAAGATGGCAAAAACTTTCCATCTCCCTCTGCAGGAGGCTGGAGCCACGGACTCTCGTGTTCGAGACACCCACCACCAGGCGTTGGGAGCAGTTCCGCCAGACCACAGCACCCTCCCTGAGAATTAGAGACCAAAGAGAGAGTCTGTTCCAAACAAACATGTGTTTCGAAGGAGCTCCCAGCAGCTGGGCCACGGTTGGGTGGGGAGAGGGGAACCTGGAGGCTGGGGGAGAGGGTGAGCGTTCTAACGAGTCAAGAGCTGCAGCGATGCCCTGGGAAGGCGGCGGTAAAGGGAAGCAAGAATAAGGTGGACCTGCCAAGGTGGGGCTTGGAGGGTGGGGTGAGGGAGAGGAGGAGGGGTGGAAGGTGGTGGAGGGGCCAGCAGACTACAGTTGGTGGTGGGGAGAGATGTCTTCATAGGATGTGCGGCAGGCGGGGTGCAGACGCACTCCCCAAGCAGATACGTCCAGTGGGAAGCTGGATAGAGTGTGTAGCTCCAGAGTCCAGAGGGAGGCCTGCTCTGGGCTGTCTTCCTGCTGAACTGCAGTTTCCTCAAAGGCTGCGACAGATTATTGTCACATGCCAGGGAATCCTGCAGCGGGCATATAATAGGTGCTGAAGAAATGTGAATAAATGGGAGTGCTCCAGGCCAGCACAGGAGGTGAGCCTGGGAGTCTGTACACACCTGTGCACGCCTCTGTGTGTGTGCATGCATGGAGGTGGGGGGTGGGTGCGCAACACCCAGCGTGGTCCGGCCGGCATCTCACCTCAGCCACGGCAGTTCCTGAGGGGCCACTTCTCTTTCCAGTTTGATTCGTGAGACAGGTGTTGGCAGTTTATCTAACTGTGCTAATGAAGAGGATGGGGTGCTAATTTCTTCACTTTATTGAATCCTCCAATCCTTCACAGCCTTAGGGCCCTGAGAGGGGGGTGATTAAAAGACACTTCAGCATGCTGGTTATTGCCAATTAACAGACTCCAATATAAACAATTAATAAAGCCACTGTGGGTGGTGAGCAGGGAGGATTCGATGCCCCAGCACGGACCAGCTCCGCCAGCTCCTGGGTGGGGGTGGGGCTGCAAGTCCATCCCTGTGATCCGATAGACCACAGTCCAGAAAAGGCAGTGGGCGGCGGAGGGGGGTGGGGGCGGCTGCCCAAAGCCCCAGGGACCACCTAGGCAGGGCTCTTTGGGCCCCCCAGCCTACACCTTTCTTCCCCTCCCTCCGCCCGCTTGACCAGGCAGTAGCCAAACCTGACGGGTCTTCTGCTGGAGCCAAGACCAAGGAGCCTCTAAGAGACGCCAGTGTGACTCTGCCCCACCGCTGTCCCCAAAGCTCGTTTTCTCCGGGGTAAAATGTGCCACATGTGCCAGGGAGTGGCCTCGCCTCCTGAGGGGCTCACTGTGTGAGGCTCCGAAAGATGCTGGCACCAGGGCCCACGAGGGCCAGATGCCACCCAAACTGCTCCTGGGCCATCTTCCAACCAACCATAGCAGGAAGTTAAAGGGGGGAAGACACACCTGGAGGGAGGGGCGAAGGAACCTGCTTGTGTAACCTCATCCCTCTCAGCCAGTCAGGGGCTGGACTCCAGGGCCAAACTCACAGACCAGGGGCAGGGGGGCATGTTTTCAAAAAAGGGTCAGTAGTAAACATTTGAGTTCTGCGCTTTATCTTTTAGGGCTCCAAAATCTCTGTGGACAGTGACCGCAGCCATGAAATTAAAAGACGGAAGAGAAGCTATGACAAACCTAGACACCATATTAAAATACAGAGACATTACTTTGCCAACAAAGGTCCATATAGTCAAAGCATGGTTTTTCCAGTAGTCATGTACAGATGTGAGAGTTGGACCACAAAGAAGGCTGAGCACTGAAGAATTGATGCTTTCAAACTGCAGTGTGGCAGAAGACTCTTGAGAGTCCCTTGGACTGCAAGGAGACCAAACCAGTCCATCCTAAAGGAAGTCAACCCTGAAGATTCATTGAAAGGACTGATGCTGAAGCTGAAGCTCCAATACTTTGGCCACCAGATGCAAAGAACTGACTCATTGCAAAAGACCCTGATGCTGGGAAAGATTGAAGGCAGGAGAAGAAGGGGTTGACAGAAGATGAGATGGTTGGATGGCATCACCGACTTAATGGACATGAGTGTGAGCAAGCTCCAGGAGATGGTGAAGGACAGAGAAGCCTGGTGTGCTGCAGTCCATGGGGTTGCAAAGAGTTGGACACAACTCAGCAACTGAACAAAAACAAGACCCCATACCATCTGAGTCATGACTACTCGACACTGCTGACATGGTGTAAAACAGCATAGACCATACGTAAGACACTGATTGAGGCCTCATGCCAATAAAACTTTCTTTACAGACAATGAAATGTTAATTTCAAGTCATTTTTCACACATCACAAAATTTTCTTCTCTTGGTTCTTTTGCAGTCACTTAAAACACTGTAAAAACCACTTTTAGCTCTGAGACCACCTAGAAACCAGTGGCAGGACAGATGTGGCCCACAGGCCAGAGTTTGACAACCCCGGATCAAAGCATCCCAAAAAGAAATTCCCTGGGGTACGACCCATTTGAGGGAACCGGGAATATGAATTGCCACCACATGGCCTTGCTGGTGGAGGTTGGAAGGCAAAATAACTGGGCACAGACCTGGTTCCACCAGAGAATCAAATGGCTCCAAAAGATGGCCCATGAGGGACAGAAAGAGGCTGAAAGGCAGGGTGTGCGCACAGATGGACAAACAGATATTGACATGGAGTGATGTAGCCAGTCTCCCGCTGCTCAACTTGTGTGGGGGCATGGACAATCCAAAACGGCAGCCGGGCCTCAGCATCTGGACCCAGGACCGACTCCTGCTCTCAGATGGGACTGCAGGTGCATCTGACCTTCTGAGACTTCAAGGTAAATGAGAAAGAACAGACCCAGAGGGAGCTGAGAAGTCCTCTTTCTCTCCTCACCCCTACCCACCTTATTCATGCAGTCAATAATTCTTCCCCCCGCGTCTACTAAGGGTGGCTTGGTTTTCAGCGTGAGACAAAGCCTCCCAGCCTTGCAGCTGTCCTTAGAAACGGCCCTGGGGGAGGGGAAGTGTTGCGTTGGGGTTGCCAAGGACGTCCCTGTGCTGCCTGGGGAGAGAGAACAAGCAGAGGACATCCGAGTTGACGGAGCAGGTGAGGAGTCTCTGAGGGAATCCCGGCTGTTGGCAAAGCAAGTAATTTAGCAAAGCCGGTCCCTGTAGAAGCAGCAGGAAGGTGTCCCCAAAGGTTTCACAGAAAAGGCAATATTGATTGATGGGAAGGAGAGAGCATCAGCTTTGAAAAACCGAGAGGTGACTTTGACCACCAGACCACTGGTGGTCCCTGCCACAGCTTCCTCAGGGCACCTTCTCAGGCTGCGGACAGGGGGCAGAACCAGAGCTCCACCATCACGTCTGGAGCAGCAGGGCCAAGGCCCAGAGCCACCGATGGGGGCACCAGGGTGCTGGGTGGCGTCCTGAGCACCTCTCTTCTCATCCTGTACGGGTTTCCCTGATAGCTCAGTTGGTAAAGAATCCGCCTGCAATGCAGGAGACCCCAGTTCGATTCCTGGGTCGGGAAGATGTCCTGGAGAAGGGATAGGCTACCCACTCCAGTGTTCTTGGGCTTCCCTCATGGCTCAGTGGGTAAAGAATCTGCCTGCAATGTAGGAGGCCTGGGTTCAATCCCTGGGTTGGGAAGCTCCCCTGGAGAAGGGAAAGACGACCCACTCCAGTATTCTGGCCTGGATAATTCCATGGACTGTATAGTCCATGGGGTTGCAGAGTTGGACACAACTGAGCGACTTTCACTTTCATACCGTCAACTCAGAAATCCTACTGGTTTACCTTGAAAGTGTGCCCCAAATCCAGCCACTTCTCCCACCCCCCACTGCCATTCAGGGTGAGCCTGGAAGAGTGCAGCCGACCTCTCCCGGGTCCCCCGCCCCACATCAGGTCCTCCACACGCAACTAGAGTCACCCTCTCTGGTTTCCGTGGTCCCACGCCCTGCCTTCCCTAGAATGCATCCAAATTTGCAGCGTGGCTGGAAACTCTCAACCTCGTGGTCACTGTGCTCGCCCCACTCAGGCATACCCACTCCGCTCCACACCCAGGACTGGCTCCCCATTTCCTGCCATCCATCTTCCCCCAGATACCCCCAGGTTCCCTCCCTCACTTCCTGCAGGTGGCCTCCCAGTGATTCAGCTCCTTTCCCCACCTCCTCCTCATTTGTCTTCCCTGCATTTCATTCCTCTGGCTATTTTATCTATTTCCAGTGTGTTTCCTGCTACTGGGAGAGGCCTACTCTCTACAGATCCCCAAGGACCCCCGTATAGAATTCTGGGGGGTCCATGTGGATGGGGAAAAAGAATCACATCTTTATTTTCACTTATCTTCAGTTAAAATTGACCACCTCCTTCCCGTGTGCGTGTCAGCAACGAACCACGTAGTCATCTTGGACCCCGTGGCTCTGTCACACATGGAAAGTGCAGATCATTTCAAATCGTCTTATAATTGCGGCAGAAATCTTGAAATATCATTTATGCTCAACCTTACTTCAAAATGATGGTGGTTTTATTAGACCCACTGCTCGATCTTATTATTTAGTGCATTAATAAAGGAGCACATGTATTACTCCATCGCAATTTTTTCTTAATATTTTGATAACTGCATTTTAATGTAATTGGTTTCCTTTGAATCTTAGAAATTTCATTGCGTGGATTTACAAATGATATTCTGAGAAGGGGGTCTATTGCCCTTCCCAGACCCCAGAGAGGTCCACGGAGTCCCATCAGTGAGGACCCTCTGTTCTACATGGAAGCTCTGTGCAGAGAGGGCCTGACACAAAGTGGGACGAAATAAAGGTGGGAGAGACGAGGGCGTGGAGGCGGTGGGGGAAGCGGAGGCGGTGGGGGAAGCGGGGGAGGGAAAGAGCCAGCACAGAAGTGAATAAGGCTTAGTGGTGAGACCGAACCGGAATCAAACTGCTCTGGGTGAACCCAGCCCCATGATGTGCTCAACGTGGAGCCCTGGGTGTATCACAGAAACAGGCAGAGCCTCAGTTTCCTCATCTGTAAGATGGGGTCAATCATACCTCCTTATATAGTTGTGAAGATAAAATTCTGTGCTTGGTGCCTGGGCTGGTACATGGTGAATGTTCCATAAATCATGGCATGTTTTGGTCAATGCCGTTCCTTCCCCAGTTCTAGGCTTTTGCCCAAGGATCTGGCTCCCCAGCCAGGAAGGGCATATCCCACAGAGCTCTCCCCTCTCAGGGGCCCCGGGCATTCTAAGGAGACGCAGTGCTCCACCTAACAGGCTAGTAGGGCCGGGACTGGACAGACGGTATCCTGTCCATCGCAGCAGGGCTGAGGGTCCTGTCCGTGCAGACACGCTTGTGTAGGCGGTGTGGATGGTGACCCTATATGGGCAATCTGCCAAGACCCTAACTTATGAGGCTGAGGGCATTTATGAGAGTAGCAGTGCCAGGAAGGCATCTGGGACAAACCGTTAGGAAGGGGGTCCTGAGGACCTGGGACAAACGTCGCCCCTGTGCCCCACGGCCTGAGTTCCCCTTCCACCTGCCCGCAGCCAGCCTCCCCAGGGTCAGCACCCTCGTCCTGCCCGCTCAGGGAACCCAGGCTGGCCTTTTGCCTGAGGCCCTGCGTCCCGACCTCTTGCCCATCACCACGCACACGGAGAATGACAGCCTTGGTCCTGGCACTCTGTGGACAAGGACGAGGGAGCAGAGGTACCAGCCTCACAAGCACCCAGAGGATGGAGCCACACCCGACAGCAGCTGCCCTGGCCTAAACAGGCCACGCCCCTGCCTCAGGACCTCCCCCGCCAGGCCCTCTGCTCTTCACCCAGATGTCCATGGGATCTGTCGCCATCGCTCCCTCAGCTCAGCTCAAGTCCCAGCCGCTGCCAGGACCTGCCAGAGGTCTAAGGTGGCGGGAAGATCCGGCTTCGGAGTGGTTCATCTGTAAATGGGACGGTCCTGTTGGCTTCCTGGGATTGGCTGTGAGGACCCCGATGGTGGCTGGGCACCCCTGGGTGGAGCAGGAGCATGCACCTGGTAGTTTGAGCATTCTCTGGCATTGCCTTTCTTTGGGATTGGAATGAAAACTGACCTTTTCCAGTCCTGTGGCCACTGCTGAGTTTTCCAGATTTGCTGGCATATTGAGTGCAGCACTTTCACAGCATCATCTTTTAGGATTTGAAATAGCTCAACTGGAATTCCATCACCTCCACTAGCTTTATTTGTAGTGATGCTTCCTAAGGCCCATTTGACTTCACATTCCAGGATGTCTGGCTCTAGGTGAGTGATCACACCATCATGGTTATCTGGGTCATGAAGATCTTTTTTGTATAGTTCTTCTGTGTATTCTCGCCACCTTTTCTTAATATCTTCTGCTTCTGTTAGGTCCATAATGTTTCTGTCTTTTATTGTGCCCATCTTTGCATGAAATGTTCCCTTGGTTTCTCTAATTTTCTTGAAGAGGTCTCTAGTCTTCCCCATTCTATTGTTTTCCTCTATTTCTTTGCATTGATCACTGAGGAAGGCTTTCTTATCTCTCCTTGCTATTCTTTGGAGCTGTGCATTCAAATGGGTATATCTTTCCTTTTCTCCTTTGCCTTTAGCTTCTCTTGTTTTCTCAGCTATTTGTAAGGCCTCCTCACACAGCCCTTTTGCCTTTTGGCATTTCTTTTTCTTCGAGATAGTTTTGATCACTGCCTCCTGTGCAATATCACGAACCTCTATCCACAGTTCTTCAGGCACTCTATCAGATCTAACCCCTTGAATCTATGTGTCACTTCCACTGTATAGTCCTAAGGGCTTGGATTTAGATCATACCTGAATGGTCCAGTGTATCCATAAGATGGTAGAGGAGGATGTGCGCTCATCTTCTCCTGTGAGAACTCCAAAATTGCAACTCGCTGCTGAACAACCATCAATAGGAGAATGTTGGATCTCACCAAAAAGATACCCCACACCCAAGGGCAAGGGAGAAGCCCCAACAGGATGGTAGGAGGGGTGAAATCGCATTTAGAATCAAATCCCATACCCGCCAAAGACACTCAGAAGGCTCAAACGAAACCTCGTGTGCACCAGGATGGCATGCGGCAGAAGCCCTCTTGGAGGCGATCGCCATCAGCCCCACCATAGAGCCGCCGAACAGACAACCCACAACCTGAAAAACAGTTATGCCAAAAAAGGTTTCGCACTGTTACAGAAGTGCTAGGGCCCACAACAGATTTCCCAACCTGGGAATCCTGCAAAGGAACTGAGAAACCCCAGGGAATTTAACTTTGGGATTTGATTACACAATCTCCGTAGGTCTGGGGAAACAGACTCTCGGAGGGCACAACCAAACCTTGTGCACGCCAGGACCAGGAGAAAGGAGCCAGGGCCCCAAAGGAGAGTGAGCCAGACTCGCCTGTGAGTGTCTGGGCGTCTCTGGCGGCGGCGGTCCACAGTGGCCTGCGGCGGGGCTGGGGGCACTGACCACAGCAGCGCTCCATAAGTTCTTTTGAAGGAGCTCACCATTGCCACTACCCCGACCATAGTTTGGCTGCAGCCCTGCCCATCAACAGAAAATCGGATTAAAGGTTTACTGAGCATGGGCCTGCCCATCAGAACAAGATTCCCCCACAGTCAGTCCCATCCAGAAACTTCCACAAGCCTTTTATCCTTATCCATCAGAGGGCAGACAGAATGAAAACCACAAACACAGAAAACTAACCAAACTGATCCCATAGAACACAGCCTTGTCTAACTCAATGAACCATGCTGTGTAGGGCCACCCAAGATGGACAGGTCATGGTGAGAGTTCTGACAAAATGTGATCCACTTTGGAGAAGGGAACGGCAAACCACTTCAGTATTCTAGTCTTGAGAACCCCGTGAACAGTATGAAAGGGCAAAAAGATAGGACACTGAAACACAAACTCCCCAGGTCAGTAAGTGCCCAATATGCTACTGGAGATCAGTGGAGAAATAACTCCAGAAAGGATGAACAGACGGAGCCAAAGCGAAACAACACTCAGTTGTGGATGTGACTGGTGATGGAAGTAAAGTCCGATGCTGTAAAGAACAATATTGCACAGGAACCTGGAAGGTTAGGCCCATGAATTAAGGTAAATTGGAAGTAAATTTGGTGCCCTGAGGGACCAAGGAGATGGCAAGAGTGAACGTCGACATTTTAGGAAATCAGTGAATGAAAATGGACTGGAAAGGAGGAATTTAATTCAGATGACCATTGCATCTACTCCTGTGGCCAAGAATCCCTTAGAAGAAATGGAGTAGCCCTTATAGTCAACAAGAGTCCCAAGAGTACTTGGGTGCAATCTCAAAAATGACAGAATGATCTCTGTTCGTTTCCAAGGCAAATCATTCAATATCACAGTAATCCAAGGCTATGCCCTGACCAGTAATGCCAAAGAAGCTGAAGTTGAACGGTTGTATGATGGCCTACAAGGCCTTCTAGAACTAACACCCAAAAAAGATGTCCTTTCCATTATAGGCGAGTGGAATGCAAAAGTAGGAAGTCAAGAGATACCTGGAGTAACAGGCAAATTTGGCCTTGGAGTACAAAACGAAGTAGGGCAAAGACTAACAGAGTTTTGCCAAGAGAACACACTGTTCATAGCAAACACCCTCTGCCAACAACACAAGAGACCACTACACACATGGACATCACCAATGGTCAATACTGAAATCAGATTGATTGTATTCTTTGCAGCCAAAGATGGAGAAGCTCTATACAGTCAGCAAAAACAAGACCAGGAGCTGACTGTGAACTCCTTATTGCCAAATTCAGACTTAAATTGAAGGAAGTAAGGAAAACCACTAGACCATGCAGGTATGACCTAAATCAAATCCCTCCCTAGCGTGAAAGCACATTTTTGCTCATTGGCACCCCTTTATGTCCTTTAAGGGAAGTGGGCTGATGTCATTATGCCCATTTTACCGATAGGGAGTTCAAGGCTTTGAGGGACAAGGTGACATAGAGCCCAAGTCTTTGCCGCTGCGTGGGGGTGTGTGTTTCTTCACACAGCTCTTGTACTGGACTGAAAGAGGGGGCATTTGTTTAGACTCATGTGAGTTCTGAAGTTGTCCCGGGGCCCCACCACTGTGCCCAGAGAGGGGGACTGTGTGCATTCAGGGGGTTCTGCAGTGATGCCAGCCTTCATTAATGGAACCCCAACTGCATGCTGAGCATCTGACTCTGGGACTTGTCTGACCTCGCAAGTCCAGGAATAGGTGCAGCTGTCCCCACCGGAATGAGGAAGCAGAGCCCGCACCAGGAGTCAAGGCTGGTCCTGGAGATGAGAAAACCTGTGCCTGTCCTGCAGCACTGCTGGGAGGCGGGGACCAGAGGACAGCTCGCATGGGAAGAAAGAGAATGCTTGTCTTGAAGAAACTGTGAGTTTGGGGACTGGGACGTTGGAGGGGACGCAAGGGCTGTGGCTGCTGCAGAAGACAGAATGGCAGCCAGGAAACGCCGGCTGGCAAGCTCCCCGGGAGGCACACACTGAGCCGGTGAAAGCAGGAGCTGCCGGCACAGCTGCGCCCACAGAGCCAGAGAAGCTTGCAGCAAAGCTGGGGTGAGGAGGGGGCTCCTAGGGACCCTGGGGTCATACTGGGCCAGGAGGCCCCCACTCACCAACCCTCCCCTGCCAGGTGTGGCCACCAGGCCTCTCAGCCCCTCCTGCTTTCCAGGGTCCAGAGTTAGGACCCAGGAACCTTCTTCAGATGGGATGGACTCATGGGTCTTGCTGGACAGGTGTAAGTTTCTGAGAGCTGGTTTACCAGGTTGGGTACCTGGGGTTAGAGTGCAAGGCATGAGGACATCTTGGCATTTTCAGTGGTAAGTGTTTGTGAGAGCTTATGTGCATGTGTGTGTGTGTGTGTGTGTACAGTAAGGGTATGGTGCATACATGTCTTCACGCACGGGCCAGCACATATGTGTCTGCATGTGCATGTAGCATGTACATATGTGTCATTGCGTAAACTTGGGTGTTTCGTGCATGCGTCCGGTGGCATGAGGTATGTACACACATGTGTATATGCACTCTCTCTCTGCAGAGAGCGTGCCTGAGTGAGGGCATGGGGGAGGATCCCTGCTGTTCCCATCACCACCACCCCCCCAAGCTGGCTAGGGAGGAGGTGCCAGAAACCAGAGGCCTGGGGAGCCTTCTTCTCCCAAAGGTGCCACCACCAGCAGAGGAGGAAGGGAGGGAGGAAGCAGCCCCTTATTTAAATGCAAATAACTGAAATACAACTTTCTTTATTAAAATGTAAATTACACCTCAGTATCTGACACCTCCCCAGTGCCAAAGCCACAGAACACAATGGGGGATCAAAGCTGCAGGGCCGCCCCCCTCCCCCAGTCACCCAGCTGGTGAGAGGCCCCACTTGCTGGTGTACGAAGCAGCGGAGGGCAGAGAAGAGGACCCAGGTGAGCTTGGGATGCTGAGCCAGATGCTGGTCTCCAGGGCTTCTGGGAGAGGGGAGCAGCTGCTGATGGCAGAGGTGGGGCTGGCGGTCTGGGCTGTCACCCCATCGGAGACCCGGCTGGAGCTTGCCACGGGACACCTGCTGGCTCATGCTCTGTGGTTTCCTAATGAGCCTGGGCTCCCTGGTGAGCCTGGAGCCCTCAGTTGGGAGATGGTAAGAACTCTTCGTCTACTTGCCAACGTGGTGAAACGGATTGCCTCTTGGGTGGGCAGAACCCGGCTGCTGAGAGCAGAGCACTGGGGCATCCCCAAAGCAGCCCTCAGCTCCGAGTCCAGGAGAAGGCTGCCAGGTACAGCTGTGCAGATCACTGGGGCACTGCCGCGAGGCCCATGCCCTACTCCCCAAGCTGGGTGACTTGGCCCAGGGGCCCAATCCTCTGGGAGGAAGGGGATCTTTTTTTTCAAGCACAGACACATTTGGTTTACACCTTTTCCTAATTCATCAACCCGCAGAGGGCGCCTTTTCCTGATTTTCACACAGTTACTGTAGAGGCTGGGGGCCCCTCAGACCCCAGACTCCTCTTTCTCCTGCCCTACACCCTCCTTTCAGATCTACCCCTCCTCCCTGCTCCTTGGTCTCCGCCCCTGTCTCAACAGTCTGTCTCCTCCACTCATCTTCTATCTACTATCCTACCCTCTCTGTGGGTCTCTCCAGTTTGCACCCTAGAATCAGTCTACACGGAGTCTGTACCCCCTAGGGTCCCAGGGAGGTTCGGACAGCCCAGGGAGGGTGGGCCAGGTCCTTGATGGCTCAGGGCCGAGCTGCACGTGCAGAGAGCCCAGCCCGGGGCGACAGGGAAGGTCCCGCCCCTTCCATCTGCCGAGCTCCTAATATAGGCGCAGCAGCCCGGGCGCGAGCGGGGGAAGCAGGGAAGCAGAAGGCAACGTGGAGCCGGAGGGTGACAGGGCTGCATTTCCTCCGTATAAATAGTCCCGTCTGTCGCCCTGGGGGCGGGCGGCTTCCTGGGGCACTTCTGATGTCATCAGCCTCCCAGGGGAGTCTTGCTGGGGTGAGGCGGGGCCGATGACAGGGTCCCAGACGGGCAGGCAGCGGTGCTGGGGGCGTAGCGCAAGACATCTGGCGGCCAGCGCCTTGGTAGTTCCGGCCTTTCCCAGACATCTTCCCGGCTGTTGGCGGACCCACACCCCGGGCCGTCATGCGATGGCTTGTGCACCTCGAAGACACCTACAAAGGCACCTTTCCCTGACGTCACCCCCAGATCTACCAGTTTATCCCACCCAACCGAGCGCTTACTAGTCCTGGGGGCCACCCTGGGAGTCGTGACGAGATGGTAACCTCCTTTAGATCCCCGCCCGCTCTTGGAGGGGCCCAAGTACCAGCACTGAGAAAGATTTTGGGCAGAGATACTGGCGGCCCCTGGCTCTCGCCACGCTGGCCTCACTCTCCCAGCAAGGCTCTGCCTGGGCCTCCGGGACTCGGCTGTGTCCCCGCCGGGAAGGAAGAGCGCAGACTTCCTCTCATGCCCAACCGGGCAGCCACCCACGTTCCCAGCTTCTGCTGGCATCTCTGAGTGTCCACACAGGCTTCTTCAGATCCTGCTGCCCTGTCAAGAAGGCAGAGGAGACAGAGCTGCCCCCAGGCCTAGGGCAGAAGCGCTGCTCTGCCCATCAGAGTTGGGAGCAGGGCGGGAAGGGATGGTCCTTAAGGGCAGGCAGCTCCAGTCAGCCTGGAGTTTCCACGCTATGAAGGGCATCCTGCTGGTCTGCTGGCGGGCCCTAGTCTGGCCCGGACAGCCCCTTGTGGGGGTGATGGGAGCTGCCAGGGTTCTCACAGATCCTGACTAATAAGAATGGCCTCAGACTCAGCGGCAGGGCTGAGGTTTGAACAGGAGGCACAGGAGGGCCCTGGGCCGCTGCCCAAGGCTGGAACCTCCCTCCCACAGCCCAGGAGCTGAGTCAGTGTGAAGGGGAACCTCCCTCCCCCTGTGGAGACGACTCAGATTCGCTCAGAGGGGGGCGCTGGGAGGCTGTGGACAAGGTGGGGGCTGTTCCCTGTAGACCTCTTCGTGCCTGGTGGGTTTCCAACAGTGCGGCTCACACAGAACAGCGAGCCTGTGACTCTGTTGCTCACTCTGTGATGTTAGGAAAGTCACCCCACCTCTCTGAGCCTCACGTCCCCCTGCAACAGGGGGGTGACCTAATACAACAGTGCCTGAGCACAGCAAGGACTGTCCTGAGGACCAAGGCCCCCGGGTCTCTACTAGGAATTCTGTCACAGGAAGGGGCCCTCCTGGCCCAGGAGTGATGACTGGTGTCAGCACCGCCCCCCAGCAGCAGCCCCGTGGCAGCCCCCCTTGTGAGAAGCTCTGGTCTCTTCCAAGGGTCCCCAGAGTCCCCGTGGCCCACATCGCAGCCCTCCCTTCCTGTCTTTCTCCCCACCCTCCTCCCAGTGCATCCTGGGATCACCTCCCAGTTCAACTTGGGCACAATGGGATTAGAATCTTTGTCTCTGGGCTGCCTCTGAGCTCTGCACAGCTGTGGGTGGCAATCCCCAAGTCCAGGGACTAATGCTAGAACCAGGGCGGAGGGAGAGGTCATCCCACAGCTGCTCCAAGGGCCCCGGGGCCAGAGCTTTGGGGAGACGCTCTCCCATCAGGCTCTGCAGACCCTCGGCTGCCTTCAGTGCAGTGACAGGAGCTGTCTCCTCTCCGGTTCTTGGTTCATGTGTCAACATCCTCTCGTCTGTCTCTCCAAAGGAGGCTGCCAACGGGCACAGGTGGCAGCAAAGTCATGCCCAGTTCTCAAGGAGGGGGGGTCAGAAAACTAGAAGATTCTAACACCATTAGGCGCTTACTGTGTGACGTTTTGTTTATTCTCATGACAACTCTATAGGCAGGGCTGCCATGTACAGTTGGGAAGGTTGTTCACTGAACAAGGGCATCTGGCCAAGGGAGCAGACCATGATCTCCCCAAGCAGCATACTTGGCATATACCTATGACCCTTGGAGGGGAGAGGCAAGCTTTTCTTAATCTATGGAAGGGCACACTATAGCCATTCACAGCTTAGGCGTAAGGCCTATTTTATCTCCATTTTATCATTTGCAGACTGAGACACAGAGAGTTTAAGAAATTTGTTCAAGATATGCCCAAGATTCGGAGCTGAGCTCTGGAGCCAAGAATTCTGGCTTCAGAGCCCACACTCCTCATGCAGCCTTGTCAGGGCCAAGCCAGTCACAAGAGGACTGCTGGGGCCAAGCTGTCCTGAGCCTCAGGGACCCTGAGAACCAAGGAAAGACAGTCATCTCCCCTCGACTCCTCGGGGGTCTGGCGGCCCGAGGCATCCGCCACAGGGGCAATGTGGAGTGGCCGGAAGGGCAGAGACCAGGACTCTGTCTCATCATGACCCCGAGGAGGTCACCTTGCCTCACAGAACCTCAATTTTCCCACCTGTAAAATGGAGCTGACAGGCCCCACCCTATCTGCCTCACTGGCAGGGATTAAAGCATCTGTTTGAAGGATTTGAAAGGGAGGGAGTTATTCTCCAATGCCTAAAATCACACCTAGAATTGCTTCAGTTAAAGCTCAATAGGTGGGAGGGTTAAATTAGGAGTTGGGGAATTAACATATACACACTGCTATATATAAAACAGATGACCAACAAGGACCTACTGTGTAGCATAGGAAACTATATTCAATATTTTGTCATAAGGAAAAAAGAATCTGAAAATATATATATATAACTGAATCACTTTGCTGTACACCTGAAACTAACATTATAAATCAATTACACTTCAATTCAAAAAAAAGCTGGATACATATTTGTCATCTGCTTAATACAACTATTATTTTCCGAGTCTGCCTGTGGAGGTCCCCCCCTGCACCTGCCTTTTACTGCCTGGGAGCCAGTCCTTCACAGGCTGCCTGCCTTCCTTCTCAGACACAGAACAGCAGAGCCCAAATGCCAGGGCGCTCCCAGCTAATGACTCAGCCTCCAAAACGAGTCCAAACATCTGGCTGACAAAGGGCACGGCTCATCGGAAGCAGCTCCTTCTGCACAAATATGTTCTTAATATTCAATTAGTATTTATCCACCACGAACAACAATTACACCATTGACTCTCAATGAAGTGCCTGGTTAATTAATTAACGCAGTCTTTAACATGCTGGCAGTATTTCTCTAGGAGCGCGATAGTTAAAATAATAGCACAGTGACGCCAGGATGAGCCGGGGGCAGGCGGGGGCGCCCTGGCTCTCCTGGGCTCCAGATGTGAGTCTGGAGCTAAGCATGTGCCACACAAGCCATCTTCTGCAGTTAAAAAAAAATCACAAAAAAACACTGATTTTTGAGCAAGCCACTTCACCCCTCCCAGCCGGCCTCCTCTTCGGAAGCAGGTGGGCCAGATGATGCCAAGGTTCCTTGGAGTCCTAAACCTTTGCAAGGGCTCTATAAGTGACATTCAGATCTGCACTGACCCCCCTGCCGCGCTAACTGCCGCACCCAAGGTCCTCCTGGGCGCCACACCATCCTCTCTGTAAACCACACACGCCAGCAGCCGCCCTGCCCGCTGCCGACCATTCCAGCGCCTCCTTCTCAGGCCCCGTTTCTTGCTCCTGCTGTTTCCCATAGGTGATACTGAGAGCCCAGGTCTGACTTCCGGTTCTGACCACTCCCTTCTCCCAGCCTCTCCCCCAAAATCCCTGGGCTACCAGCCTCCCAACTGCTCCCTCTCTCTGCTTCCAGCTCCATCAGAGCCTGGTTTCACCCCACCACTCCACTTACCAGCGGTGTGACCCTGGCCCAGTTACCCAATGCCCCAGGCTGCGGTTTCCCCACTTCTAGAATGGGGATCATCACGTGGGCCATAATCATCGCCTCCGCTGCCTCAATCAGGATGGGCTCACCTGCCCTGACGGACCCAAAATGCAATGGCTCAGAGTCAGCAACGGTGTACTTCTCATTCGCCAGCAGGTTGGTCCCTGCCGTACAGGGACTCCAAAGGCCCAGGCTCTTTCCCTCTTGTTGCTCCAGCTGCCCCAGGTGGCTCTGCCATTGCCCTGGTGCTCCCAGATGGGTCCCCATGCCGGGTGTCCCGCTGGGCAGGAGCGTGGGGAGAGTAAGGCTGCCTTCTCGAAAGCCCTGACGCCTACTCAGTGCACGTGGGTGAGAAGGGGTTTCACGGACACACATGGCCGCAATGGAGGCCGGGAGATAAGGTCAGGTCGTGCGCCCAGGGAGGAGCGAGTGGACCGTGATGGGCCAGTGCGGTCCCTGCCACGTGCTCTCAGAGGGTTGTTAGAAGATCAAATGAGTTACTACATGTAAAACCCTTAACGCTTGGCACCGTGATTACTGTGTGTGCCCGAACTAGTTCTATGAATATGATGACCAATCAGATTCATTCCCCATGTGTGAGGAGCCCACAGAGGAGGGTGGTAGAGACTTATAACCCACCTACTATCATTTAGAAGGTGCTACACCTGGGGTACACTCAAGGTGCTGTGGGACAGGCTAGAGGAAGTGCAAATCTGGGGCGTGGGGGGGGTGTGGGGATGAGTCTCCAGAAATGGGGACAGTTGACCAGTCAGAGATGAGATTCCAGCCCCCAGCTATGCAGGGCCATGGTAAGGAGGCAACGTGGGCACCACCAGATCCACGAGTACCTATGGTCACGCTCTCAGGACAGAAAGAGGAGATTTCCTTCCGGGCACAGTGGGAGTCTCTGGAGGGGTTAGGCTAGCATCGGAAGTGACGTTACCTGACCTGAATTTCAGAACATTCCTTGGGTGCAAAAGGTAGGGTAGAATAGAACAGGGCTACAGACTGGCCCTCAGCATCCTTTCTCTCCTGCCTGGTGTGCCCACCAAGTATTGTGGGGCCTGGCAGGCTGACACTCCATTTCCAGACTCACCCACGGCTGGGTTTTGGAATATGAATTTGGTTCTGCCAGGTGAAAGCAGTTGCCACCATTTGGAAAGCACAGTGAGGTGGGCCGTCTTCCCCCTTGCCTGTCCTCCGCTGGCAAGCAGGGGGAGAAGACATTGAGTAGCTCTGCATCAGTTATCCAGCATCCAGTGAACCATTTCCTGGAGGGACCGCTGCAACGGAGAGAGGACCATCCTTATCCCAGCTTAACTCACGGTTCTAACGGTGACCTGGGGATCCCCCACTGTCATGATGGAGCAGAGGTTATAGCTCCCCTGGCGAGCCAGTTCTGCAGTTGGCAGATGAAGGCCCTTCTGAGGACTAGATTAACTAGTTAACTGGATTAATCTAGGAGGACTAGACTGACACCTGGAGGGCTGTAAATAGAGGCTAGCAGGGAGGCTTTCGGAGTGGTCTAAGCAAGAGATGATTAAAGGCTTGAAGCAGGGCGGTGGCTGCAGGCCGTGGAATTGCAAATAGATTTGAAAGACAATCCTGAGTAGTCCACTAGGCTCATCAGTCTGTTTAGGTATAGGGACAGTCCAGTGGTTAAAACTCCACACTTCACTGCAGGAGGCACAGGTTCAGTCCCCGATCAGTCCCCGATCAGGGAACTAAGATCCTGAATGCTGCAAGGATTAGCTCTAAAAAAAAAAAACAAAAAAAGTCTATTTAGGTGTAGATGGGGGAGGAATTAAAAACTGACCCCAAATCTCCTGACCAGCGTGGCTGGTTGAAGAAACAAGCCAGTGGTGGAAGAGCAGGAACAAGGAGGGAGGTGACGATTCTAAGTCGGTCTGTTAGGTGAGGACTTGGGGAAGGACCTCCAGGTGGAGGCGCCCAGAGGCAGGTGCAGACTGGAGTCCGAAGCAGAGGAGGAAGCCTGGGACACGCTGGTCCAGAGCTGGGAATTCCGGCCATGGAGGACACGAGAGACACAGGTGGGAAGGTGTAGATGGAGCGCAAAAGGGGGTACCAGAGTGAACTCTGGGGAACCCCGACATTTAAGGGGCAGGCAGAGGAAAAGCAGCCCAAGCAGGGCTGTGAGAAGCAGGAGGGGACAGGGGCAGAGAGACACACGCTCAGTGATAGCAGCGGAGTCCTGGAGAGAGTGGGGTCAGATGGGGTAGGAGAGTGTCAGGGGTCCCTGGGCACCAAGTGCCCTGAGACAAACCTTCCCGTCCGTCTAGGAGGCCACCGGCAGCCCGCCGCGTCCCCACATACTGCAGAAATGGGGTTTTATCTTCATCTTGATTTCCTCAAGGGCTCCCTTACACCATGAGCTCCTCGGTGGGCTTCCTAAGACCCCTGGGACAAGGTGGGCTCAGAAGCCACACCGTGCAGGAGTGAGAAGTGGGTGGGGGTCGAGGAAGTACAGGGGGAGCTCTTTCCAGGTCTGCAGGGGAGGAGGTGGGAACAGGAGGTGGGGCTGAGGAGGTGATCTCCTTTGGGTGGGAAGGGCAGATGAGAGCGCGACTGTAACCAGACAAGGGGGGCCTGAAGTGGGGAGATGGACCCCTCGCCTCCATTCCTACTGCTCAGACTGCGGATGCCACACCCCACCCTCCCGCACTCTGAATCATTCCTTGGCTCCCCGTTGCCCAAAACAGAGTCCCAGGCTCCTTGGGCTCCCAGGACAAGTCCTCCCTAATCTCCTGCAGCCTCCTTTCCTAACTATTTGTCTGCTCTTTCCTCACTGAGAAACCTGCTGCTGCAATCAACCGCTCTGATTTAATCTCCCCCAAGATACGCCATAGTCATTCACGCCTTGGGAGAAACCATTTTAGACTCTGTTAAACACTTGTTTGAGTTCCCTAATGGCTTCAGAAATGTAGGAAATAAAAGGATTTGACCCTCTGAGAAGCTGAGCTGTGATAGACACCCACCCAACAGACATGCCCCCGTCTTCCTGTGTGGGGACTCAAGGAAAGAAGCACCTCCCCAGGGCCACCCACGATTGCCAAAGCCAATCATAGCAAGCCCACTTTGTCTCTTTAGCCAGTGATTGGTCTAAAGGTGGGAATGTGGCCCGGTTTTGGCCAATAAATTATAAAAAGAAGTTTTCAGGAAAGATTCTGAAGAAGACTCCCTGACAAAAAAAGAGAGCCATATCCTAGGATGGGAGCCCTTTTTGCCTGCTTTTAGATACTGTGGTATGAGTATGTGATGTGGCAGCCACTTTGTGACCATGAGGGGAAGTTTGGCAGATACTCTGAGAATAACTGAGTGAAATGATGGACAAAAATGAAGTAAGGATAATGTACTAAGCCATTGTACCTACTCTGTATCTACCCAGCCTCTTGACATTTTGTTAAGCAAGCTTGTGACCTTAAGTAAACTGCTTCAGCCTCCTCATTTGCAATATAATAATAATACTTGCCTCATAGGGTTGTTATAAGGATTAAGGTGAGTTATTATTTGTAATCTTCTTAAAAAATATGCCTGCACATATGCCTGGAAATATTGGTGTTTAATAACTAGAAATAATAAAAACTCATATTGGCTAAGCCCCTTTGAGTTGGCTTTTTTGACACTCGGATGGTGAAGAGGGAGCTCCGTCAGCAGAAGGGCAGGGCTGAAAAGCAGCACAGAGGAGCCGGGATGGGGCTGGGGTGAATGTGAAGGTTTGGGAGGATCTGGAGCCTCTGGGAGGATGGGGTGCCATGCCAGCCTCTGGCACACCAGCTGGGTGAGGGGGAGGGGCTGCCATCTGCATGGTCTGGATGGCAGGGGGGACATCCACCCCTCTCCTTCAGCACAGTCTTGGCTTAAAGGGCCAAACCCACGCCTGCTGCAGAGGGGATCTAAGCACGAAAGGGCTGCCAGCGCGATGACCTTTCACGTGCCCAGGGCAGCATAAGACCAGGCTCTGTGCATCTCAGTCTCAGCTCCAAACCATCCAAGAGCTGCCCTGGCCAGGCAGGCCCTCCCCTATTTCTGCTGTGAAGTTTCATACCTCTGGTAAAAAAAAAAAACTGGTGGCTGGGGTCCCATAAGCGGCTCCGTTTCTCGATGCTGGCCATCTCTAGGCCAGGTAGAACCCCGGACCTCCTGGACTTTCAGTCTTCTGCTGGATTCTGTGAGCCAAAGCTCCCCCTTCCCCGGTTGGCTTCACGAGTGTGTCCTTTGTACATGTCACGCAGGGCCCCATGCTTCGTTTATCGCTCTGCCCTTGCCTTCTTGAAATTAATCATTTTTCAACAAGGGACCCCTGACTTGAAAAATCAAGGGGCCCAACCAACACTGGGCCCACTGACTATGCAGCCAGCACCGCTCTTCACCCAGGCTGCCTGAGTGGAGGCTCCTGCTCTTGCCACCGCAGACCCGAGCGCACACATGTCCCTCCCCCGGTTCCAGCAGGCGCCGCCCTCAGACTTGGACCCCTGGACGCCTCCCCCAACCAGCCCGCCACGGAGCCTCCCAAGCACCTCTTCCTGGTCTCAGATTCCCATCTCAGCCTGCATGACTGACTTAATAGCTCCTAACCTCCACTCCCCTCTGTGTGTCTGCCACCGAGATCTTTCTAAATTACAAATCCAATCATGTCCCTCACCTGCTTATAACACTTCAGGGGCTCCCTGCAGCTTAAGTTATAAATTCCAAGCTTCTATGGCCCAGTGCACAGAGCCCTTCCTGATCCAGCCCCTGCCTGTGTATCTAGAGATCATACCAAGCTGGTCCCTCCTCCCCACTACTGTTTCTTTTAATTTCCAGAAAGAGCCTGTTTCATGCTCTGTGTCTCCGCACACACTGTTTATGCCGCTGGAGTGCCCTGTCCCCCATTCTTCATCCAGTTAAGCCTTGTCATCTTTAGAACTCAGGTGCCACCTCCTCCAGGACGCCTCCCCCCGTGCCCTGCAGCCCCAAGGGCCTCTCCCAGAGTGGTGGCTCTGACTGCCTCCTTGTCTGCCTCCTCCTGGTCTCCTCGGTATCCAGCACAAAGCCTGCTGGGGCAGCAGGGTGGTGTGTGCTGACCCCTGGGGGCACCAAAGTCACTTCCTTCTCTGGACCTTGGTCTGCTGGCTCATTCATTCAGCACACGTGCTGGGCACTGAGCAGGCATGTGCGATGCAGCCAGGACCAACCAGACACAAGCCCTGGCCTCGGGGAGTGCGATGGGCAGGAGGGGACGACAAGCATGGGGACTAATGAGAACATGTGATAATGTCCGATGGAGGAGCAGGGCAAGGAAAGAGTGTCAGCGATGCTGCTGCCTTAGATCTCAGGTGGGGTCATCAGGAGGGCCCCTCTGCTCAGGGGACCACTGGGCAGAGGTCTGGAAGACTTGAGGAGGGAGCCCTGCGGGGGTGGGGGCGGGGTGAAGTTCCAAATAGAAGGAACAGGGCAGGGGAAAGGCAGGAATGCTTCACGGGTCCCAGGGACAGTTAGGACGCCAGCGAGGCCGGGACAGGGTGGATGAGGGGGCGGATGAAAGGAGATGAAGGTCAGGAAGGAAGCGGGCCAAATCCTTATAGACCGCAGTGAAAGCCCCGCCCAGCCCCGAGGTACCCCCCAAACCAGCCGCTCTGGCTTCTCCCACTCCTGCAATGAACAGGTCCATCCTTCCACAACCTCTGCCTTCTGCCCCTTGATCTTCCCACCACCTCTTTCCTCCCACCCCCAAACAAGAGAAGCCAATAGAAGGAAACACCCAGGGACCCCCCCACCCCTGCCTGCTCTCCTCCCGCCCCCACCCCCAGACTAGCACTCTGAGTGCCCCTCTCCACATGCCGTCAGTCCTCCTGGGATTCCAGCTATGTACACACCGCTCCACACTGAGCGTCCCGCCTCGGGGCTCACCCACTCTCTGTGCTGGGGGTGGGGAGGGGCAAGGGTGGAACTCAGACAGCTGGCAGCCCGGGAGACTGAAGGACTGGGGTTAATGCCCCCAAGGGCAGCCTCCTCACAGAAGGTGGGAGCAGGCAGTTAAATGTCCTTCTGATGGACGATGCTGAGAGGCACTGTGCAGAGCTGACCTCCAGCTGCCTGGAGCAGCGATCGGCTCAGTGCCACTGTCTCCATGTGAGCTTTTCCTCCTTCCTTCTCTCATTCCCTCCACTCCCTCAGGCATATTTTTCTGGGGTACTTCCCAAATGAACTCGTCTCAAGCTAAATGTGGAGTTTAACTTACGCCAAGTCTTTATTCTCAGGCTCTGCTTTCAGGGAACCCAAATTAAGCCAGTCCCTGTTGTTACATAATGCAGGAGGGGTCCCTCCTCCCAGCCCCCCAAGTCACACCTGTCCCTCAACCCCCACCTCCTGGAGAATCTTCCCCAATCCAGCTTCTGCTCTCTCCACAACCTGATGTATTCCCTCTTTTCTGGATCAGTTCAGTTCAGTCGCTCAGTCGTGTCTGACTCTTCGCCACCTCAGGGACTGCAGCATGCAAGGCTTCCCTGTCCATCACCAACTCCTGGAGCTTACTCAAACTCATGTCCATCAAGTCGGTGGTGCCATCTAACCATCTCATCCTCTGTCATCTCCTTCTCCTCCCCGCTTCAATCTTTCTTTCCCAGCATCAGGGTCTTTTCAAATGAGTCAGTTCTTCGCAGTAGGTAGCCAAAGTTTCAGCTTCAGCATCAGTCCTTCCGATGAATATTCAGGACTGTTTTCCTTTAGGATGGACTGGTTGGATCTCCTTGCAGTCCAAGGGACTCTCAAGAGTCTTCTCCAACACCACAGTTCAAAAGCATCAATTCTTCGGCGTTCAGCCTTCTTCACAGTCCAACTCTCACGTCCATACATGACTACTTTGACTAGACAGACCTTTTTTGGCAAAGTAACGTCTCTACTTTTTAATATGCTGTCTAGGTTGGTCATAGCTTTTCTTCCAAGAAGCAAGTGTCTTTTAATTTCATGGCTGCAGTCCCAATCTGTAGTGATTTGGGAGCCCCCAAAATAAAGTCTGTCACTGTTTCTACTGTTTCCCCATCTATTTGCCATGAAGCGATGGACTGGCTGCCATGATCTTAGTTTTCTGAATGTTGAGTTTTAAGCCAACTTTTTCACTCTCCTCTTTCACCTTCATCAAGAGGCTTTTTATTTCCTCTTCACTTTCTGCCATAAGGATAATGTAATCTGCATATCTGAGGTTATTGATATTTCACCCGGCAATCTTGATTCCAGCTTGTGTTTCTTCCAGTCCAGCGTTTCTCATGATGTACTCTGCATATAATTTAAATAAGCAGGGTGACAATATACAGTCTTGATGTACTCCTTTTCCTATTTGGAACCAGTCTGTTGTTCCATGTCCAGTTCTAACTGTTGCTTCTTGACCTGCATACAGATTTCTCAGGAGGCAGGTAAGGTGGTCTGGTATTCCCATCTCTTTACGAATTTTCCACAGTTTGTTGTGATCCACACATTCAAAGGCTTTGGCATAGTCAATAAAGCAGAAGTAGATGCTTTTCTGGAACTCTCTTGCTTTTTCCATGATCCAGCGGATATTGGCAATTTGATCTCTGGTTCCTCTGCCTTTTCTAAATCCAGCTTGAACATCTGGAAGTTCATGGTTCATGTACTATTGAAGCCTAGCTTGGAGAATTTTGAGCATTACTTTACTAACGTGTGAGATGAGTGCAATTGTGCAGTAGTTTAAGCATTCTTTGGCATTGCCTTTCTTTGGGATTGGAGTGAAAACAGATCTTTTCCAGTCCTGTGGGCACTGCTGAGTTTTCCAGATTGCTGACATATTGAGTGCAGCACTTTCACAGCATCATCTTTAGGATTTGAAATAGCTCAACTGGAATTCCATCACCTCCGCTAGCTTTGTTCATAGTGATGCTTCCTAAGGCCCGCTTGACTTCGCATTCCAGGATATCTGGCTCTTGGTGAGTGATCACACTATCGTGGTTATCTGGGCCATTAAGATCTTTTTTGTATAGTTCTTCTGTATATTCTTGCTACCACTTCTTAATATCTTCTGCTTCTGTTAGGTCCATACCATTTCTGTCCTTTATTGTGCCCATCTTTGCATGAAATGTTCCCTTGGTATCTCTAATTTTCTTGAAGAGATTTCTAGTCTTTCCCATTCTATTGTTCTCCTCTATTTCTTTGCAATGATCACTGAGGAAGGCTTTATCTCTCCTTGCTGTTCTTTGGAACTGCATTCAAATGGGTGTATCTTTCCTTTTCTCCTTTGCCTTTAGCTTCTCTTCTTTTCTCAGCTATTTGTAAGGCCTCCTCAGACAACCATTTTACCTTTTTGCATTTCTTTTTCTTGGAGATGGTCTTGATAACTGCCTCCTGTACAGTTCCATGAACCTCCATCCATAGTCTTCAGGCACTCTGTCTATCAGATCTAATCCCTTGAATCTATGTGTCACTTTCACTCTGTAATCATCAGGGATTTGACTTAGGTCATATGTGAATGGTCTAGTGGTTTTCCTTACTTTCTTCAATTTAAGTCTAAATTTGGCAATAAGGAGTTCATAATCTGCCACAGTTAGGTCTTGTCTTTGCTGACTGTATAGAGCTTCTCCATCTTTGGCTGCAAAGAATATAAACAATCTGATTTTGGTATTGACCGTCTGGTAATGTCCATGTGTAGAGTCTTCTCTTGTGTTGTTGGAAGAGGGTGTTTGCTATGACCAGTACGTTCTCCTGGCAAAACTCTGTTAGCCTTTGACCTGCTTTGTTTTGTACTCCAAGGCCAGATTTGCCTGTTACTCCAGGTAGCTCTTGACTTCCTACTTTTGCATTCCAGTCCCCTATAATGAAAAGGACAACTTTCTTGGGTGCTAGTTCTAGAAGGTCTTATAGTTCTTCATAGACCCGTTCAACTTCAGCTTCTTCACCATTACTGGTCGGGGCATAGACTTGGATTACCATGATATTGAATGATTTGCCTTGGAAGCGAACAGAGATCATTCTGTCATTTTTGAGATTTCATCCTAGTACTGCATTTCGGCCTCTTTTGTTAACTATGATGGTTACTCTATTTCTTCTAAGGGATTCTGCCCACAATTAAGAGATATAATGGTCATCTGAGTTAAATTCACCCATTACAGGCCATTTTAGTTCCCTGATTCCTAAAATGTTGTTCACTCTTGCCATCTCCTGTTTGACCACTTACAATTTACCTTGATTCATGGACCCAACATTCCAGGTTCCTACCCAATATTGTTCTTTACAGCATCGGACCTTACTTCTATCACCACTCACATCCACAATTGGGTGTTGTTTCACTTTGGCTCTGTCTCTTCACTCTTTCTGGAGTTATTTCTCCACTGATCTCCAGTAGCATATTGGGCACCTACCAACCTGGGAGTTCATCTTTCAGTGTCCTATCTTTTTGCCTTTTCATACTGTTCATGGGGTTCTCAAGGCAAGAATACTGAAGTGATTTGCCATTCCCTTCTCCAGTGGACTATGTTTTGTCAGAACTCTCCACCATGACCTGTCCATCTTGGGTGGCCCTACATGGTATGGTTCATAGTTTCATCAAGTTAGACAAGGTTGTTGTCCATGTGGTCAGTTTGGTTGGTTTTCTGTGACTGTGGTTTTCATTCTGTCTGTCCCCTGATGGATAAGGATAAGAGGCTTATGGAAGCTTCCTGATAGGACAGACTGACTGAGGGGGAAACTGGGTCTTGTTCTCATGGGCTGGGCCATGCTCAGTAAATCTTTAATCCAATTTTCTGTTGATGGGCGGGGCTGTGTTTGACCTGTTGTTTGACCTGAGGCCAAACTATGGATCATTTTCTGGATCATTTACATCTAAACAGGCTCAGGTCCCTCCCAGGAGAAAGAAGGTGGAAACATCCTTCAACCCCACTTCCCTGTGGCCTCCAGAGCTCTTCTGGCTCCACCTCGCTGGTGCTGGTGTGTCTGGGACCACTCCCTACACCTTCAGACACACTCTCTGGTTTCCTGCCTCCCTCCCTGGATGCTTCTTCCCAGGCTCCCCACCTCCCACCCCGCCCAGGTCCTCCTTCTCCAGGTGCAGGAGCTCCTCAGGTGGGACTCTGAGTCCTCAGGTCCTCCCACGGCATGCTGTCTTCCTGGGGGCCTGCCAGGGCCCCCAGATATCTGCATCTGTATGTGTCCAACCCAGACCTGTCCCCCAGGCACACACCAGATAGCCAACCACTGTCTTTCACCTGCACTTGGATATGTCAAAGACACGGTAAATCAGTACATCCAAACATCCCACCACAGCCTCTACCCACGCCTTCTCCTGGGCTCCCCACCTCAGCATGGTTACCAGTCTCCATCCAACAAGGGCACAGGTCCCACACCAGCCTGGGATCAGCTTTGCTCCTCTCTCCCCTCCCCCATGTTCAAACTACCACAAATCCTCTAGATATTGCCTCTTAAACCTTTTCTGAATTGTCTGCTTGTGCCCATTTCATCATCACTAAGCTAGTCCTGCAGAGAAGGCAATGGCACCCCACTCCAGTACTCTTGCCTGGAAAATCCTTGGATGGAGGAGCCTGGTAGGCTGCAGTCCATGGGGTTGCTAAGTCGGACACAACTGAGCAACTTCACTTTCACTTTTCACTTTCATGCATCGGAGAAGGAAATGGCAACCCACTCCAGTGTTCTTGCCTGGAGAATCCCAGGGACGGGGGAGCCTGGTGGGCTGCAGTCCATGGAGTCGCACAGAGTTGGACACGACTGAAGCAACTTAGCAGCAACAGCAGCAGCAGCAGCAAGCTACTCCTGGGCACTCAAAATTGCCATCAAACTAGGGTTACTGGATCAAACACGGAATGTCCAATTAAATTTGAGTTTCAGATAAATAATGATTTTTTTAAAATATAAGCATATCCCAAATACTGCACGAGACATACTAAACAATTATTCATTGTTTATTTGAGATCAAGCTTAACTTGACAGTCTGTTTGGTGGGGAAGGGACTGTGCATGTTTATTGCTCTGTGCGTGTGCGTGTGTGTGTGTGTGTGTGTGTGTGTGTGTGTGTGTTTGCCACACCATGTAGCTTTCAGGATCTCAGTTCCCCAAGCAGGGGTCAAACCTGGGCCACAGTGGTGAACATACTGAATCCTAATGACCAGACTGCCAGGGAATTCTCCAGCCTGCATTTTTAAAATATATCCTTTTCTAGTTAAAATGTTAAAATTTCATGAACTCTTTTAAATGTTTCAAGGTGCTTTCAAGGATCATCTTGTATTTTTATTTGCAAAAACTGGCAATCCTAATCCTAATTGATCTCCCCACATTCCCACACTGTGGCCTGATGATCTCATTCAAACACACTTTGCTAAGTAGCCAGTGAAGCCAAGTATGTACATCATAATTACTAGATTCACCTCTTTTAAAAAAGTATATGTAATGTACAGCATAGTGACTATAGTTAATAATACTATATAGTATATTTGAAAGCTACCAAGACAGTAGATCGTAAAAGTTCTCATCACAAGAAAAAAAAAAAAGTTTGGAACTATGTATAAATGATGGATGCTAACTAGGTTTATTAGGTGATCATTTTGTAATAGATACAAATATCAAATTTATATGCTGTGTACCTGAAACTAATATGATGTTATATGTTAATTATAGCTCAGCTGTTTTTTTTTTAATTTGGCTGTGCCGGGTCTTGTCTGTGGCACACAGAGTGCTCGATCTGTAGTTGCCGCATGTGGGATCTAGTTCCCTAGACGAGGGATCGAACCCAGTGCCCCTGCATTGGGAGCGCAAAGTCTTAGCCACTGGACCACCAGGGAAGTCCCTGCTGCTGCTGCTGCTGCTAAGTCGCTTCAGTCGTGTCCTACTCTGTGCAACCCCATAGACGGCAGCCCACCAGGCTCCCCACAGTCCCTGGGATTCTCCAGGCAAGAACGCTAGAGTGGGTTGCCATTTCCTTCTCCAATATAAACAAAAAAATACATGTTAAAAAATTGAAAGTACAGAGAGGGATGTTGTAGGAGTCTGGGATAAGCAGGTACAAACTACTGTATATACAGTGGATAAACAACAAGGCCCTACTGTATAGCACAGGGAGCTGTGGTCAGTATCCTGTGGTAAACTATAGTGGAAAGAATATTAAAAAGAATGTATATATAACTGAATCAGTTTGCTCTACAGTAGAAATTAACACAACACTGTAAGTCAACTATACTTCAATAAAAGAAAAGAAAAGAAAACACCAGGGGAAAACACTTCTCAGCTCAAAAAAAAATTAAAAGCACAGAAAATTCAATTACTAGCAACAACTTAAATCTGCTAATATTGTATTAAATGCCCACTGTATACCAGGCATGCCTAGAAAATGAAATGTTACATTGAACCGAACATTCCAAGGAGCCCAGTTATCATAGGTAATATACATCACATTTGGTATCACTATTGGCAAGGATTATAATATAACAATAGAAGCAGCACTAAGACTGAATTCAGCATTTTGTAAAGACAGGCTGCTTCAGAGTCACCCAGAAAGCATCTGAGAAGCACATAAATATTAACCCAGGATCCCGAAAGGACCCAGGGCTGAGTGCCAGGGACACGGCGATCTGATCCAGTCTCACTCATGCCTTGTTGTTGGATTGGGGCAAAGCGCTTGACTTCTCTCCACTGCAGTTTCCTCGTCTATAAAGCGAGGAGCAAGACTAAATGATCTATCTCTAAGGGCTCTTTTGGCTCTGATTCAATTAACTTAGAGTGTGATAGATTGAAGAAATGCTGGCTAATGGTGCTTCTGTTGAGAGAATGCTGAATATACTAGTTTTTACTGTACTTGTATAAAAATGAAAAAGTTCTTAACTTCATATCTCTGAGAGGAAAAGATTCATCATCATTGGAGTAGAGAAAATGTGGTCAATGTAGTATGATTTTGTAAGGATAGAAATGGATTAAGAAATTTTTATAGAGTCCCCAGAAATCCAAAGGGCTTCCCTGATAGCTCAGTTGGCAAAGAATCCACGTGCAATGCAGGAGACCCTGATTGGATTCCTGGGTCGGGAAGATCCACTGGAGATGGAAGCTACCCACTCCAGTATTCTTGGGCTTCCCTTGTGACTTAGCTCGTAAAGAATCTGCCTGCAATGTGGGAGACCTGGGTTTGATCCCTGGGTTGGGAAGATCCCCTGGAGAAGGGAATAGCTACCCCACTCCAGTATTGTGGCCTGGAGAATTCCATGGACTGTATAGTCCAAGGGGTCTCAGAGAGTCAGACACGACTGATCGACTTTCACTTTCACTTTCAGAAATCCAATGACAGAGCAGACACTAGAGCCCTAATTCCCAGGACAAAGGTCCCTGTGGAAAATCTCAACAATGTGCTGAAGTCAAGATCTGCAAAACGGATACCAAAGTCTGGAGGAAGTTCACATAGCTTTTAAGGAGAGCACCTTTTGCACCTTTCTCCCAGTTCTGGGAAATCCAGTTCCTCAATAGCATGCAGAGAGTAAAATAAAACAACATATTTTCCAGTGGTAGCTTGTGCTTCCCTGAGATGTCTAAAAAATGAGAATCTAGACAGATCCTTTGATAGACCAAGGAGGCAGTTTGTATTGTCTCCAGAAGTTATTGAAAACTTAATAGTTTAGAATCTACTCAGACTTCCTAAAGTAAAACAAGCAACACATAATTCAACTATACTTTAATAAAATATAAATTAAAAAACATAATACAGAAAAACAGTCAAATAACCCACCCCCAAAAAAGCAGAAAGGAGGAAACAGAACTGTAACTGATAACAGAAGTTACAAATGGAAATTGAATCATAAAATGGAAGTTCTAATCCGAGCATATCAGTAATTTTGTTAAACATAAATGATATAGACTTACCAATTAAAAAATCAGAATTATTGGAATGAATATAAAAACTAACAAGACAATAATTTTTTGCCTACAAAGAAATCCACTTTACAATGTAATAGTAAAAGTTGGGAAAAGATATACCTTGCAAACAGCAATCAAAGAAAGCTGGAGTGGCTATCTTAATAACAGACAAGATAGGTTTCAGAGTAAGTAAAATTACCAAGAATAAAGAGGGACATTTTATACATCTAAAAGTGTATGCATCTAGCAGCAGAGCTTCAAAATGCATGAAGCAAAAACTGATAGAAGTGAACAGAGAAATAGACAAGATCTACAATTATAGTTGGAAATTTCAACACTCTTCTTTCAGCAATTGATAGAAAAAGTAGATAAGTAAGGCTATAGAACTGAACAATATCCTTAACAAACTGAATGTAATGAACATCTGTACAGCACTCTACCTGTTGACAACTGAATGCACATTCTTTTCGAGTGCATATAGAACATTCACCAACACAGACCATATCCTGGGTCATAGAACAGACCTTAATATTTTAAAAACTGAAGTTATACAAAGTATGTTCCCTGATCATAATGGGATTAAATTAAAAGTTAACAATGAAAAAGTTAACTGATAAATCTCTAAACACTAGAGATTGAGTACTACTATCCAATTGAATACTACTCAGCAATAAAAAGAGACTATTGAGGACTTTCCTGGTGGTACAGTGAGGAGTAAGAACCTGCCTACCAATTCAGGGGACACGGGTTTGATCCCCAGTCCAGGAAGATTCCATATACCACAGGGCAACGAAGACCATGTGCCACAGCTACTGAGCCCGCCTGCTGCAACCACTCAAGACCACGCGCCTAGGTCCCGTGTACTGAAATGAAGGCCAGCTCCCACTTGACACAACTGGGGAAAGCCCTTGTGCAGCAGCAAAGACCCAACATAACCAAAAATAAAATCATACATAAATTTTTTTTTTTTAAGAAAAGAGAGAGACCCTTGATTCAACAACTTGGGTAACCTCAAAGGCATTTTGCCAAGTGGCAGAAGCCAACCTCAAAAGGTTACATGTGTAGATTGCATTTCTATGATATTCTGAAAAAGGCAATGGAGAGCAGATCAGCGGCTGCAGGGGCTAGGAACAGAAGATGGGTTATGACAAAGGGTCAACATAAGGGACTTTGGGGACTTTAGGAATTGTTCAGAATCCTGATTGTGGTGGTGGTTACAGAAATGTAACATGTATGAAAACCCATAGAACAGTACACCCCCCCTCCTCGCCAAAGTCCATTCTTTATGGTACATTAGTCTTCTTTTCAATGCTTTAATTTGACCTTGTCGTTAATCTGCTGAAAATCTTTCATGGCTTTCCAGTGGTCTTGGACAAAAGCCAGACTCCTCATAGACAGGGTCTGCAGCCCATCTGCCATCATCCTCTCCCACCAGCGACCCTTCACTCTGCACCCTCCCCCTCCCCCGCAACCAGCCCTTCCTCAGTTCTTTGAAGATACCGACTGCCTCAGGGCCTTTGCCCAGGCTGAGTACCCTTGCCTAGAGGCTTCCTTCTGCTTCTCTGCAGCCAGCAGTTGTGAGTTGCAGGAAGGGAGGGTGTGGAGAGGCACACTCTAACCTCTTCCCAAGCACCCCCAAACTGGTGAATGGCTCCTCCCCAGTCTACCTGATTCACCCTCCCCTCCTTTCCTCCAATTCCCCCTTGAACTTGTCAAGGACCCCAAGGACCGTGAGTTTAAAATGCAGATTGTGAAGTAAACCTCAGAACACACCCCTTACCAGTGATCTTCAAACATAGCGGGGTTGGGGGGAGATGCTGATGAATGCAGATACAGAGCATGTAACCCAGGAGGCTGGGGGCAGGGGAGGGGAGGAATCGGCATTCCAGCGAGACACGGAGGCCTCTGGTGGTCCTGGGACCTCGTGGGGGCGCTGCCCCACCTCACTCTCCCCTCTGGGTGGGGACCCACGTGGCCGGGGAGAGGGGGCGGCCTCTGAAAGGCCCCCTCGTGGGCTCGAGAAGCCCCCTGTTTGAAAACAATTTGGAAACCTTTTCATTTCTTCTTTGTGGGGAAGAAGGAAAACAAGGCTGATTTCTCTCCACATAACCTTCCGGGGCGCAGGAGAGCGCGGGAAACGGCAGCTGGAGCGGAGAGGCGATGGGCCGGATTTCCTTGCTGCCGCAGCCCCACCTCCCTCCCAGCCTGAGGTAGGGGGCTGGTCCGGGAGCGAGGCTGGGGACGCGGGGCCGGGGGCGGCGTCAGGTTGTGGACAGTCAGGAGGGAGCACCCCACTAAAGGCTGGGGGTCAGGAGACTGTGAGTCCCCCTTAGAGGGGCTGCGCCTCCGCCATTATGCCCCCCGCCCAGCCTTAAAGAGCCTCCGCTGGAGCCTTCCTCCCGGCCCCTCCAAGGCTTCAGAGCCCTGGGTGTCCAGTGGGGGCGCGGGGGTGGGGGTCTGGGGTGGGCAATGAAGAAGGGAAAGACCCAAGTAGGAGAGTCTCCCAGACCACAGGCTGCTTCCAGAAGGCCCTAGAAGGTTCCTGGAAGGGGCAGAGGGGCCAGTCATCTGGCATAGCGTCAAGGCACCAAAGAAGGGATGGGAGGCCTGGGGCGAGAGGCCAGAGGGATACAGACACTCTGCCCCACCTTCCAACCCACCCCAACTCAACCTTGGGTCTGTGCTTCCGGTCAGTTCTACTCTCAAAACACATCCAGTTGTATATCAACTGTATCTCAATCCACATATGTGTGTGTGTGTGTGTGTACCCAGAATCCCAGCCCCACTCTCACCTCCACAGTCCCCACCCTCATCCAAGCCGTGTCACCTCCCATCAGTGCACTCCACGTGGCCTCCTCACTGGTCCCTGGCTCTTGGCCTGCCCTCTCCACTGCCCTCAGAAGCTACAGAAACCTGGCAAAACCTTGCCAGAGCCTGTGCCTCTCCTACTCAGACCCCTCCCCTGCTCCCCAGTCCTCCCCAGTGAGTGCCCCTCCCCGACTTCTGTCGTCTCCACCCCCATCTCCCTAAGCACTGCACTTCCGCTTTCTCAGCCTCTTTCCTGCTCAGACAGACCAACCTCAGGCCTTGGCACTGGCTGTTGCTGCTGCTGGATGCCCTTCCCCTAGATCTCCACAAGACTCCCTCACCTCCTTCAGGGCTCTGCTCAAACAGTACCTTCCCAGAGACGCCATCTGGAATGGCCCCACATGAAAAGCAGCAACCCCCTCCTGTACATTTAATGTCAACCCCCCCCCACCCCTCACCCCCCTCCCCCCCCCCCCCCCCACCCCGTTGCTGTCCATGGTGCTGATCATCATCAAAGTCTTTATTCAACATCAGTCCCTTGAGGACCTGGGAACACAGCTGTGTCCGCAGCACGCAGAGCAGTGTCTGAACCACAGGAGGTGCTCAATCCATAATTGCTAGATGAATATGAGGACCCCGGATCAGGACTCCCCCACATACAAGTCAGCTCCCTCCCACCCTCCTCATCTTCACGCCTCACCCACCACCCACCAAGGAGGAAAGTTGGATGTAGAATAAAATGGGGAGGCAACCAGAGGGTGAGTCACTGCCCCTAGACGCAAGCTTGGGATTCAGGTCAGGCCCTTGTCCTCCAGAAGCACACTCCACATTTCCTCAGTAATGTGCCCCCCCCACTCCCGGTCCCCCTTCACCCCTGGGGGGTTCCCCATGTGGGGCCACCTGGCACCTTGTAGGTGGGATGAACAGAATCACCAGGGTACCTACTGCTGTGCCAGGTGCTCAGCCTTGTCAACTCACCAAGTCTTACAATACTCCACGAAGTTGGTACTTGTGCCCATTTTACAGGTGAGGAAATTGAGGCCCAAGAGGCTTAAGTGACCTGTCCAAGGATACACAACGAGTGAGATCCCCATGCATGGTGTTGGATACGGGGCCCTCGTTCCTGATGCCACTGGACCAAATTCCAGTCTGCCCATAGACCTGTGAGCCCTTAGCTTAAGTGAAAAGCCAGCTGGTTACTAGTGTGGTCATTGCTTCCCCCTCACTCCCTACACCTCGCCAGATGACTAGACCTCAGCAGAGCAACAGTGATTATTTGAGGGAAAGGGAAGAAGCTTCAGGCTGGTTATCATGCCCGATGTTTTACATACATCACTCCATGAGCCCTGCCATGACCCCATTATACAGATGAGTGGACAGAGGCCAGGGAGGTTAAGTAACCTGCCCCATGCTGCTCAGCTAATAAGTGGCAGATGGGGCTTCCAGAATGGCTCCAGTACCCAGAGATGATCTGCCAAGTTCCTGAGGCTTTCCCGTCCCTCCTCCCACAAACCCTGCAGTCCCGTGCCCAGGATAACTTCCCTGCTGGCCCCTCCATGGCAGGGGAGAGGCAAGCCAGGCCCAACCACCAGAGGGCGGCGGGGGTGGCAGCCATGTGTATTAATTTTCTGCCTCGGTGGGTCTGCAGTCCCTGCCGGAGCCTGCCGAGTTCCCATCCAGTCTATTAAATAATTCTATCTGGGAAGAACCTGGCCTGCAAGAGACTGTGCTGATGGGCCTTTAAAATTTAATTGCCGTGCTAAACGAGATTAGAAGTGGGGAGGTGGGCGGGGTGAGCCCGGATGAAACGATGGCTGTGTTGGAGGAGGTGAGGCAGGCATAGGAAACACATGGCTGTCAGCCCCTCTGGGCCCTGGCGCCCCACAGCTCCCATGCCACCCCTGCCTGAGCCCCCGCAACGTCTCCATCACCTGGCAAAGCACTGGCTCCCTGGAACCTGCTGTCCCCCCGCTTCTCCGTCCTGACCCCAACCCCGCAGGCTTCCTCCCGACCACTGCGTCGGCCTAGACACCCTACCCTGATGCTGCCCGCTCAGCCCGACAGCTTTGCCTTCACTCGCGCCATCTCTTAAGTTGCTGGTCTGTTCTGCCTTCACCAACTCAAGCTCTCACTACCATTCAAAAACCCTCCTGTGGCTTCTGCTCAGCCCATCTTTTCTGCTCACACCTGCCCACTATGGCAGGAAGTTGCACGCAGCTTTCTCTGTGGGTGACGGAGCTTTCTCCACCTCCACCACTGCCTCTGTCCTAGCCCTCCCTCCCAGGAAAGGTCATAGATCAAGCAGCACCCTGTCTCCATGCCTCCCTGCCTCCCCGGTGGACGGGTCAGGCTCCTCCCCAGCCACTGGCCATGGGCTTGGGGCTCAGAGTCAGGTGTCCACCGAGAGCGCCAAAGGGCCAGGCTCACCGATGCTGTGGCCTGTGTGTCAGGAGAATCAGGGGCTGTAAACCCTCATCCCACCTTGCTTGGCAAGGGTGGCACTGGTCACTTTGCTATGGTGATACCCTGCTATTTTCAAAGCACAGTTCTTTTCTCAAAGGAAATCTAAGTAGAATCATCATGTGCAAAACAGATAAAAGTCTTATTTTGTTAATACAAATGCATTTGATATGCTCACATGGATGCTATATTCTGATTCTAGTGGCAGAGAACAATTACAGTAAGGTTAGAGAAGATGAGAATAAGGCTCTTTGGTTGAATATAAGATAAAAATAAGGGATTATCAGTGATGGTGTCTATCCTCAGCCTCCAACCTGTTTCCACATTTTCTTTCTGTTGTACATTATTACTCATTCATACAGATAAGTAATTGCAAGTTAAAGAGGGTTTGGTTTCTTTATTATCCCTCCTTGCAATGCTTTTCAGGTAAATACAGATGCAGGAGCATCTTAAAGTCCCAGGTCCACTCAAAGCAACTTTTCTGGTGAATTTGCATGGGTTAAAAGTTGGGTAACATAATTGCCAGCCTATATGTGTTTTGAATTACTGTCTTATTATAAAAATGGTATTGAAAATGGACTGAGTCAAACATTTGTGGAGTCTTCAGTGCCTCCAGAGTACCCCAGGGGTCTGCAGTTGTGGTGTGGAAGGCACGGCCTTTACGGCCACATCTCACTAGCGATCCCTCCTCTTGGGGCTGGGGTCCTGCCCCACAGAATCCAGCGCATTCCTTGATTCCCAAAGAGTCAGATGGGCTCAGAGTTGGGAAGGACCCCAGGGGTATGGGGCCCAAAGTCCACCTGCAGTCATTCCTCTGTAGGGGCCCAACAGCTAGTCCTCCAGTCTCTGCTTGAATGCCTGAAGTGATGGAGAACTCACCACATTATGAGGCTGCCTGGTCTAGTCTGGTCCATGATGGAGCAGCTCTAATTATTAAACATCTCTTTCTCTCTGAGCCTGCTTCCTTATCTGTAGAATGGGCATAATAGTTATCAAGACTGACTGCTGGGAAGACTGAGTAAGTTGACACTGAGCTGGCATGTGCTGTCTCCCGTGTCCTTCCCAGCCTTCAGTGCACACTCGTTTTATTTTTTTAAACATTTCTTTATTTGGTTGTGACAGGTCTTAGTTGCATCACTGCTTCACACAGACTAGACGTGGTCCTCAGGCTCAGCAGTTGCAGCACACGGGCTCTCTAGTTGTGGTATCCGGGCTTAGTAACCTCGTGGCACATGGGATCTGAGTTCCCCAATCAGGGATTGAACTTGCATCCCCTGCATTGCAAGGTGGATTCTTTATCACTGGACTACCAAAGAAATCCCCCACCTTCATTTTAGAGATGCAGACAGCCTCACACCCACAGGTCAGGTCCACGGTGTGGAATATGCCTTGCAGGGTAGGCAGGGGTGGGGCTGGGGAGTAGGTATTCCTCTTTGACTTCCCCAAGGGAAGTGTGCCTGGGGAGGGGGCCACTGAAGAGGAGGGAGGAGGGCCCAAGCTTACTGGGAGCTTCACCAAGTTCACGTGCCCCACCCCCACCCACCCCAGGGCCCCACACCCCCACGCCAGCCTCAGAGCCTCATCTGTCTTCCCTCCTGTCACAGAGCTGGAGCCTTGTCAAGGAGGCGAGGGGATTAAAGCCCAGGGCCAGGCTCGCCCCCACTGAGGAGCGGGCACTTCATTACCCGCCTGCCCAGCTGTCTGTGGCCATCGATCGGCCCTGGCCTGAGCGACCTCCTATCGATGGGCAGCATGTTATTTACTGGATTCTGTCCTGAGCCGGCTGGGAAGAGGGGAAGGGGGCCACATTCCCGAGGCAGAGAGCCCCAGCCATCAGCAAGCCCAGGGGTGTGAGGGAAAGGAGAGCAGGGAGCTGGCAGGTCTTCACTGAGGGTCAGGGGTCCTGGGCCAGGTCTCCATGGGTGAGGCAGCGGACCCTGGCTGAGATCTCTGGGCCTCCGCCTCCTCTGTAAGAGGATCGGGTGGAAACAGCAGGGCTCGAAAACTCAGCTCCCACAGAGCAGCAAGTACTGAGGATGAGTGAAGGGGTGACGTGGAGCCAGTGGGATACACTCGGTGCCCTGAGCAAAGGCAAGATGGGGAAGGCAGGGGTTGGAGCAGGGGGGCTGGGGGGCTGGGGCTTATCAAACAGATTACCTCACTAGTGTTGATCAGGAAATTCCAGACAAATTGGCTTAAAATTCTACTCCTGGGAGAGGCTGTAACCACAATCAAGTCGGTTTTATTATTGTCTTAATGGAACTTAGCATAAGTGACTCCATTTGAAACCTATTGTTTCTTTTTAACGTTTGGAAATGAACTAGGACTTGAGCAGGAAGGGTATGCTGGCGGTGGGCACAACATGGATAAAGATACAAAGGCGAGGAAGGTACAGGAGGTGTTCCCCGAATGGGGATGGAGAGTAGTCCGCCCGTGCGAGAGCAGAGTAGGGTATCTGGGGGCGCATGTGTATATATGTGTGTGCGCAGGCGCATGAACAGATGTGAGCCTGTGTCCCTGGAGGATGTGAAGATGTGAAGATGTGGAAGGTCAAGATACAGAATGGATGAGAGGCCAAAAGAGTGGGCTATGCCAGGCCACGGGAGCCCAGATCATCAGAAAGCACCACAAGCAGATAGGCAGGTGTCCTAGACCAATCTGGTCCTGGGCAGAGTGGAGGGAGGCTACAGGAGCTCGGATGGGGCAGCAGGAGAGTCAGGACCAGAGCTGGCTGCCCTGGGAGGACATCGATGGCATTGGGTGTGGTAGACAGAGATGGGGCCCACTATTTCCAGTCTGCATGACCAAGGGAACCGCAGGATTGTTGAACTACAAACAGAAGCATGGCAGGACTTCCCTGGTGGTCCAGTGGCTAAGGCTCCGTGCTCCCAATGCAGGGGGCTCTGGTTCGATCCCTAGTCAGGGAACTAGATCCCATGTGCTGCAACAAAGTGTTCACAGGTTGCAACTAAAGATCCCACATGCCGAGACGCAGAACAGCCAAATAAATAAATTAAAATACAAATTTTTTTAAAAAAGAGAAGCTTGTCTTGATTGGTTGGGCTTGGGACCTGTGGTCTAAAGGTGAAACCAGACCAGGCAGTTGGAATGACCGATCAGGACAGAAGCTGGTGGTTCAGACCAATTTAGGAGGCATTGGGATGGAGGAGCCTACAGGAAAAGATGAGTTCTCCAAGAGAAGATGTCTGTGCTCATCAGAGCTAGTTGCCCACCCACTGTTCATTTTGTGCCAAATTATAATTCTGACACTCATTCCAATATATGGGTTCCCCCCATAAACTCAGCACACGCTAATCAAAGAAATACATTTTTTGCAAAAGATAAGACAAAATAAGAGTGGCTGTGTTTTACACTTTTGCAGATCTTTTTAAATGTCTGGCTTAATAGATGACAGCTGGGTCCCCTCGTATCGTCTTCCACGTTCAGCCTCCTGCAATATGTTGTTTTGGTTGAAGTAGATTAAGAAAATCTGGCCTCCTCTAGACATGGAGTGGAAAAGGAGAGAATTCTAGTAGCCTTTCCCATTGCTGTGGGCATTCTTCTCTGATACTACACCAAACCTTGACATGTGGTAGATTCTGGAATCTGAAACTTTTCTGTTGGCTGATTCTATTATATTTGAATCCATTGGTCTACCTTGCACTTTGAATGAATCTGTGACCCATAGATGATTTTGTAACAACATGCATTTGTCATTTGAAATGCATTTGGAAATAAAGTCTCGAAGCATTGGGAAGCTCATAGTAGTAGATAAATGTTGTCCAAAATCCAAAATTTTTGCTTGAAAGTCAAATACCAGAGACTAAAAAACTACTGTTTGTCTACAGCAAGACTTTTTCTTTTTCTTAAAATTGGTGCTCCATGAAAAAGATGGCTGAATCAGCTTACTACTCAATCAAGTAAGCGCTATCTCTGAGACAATTACCATACAATAGTCTTGCCTTATCCGCAGTTTCGCTTTTCTGGATTTCAGTTATCCACAGTCAACAGCGGTCCAAAAATATTAAGTGGAAAATTACAGACATAACAATTTGTAGGTTTAAATTGCTCACCATTTTGAGCAGTGTGATGAAATCTCTCACCATCCCACTCCCTCCAGCTGGGTCATAAATCATCCCTTTGTCCAGCATACTGCACCGTTAGTCACCTAGCAGCCCTCCCGGTTATCAGATTGACTGTCAAGGTATCAGTCACCTTGAACTTGTGTTCAAGTCACCCTTGTTTTACTTAATAATGATCCCAAAGCACAAGGGCAGTGATGCTGACAACTCGGTACATCAAAAAGAAGCCATAAGTGCTTCCTTAAAGTGAAAAGGCAAGGGGCTTCCCTGGTGGTCCAGTGGCTAATTCCAGGTTCCCAACGCAGGGGGCCTGGTTCGATCCCTGGTCGGGGAACTAAAGATCCCACTTGCCACAAGATCCGGTGCAGCCAAATACATAAAAATAGTATTTTTTAAAAAGTGAGAAGGTGAAAGCTCTCAACCGGATCAGGAAAGAAAAAAAATCGTATGCTGAGGTTGCTAAGATCCACAGTGAGAAGGAAATTTTCATCTGTGAAGTTGTGATGAAGGAAAAAGAACTCGTGCTAGGCTTGCTGCCGCACCTCCAACTGTACGAGCGAGCGACAGCCACAGTGCTGCTGCGATGGAAGAGGGGCTGCACCCGTACCCGGAGACACTCTGAAAGGGACAGAGAGGCCACATGCACGTGACTTGCATGACAGCTCATTGCTGTAATTGCTGTATTTTATTATTATTGCTCATCTCTTACTGCACCTAATTTATAAACTTGATCATATGTATGTATGTACAGGAAAAAAATATATACTATGTTTCTCCCGTCTTTAAAACTCTATTAAGGTTTTCAGTGGCTAAGTCAAAGATCTCTCTTGGCAAATGTCACATTGCAGTTGAAAATATGTGGATTATTTTCAAATTAAGATTTACACAATTATCTTTAAATTTCTAACAAATTCCACAGTAAGAGAACAAACTCTGAATGATTTCAATATCTTTAGACCATGAAATTTTTGCACCTTGTTTTATGTCCCTGGATATGTTCTAGAGTCTCCCAGTTTAGAGTCTATGGGAATTTGAATAGAATTTCTATCTTGCTGCTGTGTGAAAATTGTATAAATCTTAATTATGTTGAATTGCTTCATAGTGCTTTTCAGGTCTACTAGATCCTTCTGCTTTTCTGCCTACTCATTCTATTAATTTTTTTAAATATATAATTTTATTTATTTGGCTGTGCTGCATCTTAGCTACAGCATGCAAACTCATGTTGAGACATGTGGGGTCTTGGTTCCCCTGGATCCAACCCAGGCCCTGTGTATTGGGAGCACACAGTCTTAGCCACTGGACCACCAGGGAAGTCCCCATTCTATTAATTAGCAAGAGTTTGATATTGAGACTCCAACTAAAATATTTATCTATTTAAAAAACTCACTGTAACATACAGCGGAACTATATGTGCCTTTGTTCTGTATTTGCCAAGTCTCCTCTAACGTGTTATCATTCTTTCATAACTTAAAAAATGGAGAACAAGGGACTTCCCTGGTGGCCAAATGGTAGAAAATGTGCCTTGCAATGCGGGGGATGAGGGTTCGATCCCTGATATGAGGAAGATTCCACATGCCACAGGGCCACTAAGCTTGTATGCCACAACTAAGACCAGACACAGCCAAATAAGAAAGAAAGAAACATACTCTGTGCATATAGGGCTCCGCACTCTCCGTGGTTTCGGGCACCCACTGGGGGCCACTGTACTTCAGGTACGGCAGCAACGCTTCCTACGTGCTCCCCATTCTATCACACAGAATGTCAGGAAGGTGTATACTCAGGGACACAGGTTTAATAAAGCTAATGATTTTTATTGGCTCATCAAGGACACTCGGTGAAGCCGGCTTTAGCTTCTTCCTTCCGGCCGTGCTTGCCGGGGAAGGACGCCCTGATGCCGGCGTGCTCTGATACCACCACCCGGGTCTGTGCGGAGGCACCGACGTTTTTAGCCGCTATGGCTTTTGCACCATCAGTTGCAAATATCAACGCAGTGAAAACGGTGAACAACGTGTCTTCATACTACGACGAAAACAGTTCGGACCTCTCAGCCCCCCGAAAGGGTCTTGGGATCACACCTTGAGGTCTGAGCCCCTGAAGGTAGAGGCTGTATCCCCTTGTCCCTGGGTCCTCACACAGAGATGGTGCCGAGTCCCAGTCAGCGGTGCTGAGCACTCTCCGGGAACCTTCGCAGGGCTGACTCATCACCCTCACAGCAGCCTTTGAGGTGGGTACTTTTTGCATCATACCCATTTCAGAGGTGAGGGGACTGAGGCACAGCTTGACCTCTCTGTTCAGAAGAGAATCGTGTCCACCCCCAAAACAGGCTGGGAAATGGTTATACTCTGCACTTCTGTTGGCTCTTGGAATTCTACAAAACCCCATCTGGCCACGGGAACCTCCCAGGCTCCCCTCAAGACCTTGCGCGAATCCTCTCATCCTTACGCAGCAGTCAGAGAAACAGAGACGGGAGAACTTAGGGGCTTGTCCGGGGCTTGAGCCCACGGCTGCCAGGGTCCTGGACACCAGGTCCTAGCACAGCAGCAGGACGAGGGCCCAGGGCTCCGGCCACAGTGCCCAGCCTGGCCCAGGGTGCCCAGAGGCTAAGCAGTCCTGGCCCCTTACCCAGAAATGCTCCTCCTCCCCATCCTGGGACCTGAGCCGCATGGACAGGTACAGCTCTGGTTGTGCTGTGTGACCTCAGAGGAGTGACCGCCCCTCTCTGGACCGCAGTCTCCTCCAGACAGTGGGCTGGGGGACAGTGGCCCAGCCTCCTTTTCTCTGCGTTTCCCTCTGGTGCCTCCCAGGCTCCCCAGACCCGCCGTGCGTGCCAACAGCTTCCAGGAGGCGCCGAGCCCGCTGACAGAATCAGTTAACACACACGCGCCTCTCCTCTGTTTGCTGAGGCCCCTCGAGGCCCCCTGCTCACTTTGTCCCCCTCCTGGAATTGCAGGAAAGGAAATAAGCTCCCGGAGCTGCTCCACTGGGTAAACAGCCTAGAGTTTGCTCTCCGAATTGCCCCCGCCCCCACCCCGAAGGCCGCACGGGGTGGGGGGTGCAAACAGGTTCGTCTGTAATTCACGGTCCTGGGTCCCATCACCCACTGCCCACCCCTGCCGCACTCTGCGTGCCGTCGGGGCAGAGGGGCGGGAGGAGCCTGGGGTGGTGGAGAAGGCAAGTGAGGGCGTGGGCTGCCAACCAGGACCGAGACCCTCTGCTAAACAGAGGCCCACATGGGAGCCAAACCCCGGGGTTGTGGCCCCTGCGGCCGTGTGGCATGCCACCCAGGGCCACCCCCTCAAGGCTGCCGGGGCCCTCCACCCTGCTCAGAAACTGCCCCCTTCTCTGCCCCAATTTCTTGCCACTCTCAGCTTCTTCAGAGCTCTGTCCCGTCCATCCCCCACAGCCACACTGTCCCTGTTCTCACCCCCTGGCCCTCCTCCCCACCCCACCCTAAGGAGCCCCCGTGACGCCCCCTTTCCCCGTTTGGGTCCCTTCAAGGTGTGTCTGTCAGCACGCAGGCCCTGGGGAGGCCCTGCCCTGAACAGCAGACGGACGGGAGGGTCTCAGAGGCAGAGGAGGGCTCCCTCATGTCTCTGTGTCCCAGCCATCCTCACTCCCACGTTACACGTGCGGAAACCCAGGCTGGCAGGGCACAGGGCGTGCCCGGTCACACAAGCGGTGAGTGCCCAAGCTGGCTGGACTACAGGCCTGTTTCCTGACTTTGGTAAGGACTCAGCTGCAGAGCAGCTTTGGACCTGGATTCCAACCCTTGGGAGCGTCTGTTAACACCTCTGAGCCTCAGTTTCTTCATCTGTAAAAGAGGAGCAAATAACCCCTGCCCTCAGAGAGGCATCTTCATCTAGGAGGTATTTTAGAAAGCAGTCGCTCTAACAATGGGGCTTCCCAGGTGGCGCTAGTGGTAAAGAACCCACCTGCCAATGCAGGAGACGTGGGTATAATCCCAGGGTCAGGAAGGTCCCCTGGAGGAGGGCACAGCAACCCGCTCCAGTACTCTTGCCTGGAGAATCCCATGGACAGAGGAGCCTGGCAGGTACAGTCCAGGGGGTCGCAAAGAGGTGGACACGACTGAGTGATTGAGCACGCACAGCGCAGCTCTAATAACAACGATAATGACAATATCCCAATGACTCTGATAATAATAATACTATTACTAAAATTCTTGTTGCCAGCCTGACGACAGTCCCCAGCTCCAAGAGCAAGGCTTTGCAATATGTATTTATTTGGCCACACAGGTCGTAGACGCAGCACGCAGCATCTTTGGTCTTCCTTGGGGCCTGCAGGGTCCTTAGCTGTGACATGTGAACTCCTAGGTGTGGCATGTGGGATCTAGTTCCCCGACCAGGGACCGAACCCAGGCCCCCTGCCCTGGAAGCATGAAGCCTTAGCCACTGGACTGCCAGGGAAGTCCCCCAAGAGTGATTTTTAAGGGCTGGTTTTGCCAGACAAACAGCCCCTCTCCTGGCCCCAGCATGAGAGCCATTAGCCGAGGCTCAGGCTGCTGCAGCTAGGCTGGGAGTGAGGGGCAGGGGAGCGGTGACAGCTGGGGTCCGCAGGGAAGTCTGCAGGGGCAGCGTCCGCGGCATCCGACAGCTCCGAGTGCGGCTGGCCTGAGAAGATTAAGGTTCCATGTGTCAGCGTCCCCGAATGGCAGCAAGAGGGCAAGAGTCCAGTCGATAGCCTGCTGGGGGACCAGATAAGGAGATTCCCCCCTACATCCCCGCAGCCCTAGGACAAGGGCCCTGGAGGCCTGAGAGCGTTGTCGGGTTGGAGGAGGCAGCCTGGAGCCAGCCCACAAGCGCAGGCAGGGGAGCTGGTCCTGAGAGGTCGGGTGCTGGAGGTGCCTACATGCAGAAGGGTCTGCCTCGGGCGGGAGAGGCCCCTGCCCAGAGGGCTTCCCAGGATGTGGACCACAGGGGGGCCTACGCCTCCTGGAAGGCACCAGCTCCCTGTAGCCACCTCAGGTGTGAAGCCCTGTGCCATCCTGCATGATGTGGAATACCCAGCGAGGGGGAGCTGGCCACAAACTCACGGCATTGGCCTGGTTCGGGATTCCACACACAGAGAAATACATTTCTATCTTTTTAAGCCCCTTTTAATTTGGGCCTCTGCTGCAGGATCCATTCTCGGTAGCAACTAATAGAGCCAGCCCCAGCTTCATCACCCTTCTGCTGGGATAGAGGGACCGGTCACAGCACAACCTCTGTTTAATATTTTCTGCTTAATCTTGTATTCTGATTTACTGTTTTTTAAATTCATTTATTTAGTTGTGCTGGGTCTTAGTTGCAGCATGTGGAATCTAGTTCCCTGACCAGGGATCAAACCCCAGCCCCCTGCACTGGGGGCACAGAGTCTTTGCCACTGGACTACCAGGGAAGTCTCCTAAGGAAGGCTTTTAGAAGCTGCCTCATGATGTTTCTGCTCACACTCCATAGACCAGAACTTCATCATATAACCACACCAATTTACAAGGAAGACTGGGGAACGTAGCCTTCTCCTGGGCAGCCACGGGAGTGCCCCAGGGAGAAACAGAGAACAGTGAACATCAGTCACACACAAGATGTACGGTGAAGAGTCTCTGGAGGAGATTCTCTGGGGCAGACACAAGGGAACTTTCTAGGGTGAAGTAATGTTCTTTATCTTGATAGAGACTGGATTACACAGGTGCATACATTTTTCAGAGCTCAAGGAATGATCAACTTAAGATTTGTGAATTTCGCTTCATGTAAATATTATCTCTAAACATTGCTAACAAACACAAAAAATGAACTGTAAACAAATACTGAGCTCTTGTTAACAATGCTCAAGCACAAGTGTAAAGGGTGAAATATACTGAAGTTTGCAACTCAGAAATGCAGCTAAAAACAAGATGGTTGGGTGAGCGGAAAGATGTGAGATAAAGTCAACCTAGGGAGATGTTAATTGCAGAATTTAGGTGGTGGATAGATGGGCGTTCTCCGTCGAATTCTTTCACCCTTTCTGTACGCTTGAAAAGCTTTATAATAAAATATTTGTTAAAAAGGCTCCTTGGGGGAATTCTCTGGGGGTCCAGTGGTTAGGACTCCATGCTTTCTCTGTAGGTGGCATGGGTTCAATCCCTGGTTGGGGAACTAAGATCCTGCAACCCAAGCTGTGCAACATGGCCCAGAAAAGGTCTCCTTGGCCTCCACCCCATCCTCTAGCCACCCAATCCTCCTAGCGGCTTCTGGGTAGCCCACTGACTGTGGTCTATGCCTGCATGCTCAGTCACAGTCATGTCCGACTCTGTGACCCATAGCCCGCAAGGCTCCTCTGTCCATGGGATTCTCCAGGAAGAACACTGGAGTGGGTTGCCATGCCCTCCTCCAGGGGATCTTCCCCATCCAGGGATCAAACCCAAAGTCTCTTAGGTCTCTTGCACTAGGCGGGTTCTCTACCACTGAGCCACCTGGGAAGCCCGACAGTAATCTGAGTGTAAACAAGCTGCATACACAGTGCTAACCTGCTCCCTGTGCTGCCTGCTCCTTGATTGGGAGAAATCCCTTGATCAAAAATCCCACCCCTGGGAGCCACTGCCTCCTGGAGCTGGCCCCGGCAATCAAAGGAAGTCTGCTCTAGGGACCTCCCGTCATCACCTCAACATCCCCCTAGCTTCCCCGCTGCTCTGATCCACGCCCCACCTGCTCAGTGAGTCCCATCAGATCTAACCTCCCTTCACAAAGTGCACCATCTTAGAATCTTCCTGCCACCTTCGGGCCTTATGGAGCCCAGCCGGTTCCTTCCCAGTAACTCCAGCCCCTCTCCTTCACCCCTTCCCCTGCTCCCCTAAACATGAGGATAGACGGGGCTGGGAGGTATCCCCTGTGCTCTCCTCAGTCCGTTGGTCCTCTTGGTTCAGACGTTTCCTTCAGGTTCTTTCTTTATTTGACTGCACCGGGTCTTAGTTGCCGCGTGTGGAATCTATTAATAGTTCCCTGATCAGGGATTGAACCCGGTGCCCTGCATTGGGAGTGTGGGCTCTAAGCCACTGGAGCACCAGGGAACTTCCCTCTTCTAGGTTCTTAGCCCGTGAGCTTCCTTGCCACTCTTTCTAGTTGGCCGTCCTGGTGGCCTTTCAGAGGCAAGGCTCTGACCGAGGCTGCAGGGAGGGAGTGGCTTGGGGGGCCCTGAATGGGGAACAGGGCTCTGGCAGGTGGGGAATGGATGGTCCGGGTCAAGGCTGGGCGTGGGAGAGAGAGGCGCTGTCAGGAAATGGGGGGTGGCAGGGTGGCCACAGGGTGCGGGGGGAGCAGCAGACGGGCAGGAGGCCATAGAGGGACGGAGGCGGGGCCTGGACACCAGGCGGCAGGCAGGCAAGGAGGGCAGTTACTGTGGAGGGCGTCCACCCCATCCGAGGCTGAAGAGGGCAGAACCACCCGGCCCGCAGGAAACTGTGGCATGCGAGATTGGAGGGAAAGCCATTTTTAATTTTGAAAGGCATTGCTAATTCCTCTCCGCGGGGGTCGTGACAGCCTCCTGCTCCCTCAGTGAGGTTTGAGAAGCCTGTTTTGTTCCAGAGTTTCTGAACATGGTGCTCAGATGCAGAGTCTGGGGAACCCGACTAGGTATTGATTTCCCCCAGCAGGTTTGCAGAGAAGCCTCGCTCAATCCTCGGGTCGCCAGGGCCACAGCTCCAAGCCCCATTCTTTCTGCCTCTCCCTCCCTCCCCTTCTTCTGCAGCTTCCTGCCCTTCACCAGGCTCACAGCTGCAACCTTTGAGCTTCAGCCCAAGTACCCCCTCCTCCAGGAAGCCCTACCTGAACCCCTGCCCCAGAGTAAGAAGCGTCTTCTCTGTACTCCCACTCCGCTCCTCCCCAACCTATCTCTGTGTGCTGCAACTCTCGTGTGTGTGTGTGTGTGTGTGTGTGTGTGTGTGTGTGTGTGTGTGTGTGTGTGTTGGGATGGGGTGGGGAAGTGGCCTTCCTGCTGCTTTTTGCCTGTCTTTCCAATCAGGCCCTAAGTTTACTGATAAGTATTCAGCATCAACATGCATTTGCACCTGTTGGTGAAAATGTCTATGCTTCCTCTAAAAGAGAACACGGTTGTCAGAAGCCCAGGTGTAAAGACTCAAGTAGAACAAATGGTTGGATTCAGATTCTAGAAGTCAGATTTGGGAGGATGGGACCATCAGGGGCCAATTCAAGAACTCACAACCTACAGAGTTACTGGGAAGGAACCAGCTGGGATCCATAAAGCCCGGAGTGGCAGGAAGGTTCTAAGAAGATGGTGCACTTTGTGGAGGGAGGAGATTAGATCTGATGGGATTCACTGAAAAGACCAATGGCATGTCGCTACCCCATTAGCCTCTCTCAGCATTTCCTTATAATAAGGAGAGATGAAAGACACCTGAAACATCACGAAAGATGAGACAGCGGCAAGACCCAGGAAAATGAGAGCTCAGCACCGAGGTTCTGGGCTTGTTTGTTGCTGCAGCATAACGCAGCCTGTCCTGACAGCTACACACACGCCCGTCAGATAGGAGAACAGCCACCACCTCCCCGTCACACAGTCGAGGGTATGTGGGCACAGAGACACGGGGCAGCACGGCCGCCTCCCAGCGCTCAGCAATCAACCCGCCACAGCATTCACCGAGCATCCACAACGTCAGATGTGTTCAAGGCACCGAGGATACAGTAATGAAGAAGGGCTGAAAGTCCCTGCCCTCACGGAGCTTATAGTCTAGAGGGAAAGAGACAGACAATTAACAAATAAGCAACCAAAGCATATAACGTTTTCCTAGCATTTATGAAAAAAAGCAACACCAGAAGCTAGAGGCCTGGGGCATGTGTCTTATTTTAAATGGGGTGGCTAGGGCAGCTCCTTTCTGAGGAGATGACATTTAAGCAGAGACTAGAAGGGAGTGAAAGGGTGAGCCATATGGGTATCTGGGGCGAGGGTGGTCCAGGCAGCAGGGACAGCAAGTGCAAAGGCCGTGAGGTGGGAGTCTAGTTAGCACCGGGTGTGCATCCTGAATCCTGAGTCCACGAGGGTCTCACTCTTTCTCACCCTCTCCAGCAGCTCGGGAGAAGGACAATGCTGAACTAGGTTCAAAGGAAGTGAATCAAGCAGGCTGCCCTGGGGCCTCCTCTGATTGAGCGCCCCCCACCCCACAGCCCTGGACCCTCCACCAGCCCCACCTGCCAGCCCTAGTTAATAGGAAGGCACATAAACTGCTTTGTGCCAGGAATCAAGACCATTGCCTTCTTTGCCTGCCAAGTCCCCTGATTTTTTTTACTTAAAGCCAAATGCCATAATACCTAACCGCCTCTTATGGGGCTCCCCAGCTTGGATCTGGCGGGCCAGAAACCAGACTGGGGCAAGGCTTGCTCCTGCAGAGGGCTTGGAGCTTGTAACTAAAGGCTCAGTAGAGAGTCACAGGGTGGGAAGCCCCCAAGGGCTCCACTCTGAAGCCAGCTGCCCAAGGGCGATGTTTCCAAGGAGGCCACTGGCGCCAGGGTTGAACCCCAAGGCTGTGGAGCCAGGTGGCCTGGGCTTGAATCCTGGCTCTGTCCCCCACTAGCTACCCGCCAGCAGGTTGATTACCCTGTGGGCACCTCTCACTAAAAAATGGGGGTAATAACAGGGTGAGTGTGAGGTCTAAATGAGATCATATCTGTAAGGTTCTTAGCCCATAACAAGTGCTATAAAATTGTTTTCTAAGTAAAAGGGAAGTGCTTAGTGAAGTGTATTTTAAAATCACTCTCTTCCATGTAATTGTATTTAAAATGTTCAGTAGGAAAAGGGTTTGCCCCCTTTAAGAATAATCTGGAATAAACTGCTTCTGTCAGCTCAAAGTCAGTGATTAAGAAACAAAGCAAGAGTTGCCAATGGTTTAATTAGTTCCTTTTAGCACTTAAGGCCAAACCCAGAGACCTGCACAGGTGGGAGTGGAAACCAGCCTGGGAGCGGCCAGCACAGTGGTGCTCCCTGGTTTGGGAGCACCAGGCCCCCTCCCAGACTCGGCAGACAAGCTGAGTTGAATGGGCAGAGCCCAGGGCTCAGCCTGTAGCCATCTGACCCTCAACAGCCAAGGAAGTTCAAGGTTAGAGGGACCACGAGTAAGGTATAGTTTGGGCCAAGGCAGAAAAGGAGAGACCACCTCAACGCAGGTAGGTTACTTTTATTCAGGCAAGGAGGGGCAACAGTGAGCCTAACTAATGACCAGGCTGAGAGCACAAGGGATCAGGGAGGCTTCATATTTAAAGGGAGGTTTGTGGAAGCGATAAGGGAAACTTCAGTCAGGCGGGTCCGATTTGGGTAATCTTTAGTTGAGGTGGCATTTGTGGTTGAACAGGGGGTGAGAGGTTTCTGGGCAGAGGGTGATAAGTCCCAGGTAGATGCAACCAGCCCAGAGCATCAGGGCAGGACTTAAAGTTCAGTTTTGTTTTCCCCAAAGTTAGATGATGCAGCAAGGGCCTTTGAGACCGTTGTTTTCTTTTCTAGGCCCAAAGACACCTTCATTCCAGACCCTGAAATCATAAAAAATGGGAAAAAGGGCACCGTATCTGTCTGGCTACTTCCTGCTGGATAGGGGTGACAGTTCTGTGCCTGGAACGGAGGATCGTCCTAGGGCCCAGGGTCTCCTTTTCCTGAGGTCAGGGTGAGGCTCTCGAGAAGAATGGTCTTGACCTGGTCTCGAGAGATAGCCTGAATCCATTCTTGGAGAAACCTTTGAAAGAGATTGAAGAGACAGAGTCCAAATAAGAGGAATACAATGACAAGTACCAGTGGTCCCAAGAGAGGGAGCAACCAAGGGAGGGCCAACTGGAATGGGTTTTGGGGAATGTAACTCTTTTTTGCGGAGTTCGATTCTGTCTCTAAGTTCTTTGCCTCTGCCCTGGACTATGCCCGTTTCATGAACAAAGTAGCAGCAATCCTCTCCTAGGAAAAGGCAGGTCCCTCCCTTTTCCGCGGTGAGAAGGTCCAGGGCGTGCCTATTTTGTAGGGCCACAGAAGCTAATGAGTTAATTTGTCTTTGGACGAAAACGAAGGACTCCACTACCTGCTCCATGTCTTCGTTAAGTTCTTGGGACAGCTTGCGGTAGAAATGGGCCGTGGTCGAGATGCCCCCAGTCCCGGTGCCTAGGGCTGCTGCTATGCCAGTCCCAATCAGGAGCGGGGCTATGACAGCTTGTCTTTTCCTGTGGGAAAGTTCCCCTTGGGGGTAGACTATTTGTTCTATCTCTTCTTCTTTGAGGAATGTTAGACCCGGGGTCAGGAAGACCAAGATGCAAGATCCAGGGGGGTCCAAGGGGAGACATGAATATGCATAGGTCCCACAGAGAACGAAGATTCCTGGATTGGTGCAATTGTGCTGTTCCAGAGAACCCAAGTGGAGCAGAAGGAGGGAGCGGAGTTTGTCAGACCAGTGTAGTTGGGACTAGAGTAGTTGATACAGGTTAAGTTTGAAGAGGCTGAGAGAAGGACACTGTCAGAGACTGGGCAGGTGAGTTGTGTAGTTTTTTGCTGGGGAGGGGAGGTATAGTTGCCCTGTGACAGCCAGGCTGAGGGTAAGGGCATTGCTGTGTGCGGAGGGAGACAGTGACGTGCATGTCCAACACTGGGATGTGTGTTGTGTGTACTGGAAGAGTTGGAAGGCAGAGTTGAAAAGGTGGGTAAGGTGTTGGTTGTCAGAGGGAGGTTTTAGGACAGGCTATAATTGGGAAAGGAGGTCTAGGCATTTATAAGGCTCAGGGGTCGCCTGTAACCGGGAAATTACGTTCTTTATGACTTGTTCTCGTTTCTTTTCCCGATATTGATCTAGTACCCACCCCCGTCTGAGTACCGCCGGTGGGTAATGGGAGAGAAACATATGTTTCTTCCATTTGGCTTATGGGCGGTGCTCACGAAACCCCCTCTCTTCTGTACTTCAACAGTGAGTAGGGGTTTGGACTTCCCCTGCTGAGGTTCACGGTGCATGGTCTTGGAGCTGTATTGTAACATGAGGAATGATCATAGGAATAAGTGTCTGAGTCATGGGGCTGTTAGTTAGGCAGTGCGGAGGAAGTAGCACCCTAGGAGCAGAACACAGCTAACAACATAGGCGATACCGACGAAAAGACGAAGGATAGGTGGCCAGTCCTGAGGGGAGACAGTTACTAGGCCTATGGCAAGGACTAAGATTAAGAGTGCAGTTATAGTTAGATGGGGAGAGGCCAGGCAGGGCGAGGGGCGGAAGGCCCCGAGTTTTGTGCTAGCTTGAATCTGAAAAGGAAGCGTGTTCATAACAATGTAGAATGATGTAGAGAATGAGTAAAGAAATCAATTTCGTCTGGAGTCAGGTTGTAGAAGGTTCCCTGAAGCCACAGTTGAGACACCAGGTTGGTCAGGTCTTTGAAGGAGGTTCCTGTTGGGGTGCTGGTCCAGAGTCTGGTGGTAGTTGGGTCGGGAACAGTTGTAGGTTGAGGAGAGTCCAGGTCACTCAGTGTCTTCTTGGATGGTCGACAGAGGTTGTCACCGGGTGAATTTTAAGGAGGTGGGCCCTGAGAGGGAGACCTGAGAGGGGTCAGTTAAGGAGGGCAGCGCAGGATCGGAGGTGACCTGTTTTAGGTGAGAGAGGTGTACTCAGGAGGTGACCTTCTCGGGTTTAGCTGCGGTCGGGGTAAGGAGGATGATTTTGAATGGTCCCTGCCACTTTGGGGTTAGGTCACCCTGGGGATTATCAGACAGATAGACTGTGTCCCCAATTTGTAAAGGGTGCAAGGGGGCTTGGGGGGCGGGGCGGGCGAGTTGTGGTTGACGTATTTCCAGAGGGCACTGTGGAGTTCCGCCAGCAGAGGGGAATGTAGGAAGCTTGATATGGGAGGAGGTTGGGGGGAGTCCAGGAGGGAGCATGGGCCTCCATACATCACCCCAAAGGGGCTCAGCCCCAGGGGCTTTCTGGGCAAAGCCCGCACTTTGAGGAGAACAATCGGCAAAAGTTTAGTCCAATCCAGATGTGCCTCTAGGGATAGTTTGGTAGGAGTTTCTGATTATTCTATTCATCCTTTCTACCTTTCCTGAGGACTGGGGACTATATGGAATGTGAAATTTCCAGGGTATCTGTAAGAACTGGACAAGTCGTTGGGTAATTTTGGACGTAAATTCCAGGCCATTATCAGACTGTAGGGATGAAGGTAGGCCAAGCCTGGGGATAATTTCTGTGAGGAGGATTTGGGCCACGGTGTGGGCTCTTTTGTTTGTAGTGGGAAATGCTTCTACCCATCCCGAAAAGTGTTCACAAGGACCAGGAGGTATCTGACTCTCCCGACCGGGGGCATATGAGTAAATCTATCTGCCAATCCTGTGCTGGGAGGCTGCCTCGCATGTGATAGGTTGAAACGTTGTAGGTTTAAGGTTGGAACTGGGATTAGTACGCTGACATGTCTGACAGCGGCTAAGATCATCTAAATATTGTTGGTCAGCAGTGAATATGGGAAGTGGTTACGGAGGAACTGTTGGAGCGTCTTGGACGAGGGATGAAAGCGTGAGTGTAGATAAGAGAGGATTTCTCTGGTGGTGGGAGGGTCGGATGGAGTCCGGGCTAAGACGACAGGGGCACTGCAGGGAGGGATGGGACAGGGCTATCTCCTTTGCCTTCCGGTCTGCGCCGTGGTTGTAGGCGGATATGAGACTTCCCTCTTGATGTCCCCTACAGTGGAGGATGGCAGCTTTGTTTGGTAAGAGTGCTGCCTCTAGAAGTTTGTGGGTCAGGTCTGAATTAATGATGGAGGATCCCTTTTGGGTTAGGAAACCTCTTTCTCTCCATATTAGGATGTTTGAGTGAAGTATGTTATAGGCATATTTGGAGTCTGTGGATGTTAACCCTTAGATTGTTAGCCAGAGTCAAAGCTCTGGTGAGAGCTATCAGTTCCGCCTGTTGGGAGGTGGTGTGAGGTGGCAGAGGTGAAGCCTCAATTGTCTGGGTCCCGTGATTGTGACGAGGTCCCCCGGCTGATGGCGTATCCTGCCGCCAAGGTGGGGGTTTTTGAGAGCTGCCGTCAGTGAACCAGCGTGGGGTGTCTGGGTCTCGGATGGGCTGATCTGTTAAATGTTGGAAGGGGTTTTGGGTAAGAGCTACTGTTAGGCTGCAGCTATGTAGGAGGGAGTCTGTTGTAGAGGACATGGGTAATAAGCTGGCGGGGTTAAGGGGAGAGCAGGGGGAGAATGAGAGCTGAGGGTCAAGGAGAAAGGCGTGTAGGGCCTGTACCCTCGAAGGGGGAAGGGAGAGGAAAGCCCGATGTGGTAGTAAGTCTCAGAAGGTGTGCGGAGAACAGACTGTTACAGGGGCGTGTCTAGAGAGTTCATTTGCTTCGGACACGAGGGCTGTGGTAGCTGCCATGGCCTGTATGCAGGGAGGCCAGCCCTTGGTCACCATGTCAAGCTGTTTTGACAGATAGGCTATGGGAGCCCACGTGTCCCCGGCCCGCTGACACAGAAGTCCCAGGGCCTGTCCTTGGTTGGAACGGGCAAAGAGAAAGAATGGTCTGGTGTGATCCGGCAGGTAGAGAGTTGGCACTCGGAGGAGGCTCTGGGTGAGCTTGTGAAGAGGATTGGCCAGCGAGGAGGGGTTAAAGAGGGGCTCACCCAGACATCCTTTAGTTGCCTCATAGAGCGGCTTTGCAATGAGAAGTTAGGGATCCAGATACGGAAAAAGTTTAGGAGGTCGAGCATAGACAGGAGTTCCCTTTTCGTTTTTGGAAGTGGACAGTTAATCAAGGCCTGGATTCTATCTGGGGGAATAGTTCTCTGTTGGTGGGATATGGAGAGCCCCAGGTAGGTGATGTTTGTCTGTACTACTTGGGCCTTGGGTCGGGACACCCGATAATCCCAGGATCCCAGGGCCCCAAGGAGTTTGGCAGTATGTTGGAGGCAGAGCTTTCGGTTGGGCTACAAAGCAGGAGGTCATCTACGTATTGGAGGAGATGACGCGGGGCTAGGTCGAGTGTCTGTAGGTCCTTTTGTAAAGCCTGCCCAAAAAAGTGGGGACTGTCTCTGAACCCCTGGGGGAGAACTGTCTATGTGAGTTGTTGGGAAACATGAGTTTCAGGGTCTTGCCAGGTGAAGGCGAAAAGGGGATGGGAGAGGGGGTGGAGGGGGATGGTGAAAAAGGCGTCTTTGAGATCTAATACCGTGAAGTGGGTTGCAGTCGGGGGTATGGTAGACAGAAGGGTGTGAGGATTAGGGACTATTGGGAATGTTGGTGTGACAGCTTCATTGATTTTTCGCAGATCCTGGACCAGTCTCCAAGAGTTTGGTCCCTTCCTTACTGCCAGAATAGGGGTGTTATGTGGTGAGTGGGTAGGAATTAAGATGCGGGCTTGAGGAAGATGGTCTATGATAGGCTTAAGTCCCTTGTGGGCCTCCGGGGTGAGAGTACTGTTGGGTGATTATAGTCGAGGGGTCTTTTAGGGTAATGTGGACTGGGGGATGATGTTTGGCTATGGATGGGTGATCAGTGTCCCAGACTTGGGGGTCTAAGGCGGGTAGATCCAAGGGAAGGTCAGGGGTGAGGGATAGGGTGGTCCAGGTGCCATCTGCGTGCAGAATATAGAGACTGTATTGAGGCCGGGTATAGTAATAAAGACCCCCAATTTGGATAACAAATCTCTCCCTAGCAGTGCCACTGGGCACTGAGGCATTATGAGGAATGAGTGTATGAGGGTCTGTTTTCCAAATTGACAGAGTAATGGAGGGCTGATTTTTGGCCTTAAGGGAACTCCAGAAACCCCCTTGATTATGAGTTCTGAGTCTTGAGTTGGGCCAGAGTAGGAAGTTAAGACAGAGAAAGCAGCTCCAGCATCTACTATAAAGGAGGTCTTTTTCCCAGCCACTACCCCGTCTATCCTAAGTTCTGAGCTCGTGTCTGGGACACAGGCTAGGGGGCTGGAACCCGGGCCCTGTCATTGGAACAACTCTCACAGGGTTGGGCTGGGGTTCTGGGGAGAAGTGGGGATCTCTCCAGGGGCCCCAGGGCGTCCCTGTGGACATTCCACTCTCCAGGCCTGGGAGGTGGGGACCTCCCCAGGGGTGCCAGGGCATCCCTGGGGACAGTGCATCTTCCAGTATCCCCACTGACCACAGGTTGGGCACGCTTTTGTGGGGGGCCATGGGTTCGGGCATGCCTTTGCCCAGTGTCCTGACTGGTTGCATCGGAAGCAGGGTCCAGGGGGTTCCTAAGCCCTGGTCTGGGGTCACTTGGGCCGGGCTGATCTCTTCCCTTAATTGCTGCCACCAAAAAGGCATATTTAGCTTTTCTCTCGCGCTCTTTTTCTCTCTTAGCCTCCTCTTCTCTATTATTGAACACCTTGAAGGCTGCTTCTAGAAGGTCTCTTTGGGGGCTCTCAGGGCCCTTCTCTAGTTGTCGAAGCTTGCGTCTGATGTCGAGGCACACTGCCTGATGATCTGAACATGGAAGTAGAGGAACCCAGCGGGGGTGGTGATATCTAGGTTGCTGTACTTCTGGACTGCCTCTGTGAGGCGTGTCAAGAGTAAGGCTGGATTTCCGTCCGCCCCTTGGGTGATTTCCCTGGCTTTATCATAATTGACATGGATATGCGTATTTTTCTGCATTCCTTCTAGAAGGCAGGTAATCATATGATTGAGTCTCCTGATACCTGGGTCACCAGGCTGGTACATCCATTGGGGATCTAACTGAGGCACCGCCTCATCAGCAACTGGGCTATCCCGGTCTTGGTTATGTAAGTGATTGGCATGGGCTTTCGCCACTTGCCAGATACGGTCCTTTTCATCTGGGGTGAGAGTGGCATTTAGGATATAATACACGTCACTCCACGTGAGGTTATAGGCCTGGGAGAGTATCAGGAATTCTCTTCTGTATCTGGTAGGATTTTCAGAAAACGATCCTAACTTTTCTTCTATCTGGCTCATGTCTGACAATGAAAATGGTACATGGACTAGGGTGGGGCCCTCTGGACCCACCACCTCTCTTAGGGAAACATGTGTTGGGGACGTGATCGCAGGGGGAGACAGAATGGGGGAAGGGGAGTTGGGGAGATGGGGTGGCGGGGTTGAGGGGGAGTCAGAGGTTTCAGGGTCAGTAGGTGAGTTGGATGAGGGGGAAGGAGAGGGTTGGTGGGGTGGTGGGTAGGGAGGGGGCTCGTCTGCTGGGTCGAACTCCGGGGGTGTGGAAGGTCGCCATGGGCGGTTAGTCGAAGAAGAAGAGCCCTTTTGCTTGGGAGGCAAGGTGCAGAGAAGGACCTCGTGGGTGGAGCAGGCCTTGCATAGGGAGGGCCTGCTCCAAAGGGCCCAAAAGGCTTGGGCATAGGGGACCTCTGACCACTTGCCATTCCATTCAAGGAAGTTGGTGAGATTTTGAAGAATGTTAAACTCAAATGTGCCGACTGCAGGCCAGCAGTCTTGACTGTCCAATTGGTATTGAGGCCAGATCTGTATACAGAGTTGTTTTAAGTGGTTAGCTTTGAGTTCAGTGAGTAAGAGCGGTTTGAGATTTTTGAGAACACAGGCCGGGGGGAATCTTTTGGGACAGATTGGCCAGACCCCATAGTTGAAAGGCAAACTCCTATTGGGAGCTCGAGTCGTCACCCGTAGTCGCAACAGGAGTTATGAGAAGAGGGCTCTGTGTCAAGGTGGAGCGTCTCCTACCATCGCCTACAGAGTGGCCCTGGGCCGGGGCTCCCCGGGACCCGGAGAGGACTGGGTTCTAGGGCGCCTCTAGAACACCGTCCGGATCTTACCTTAATCTAGGGGCCTGCTTGAGTGCGGGGTTGTATGTAGAGTGGTTGAATGGCAAGAGTTCCCTGTTCCGGAGGTTGTCAGAGAGAGAAAGAGGGAAAGGGGGTAGAGCTGAGGCCTGGGGATACGCAAAGCACCAATAAAGCCTTAGGACAAGGCTTGCACCTCTCCCAAAGGCACTAGGCGTCCGGAGAGGAACTTATGAGCCCTGGCAGAAAGGGAGCTTGGCAGCAGGGCGGGTGTTCAGGCTCCCAGACTCCGGGAAAAGGGAAAACAATGAGAGGGAGGGGGAGTGAGAGAGAGAGACTAGTGCCTCGCCCCTCCCGGGTCTCAGCACCAAGAATGTAAGGTGTAGTTCAGGCCCAGGCAGAAAAGAAGGAGAGACGACCTCAACGGAGGTAGGTTACCTTTATTCAGGCAAGGAGGGGCGACAGGCGGCCTAACGACCAGGCTGAGTGCGGAGAGGGATCAGGGAGGCTTCATATTTAAAGGGAGGTTTGTGGAAGTGACTTCCCCGGTGACTCAGACGGTAAAGCATCTGTCTACAATGTGGGAGACCTGGGTTTGATCCCTGGGTTGGGAAGATCTCCTGGAGAAGGAAATGGCAACCCACTCCAGTATTCTTGCCTGGAAAATCCCATGGACGGAGGAACCTGCTAGGCTACAGTCCACGGGGTCGCGGACATGACTGAGCGACATTTATTTTACTTTACTTTTACTTGTGGAAGTGATAAGGGAAACATTAGTCAGGTGGGATGTTTTGGGTAATCTTTAGTTGAGGTGGCATTTGTAGTTGAACGAGGGGCGGTGGGGGGAGGTTTTGGGCAGGGGGTGATAAATCACGGGCAGATGTAGGGGGTGGGAGGTTTCTGGGCAGAGGGTGACAAGTCCCAGGTAGATGCAACCAGCTGGGAGCATCAGGACAGGACTTAAAGTTCAGTTTTGTTTTCCCTGAAGTTAGATGACTCCGCAAGGGCCTTTGAGACCATTTTCTTTTCTAGGCCCAAGGACTCCTTCACCATGCATACCAGAGACTGGATGGATGGAAGGAAGGAATGCAAGTGAATTGAAAGAATAAACAGTCTAGTGGTAACAAGAGGAGTAAAAAGTTAGTATCAGGACTTCCCTGGTGGTCCAGTGGCTAAGAAGCTACACTCCCAACACAGGGGGCCTGGGTTCAATAGAAGCCCTGCTGCTGCTGCTAAGTCGCTTCAGTCGTGTCCAACTCTGTGCAATCCCATAGACAGCAGCCCACCAGGCTCCCCCATCTCTGGGATTCTCCAGGCAAGAACACTGGAGTAGGTTGCCATTTCCTTCTCCAATGCATGAAAATGAAAAGTGAAAGTGAAGTCGCTCAGTCGTGTCCGACTCTTAGCAACCCCATGGACGGCAGCCTACCAGGCTCCTCTGTCCAAGGGATTTTCCAGGCAAGAGTACTGGAGTGGGGTGCCATTGCCTTCTCCATAGAAGCCCTAAGCCCCCACTAAAGGATCAAAGATCCCACATACCACAGCTAAGTGAAGGTGAAAGTGAAGTCGCTCAGTTGTGTCCGACTCTTTGCGACCCGTGGACTGTAGCCCACCAAGCTCCTCCGTCCATGGGATTCTCCAGGCAAGAATACTGGAGTGGGTTGCCATTTCCTTCTCCAATACCACAGCTAATAGCCAAATAAAAAGTCTTCAAGCTACTTGAACCAGGCCTCCCACACTAGTCAAACTTTCTGCATACATATCATCTTTCTTTTTCCATCTCTTTGATTACTAAGGCACACTCTCAGTTTGTCCTTAAAAGGGAAAAAAAAGCACCACTGGAGGGAGGTGGTCATGAGCCTGGTCCTTTCTGGTTCTGTGTCCACATTGGTGGCATCGGTCTTCCCTTGAGGGCAGAAACAAACACCAATATGATTTCTCAAGTACCTAATAAGTGCAATACATAATCTTCACTCCTCACGTCTGCTGTCTCACAGAGACAACACTCCCATTTCACAGATAGGAAAACTGAAATGAAGTGCTCGGGAAAGGGCTGAGCTTGGAGACTTCCCACAGAGCAGGGGGGTGTCCAGGGGTCAGGACTGAGGCCGGGGTCCCAGGTGCCCCCTTCCCTCCTTAGATCTCTCTACCCCCCCCTCCTTCTCCCAGGACCTCGTCCGCCCCTGGGTTTCTCTCTGAAGAGCTGCAACAAGACGACAAACTCCCTTCAAGCAACAGCAGTCACAGGGATGGGAGTTAATTTCCACCAAGTGCCAGAATGCAGTGGGGTTTAAAACAGAAAGCAGAATGCCGAGAGAAATTTAGGAAGACATTCGTAAATGGAGAGCTACACCGTGTTCCTGGACTAGATGACTCAATATTGATAGTGTCACTTCTCCCCAAAATGATCTGTAGATTCAGCACAACCCCAGTCAAAGTTCCAGCAAGTTTTTTGTGGAAATTGATGAGGCTATTCTAAAATGTGTATGAAAATGCAAAAGACCCAAAACAGTCAAGATGGATTCCCAGGTGGCACAGTGGTAAAAGAATCTGCCTGCCAATGCAGGAGACCCAAGAGATGTGGGTTCGATCCCTGGATCGGGAAGATTCCCTAGAGAAGGAAATGGCAACCCACTCCGGTATTCTTGCCTGAAAAACTCCATGGACAGAGGAGCCTGGAGGGCTACAGTTCATGGGGTCGCAGAGAGTCGGACAGGACTGGGCGTGAGCGTGCATGCCGAGTATGAAGAACAAAAATGGATGACTTAAACTACCTGATTTTAAAACTTTCTATAGAGCTACAGCAATTAAGACATTGTGATAACGGTTTAAGGGTAAACAGACCAACAGAAGAGAACAGAGAAAACCCAAAAATAGACCCACCCATATACGGTCAATTGAGTCAGGACAAAGACACCAGTGCAATTCAGCAGAGGCAGGATTTTCTCTGTGCCCCCAACCAGCCTGGCCCCATGTCGGGCACCAGAGGTGGGGAGGAAGCTGAGAAAGATAATGGGGGGAGGGGACCCCCTGCTTTTGGTGAGAGGGGCTGGTCTTATGCTGTGTGTGTGAGTGTGTGTAAGAGGCTGACCTTCCTGTTGAGAGACAGCTTGGGAGCTCTGGCCAGCTTGGGGAGACCCTGAGAACTGAACAGCTTCCTGCGACTTCAAAGCCCATTTTTTCCGCAGAGGGATACTGCACTGTTGCATTGCTGGGCCGAGCCACACAGAACCAAAGGTGCATGCTAATGAGGAGCCGCTGCCAGGAGGGGTGTAGCCTGGGCCCCCTGGTCCCTCCAGCTCCAGAGTCTGCTTCATCCAGAAGCCAGGCCAGGCCAATTATTCCCCACCCCACCCCGTGTCCACTAAGGATCTCTCTGGAGACCAGAGCAAAGGCAAGAGGCTTCAGAGGCAGCTGGAGGGCTTGAAGACAAAACCAAGGGGCGCCGGGGCCAGAGGATGGCAGTCGGAGAGGCCAGAGAGTGGTCAGGGAATGGTGGTGAGAGGCGACCTCTCTGCCCACACGGGTGTCCTGTTTCACAAAGGCTGGAGCACAGAAGGAAAACATGAGCGAGGTTTGCCCTGCCCCTGCTTCTGGCGAGATCTGGAGGGACCAGGAGCTCCTGGGCTGCACTGCTCTCAGAGTGAAAAGGAGAGACAGGCCTGGGAGGCCCCCCCCTCCATAAAGACAGCGGCAGAAGGCTTGAGACAGAAGAGCTGGCACTTCGGGAGGACGCCCTGTGCGCCACTCCTTGCATGCCACCCCTCCCCCTGCACTTGAATCACTTAATCTCCAGGACCGAGGTCAGCACAATTACTAGCCCCACTTTAGATGAGATAACGGAGGCACAGAGATGCTAACCAGCCTGCCCAAGACCACACAGTACTGAATGGTGGAGACAGGATTCAGACCCAAGTAGCCAAGCTGACCGCGACGGCCGGGATGGGGCGTGGGGGAAGCGCTGGAAGGGTGTTGGGGAGCAGAAGGCCCCCCACCCCGCACCCCGCAGATCCGCCGGAGTCGAGTTGGGCGTGGTGCCTTCCGCGGTCACCATGGCAACCCGAGCAGGGTGGGAAAGAGGGGAGACAGTGGGGGAGGAGAGCGGGCTCTGCGCATTGATCTCGCTTCAGTCAGATTCAATCTCGAGTGAAAATGGATTTTTTAATGCGTCTATTAGCTGCTTTGAAAACGCAAATTGAGTTCAGGAGAGACGGAGGCCGCCATCAGAAAACAATTTGGCGTCTGAGGTTCTGGGGGGCAGGGGCGCCCCAGAACGAGGTACCCACCCCTCAAGCGGGAGCTTAAGTCTTGACGAGAGGAAAGGGAGGAGGTACCCTGCGGCTGTTACCCCTCCCCAACCCGCAGGGTAAGGGGTTCTAGCGGGAGACAAGGGGCAGCTCTTCCACAGAAAAGAACAAATTGCGGGCTCTAGAAAGAAGCTAGTTCTCATGAAGGGCACAATCCCGGAAGGCTTCCTGGATGAGGCAGGATTCTGAGGGGCCTTTGAAAATTCACCTTCAGCAGATCCCAGGCTCAGGCGAAAAATAAGGCCCAGCAAGCTTTGGCCCAGCGCTTTAGAATGTATAAAAGGCTCCTTCGCTAGCTCTTCCTTACTTGAGTCATGCTAAGGGCTACGGAGAGTAGATTGCGAACCCATTTCACAGTTAAGAAAATCGATGCGGGGCAGGTGTGTTGCCAGTATCTCTCAGGAAGGGCCCAGGCTGGCTAGAATTCCCCCTCCTTGTTTTGTGAGACCCACATCTCGGGGAGGGAAAGGAGCTGCAGGAGCAAGCCTGGGTCGAGGGCCTTGGGGAGCAGGGATTGCTGGGTGCAGGTGGGGAACGCCGGCCTCTCCACCAGAGTTCAAGAGAGGTGAGGAGGGGGCTGACGGGGCAGGAAGTGAAAGGGAGGGAAGAGGGGTGCGGGTCAGATACCCCATTACTTCTTTCCGTTGTCCTTGCTGTGTGTGGAGGCTTCTTTGCATATGCAAATGAATCCATCCTCCCGCAATTATAGCAGTAATCAGGAGCAAATTACCTTCTTGCTGTTTACTTTCAGCGTCCTTAATTAATCTGGTTATTAGACGATTAATGAAGCTTGTTTGGTGAGAAATTCATAGCAAGAATGGAAAAGGGGATGTGTGTGTATGAGGTGTGTGTGAAGTGGGTGGGAGATGGTGCACTTAGCCAGAAATAGAGGCAGTTCCCAGGAGTCCCCTCAGCCTCCCCGCCTCTGTCTCCCTCCCTCGGCACACACCCTCCTCTCCTTCCCCCAAACTACCATTCTCAGCTTCCTCTTGCAGCCCATCACCTCCTCCAGGAAGCCTTTGTGGATTGGAAAAGTGGCCCCTCACCTCCTCCAGATAAAGGCCGTGGCTGCACACAGGGTGGGAGGTCCAGAGATAGTTCCCTGGCCATCTCTATTGCCCCCAGAGCCCACTCCAGGCCCCCTCATTCTCACACTGCCTCATGTTCACTGCCCACCCCCCAGACGGTGTCCAGAAAGTGTTCCAAAGATGGCTCTCTGCCCGCTACCGGAAAAAGTAGCCTCTCACGGTCTGTGGGCTGTCCAGAGGGTACTGTGTCCACTCCACCCCTACACAACACGCTGGGCTGAGAAACCACCACTCGGCTTGGGAGAACACTAAGATCATATTTCTTTTAATAATTTACTAGTAACAGTCTGAGGCTCAACCTGCTCATGCAGTAGTCAGGATTTCTCCTGAGGTACCCTTTCCCTAGGTAATATCTGGGGTTCCCAAGGACAAGTGTTCGTGTTTCACAGTTTTATCCTGGAGTCATTTGTAATATTTTTTTTTCTCTCCAGTTTCTTTTAACGTCTCTGGACTTCTACAGTTCTGCCTCAGCGTTTGTCTGGGTTTCTCTTTAGTTACTCTGCTTGAATTCTTCATGCTTCCTTCCCAGGATTTGTCTTTTTTTTTTTACAATTTCTGGAAAATTCCTAATCAACATTATTAAGTGTTACTTCGCTCAATCCCCTCAATTATCTCCTCTGAAATTCCTAGAAGGCATGTGCTAAATTCCTTATTCTATATCCCATGTCTTTTTTTCCTCTTGTTCATATTTTTCTCTCTGTGCTGTGTTATGGCTAATGATTTCTTCAAATCTATTTTCCAGTTCACTAACTATCTCTTCAATTGTATTTAATCTGCTATTAAACCTGTCCATTAGGTTTTACATTTCAACATTATCATTTTCATTTCTGAGTCTATGTCACTTTCATATTTGCCTGCTTTTCCTGGCCACATTTTTATTTCTTTAAATAGTTTAAACAATTCTTTTTTTTTTTTAATATTCTGGATCTGACCATTCCAGTATCTTAAATCTCGAAGGTCTAGTTTGGCCATTTGTTGTTTTACTGACTCACTCATGAGCAGTTTTTTTCCTCATGTACTTTGTAATTTTGCAGATTCAAGCTTGGCTGGGTTCTACCCATACAAAACCTGCACAGCAGGAGTTGAGGGAGACTGTGTCCTTCCCAAGAGAATTTGCTTTTGCCTTTGCTTTAGCCAGGTGCCTCAGGGGCTACCAACGTACTTGGAGTTAATTTCACTACTGGGAGTTTCCTTGAAGGTACAAATGTTTCCCCTAAACCTCTGCATGGGCAAGCCTGTGGTTATAAACCAAAGGCTTTTCTTTCTACCTAGAACGCAAGCTGAAATAGACAAATGCTCTTATCATTTCTCTTTGCCACTGGTGAATTTTTTTCTCTATCCTTTCACAAGAGGTGTAGCTTTGAGAGCCTTGTTTTATGTTTTGTTTTGTTTTTATAAAGGTCTCAATTATGACTCCCTACCATGACTGCTCATAACCTCTCTCTTTCTTCCTCATGAAGCCTTCAACACCCAAGCCTCTAGGCCTTTATTTCTGGGCCTGGACAACTGTGTCCTCCAGGAGACATTTCTGGTTGTCACAACTGGGGAAGGGAGTTGCTTTGGCATCTAGTGAGTAGAGGCCAAGGTTGCTGCCAAATATCCTACAAAGCACAGGACAGCCCCTCCTCAACCCAGAATAATCTGGCCCAAAATGTCAACAGTGCTGCTATTGAGAAACTCTGATCTCGGTCATGGAAATGTATGTGCAAAGGACCCGAGGTCTCCCCAAAGCTTCAGGGCTCCCTGACACTCAGGCTTCCAGCACCCCCCTTTTTTTTTATTTTATTTTTTAACTTTACAATATTGTATTGGTTGACAGCCTAAAGATTTTCCTTGCATTCATTCATTCTGAAAACAGACATGCATTTAAAAAATAGTTGTGTCTTAAAAAATCATTCTCTTACAGAGCACCCCTGGGTATTCTGTGGTGGGAGACACCTCAGGATGTCCGCTGGTCACTCCCGTCGGCGTCCACCTCTCTACCGTTTGCTGCTCCCGCTCACCTCTTACCTTCTCTGTTTCATCCCTTCTCCCTGCACCAGTGCACACCTGGAACCCCCAAGAACGTTACTGAAGGTTTGGGAGACAACTGAAAGAGCCCTGAGAGGTTATGATATGTCCCCACCAGCAGCAGTTACTGTTCCACAACTTCCCTCCTGCTCAAATCTCCAGGTCTCCCATCACCCTCACCCACAACCTCAGAAAGAATGTCATTTCCTCCCTTCAAGCCAAGACTCAAGCCATTCCTGCAGCAAGAATATGCATCCCATCCCTTGGAGTCTGCATCACGCTTGTCTACTCTGGAATCCAGAGCTGGGCCTACAGGAGGTGCTCAGTATTGACTAGTTGAATGAATGGATGAGGCCCTGCTTCTGGGTCTGGCAAGGCACTCATACTAAGTGTACGCATTTTTCCTGGCTTCTGGGTTATTCAGCTTCAAAGTGACAGCATGTTGGGACAGCCACAGCTTTGGTCTAAATGTGCATTTAGGAGAAGCATTTCTCTAATGCTTCAAGGGCACAGCCAGGCTAGAGGAGCTCCTGATCTCCATAACTAAATAGCACACTTAAATTAACCTTGCAAACTGCAGCATCTGTGCTCCAATTTGTAGTGACTTTACAGTTTCCTCCAAGAACAAATAGGGTGGATTTTTGCTTGTTTGTAACTACAAGGCCCAGCCTGGGATGGAGGAAAAGCCAAGGCAGCCTGTTCCAAAGCCTTAGTTCTCCACCTTCAGAAACCCAAACTGCTGCCACCCCCAACTGGCCTCACCCTGGAAAGAGCAAGGCAAGGTCTTTGTGACCCAAGCGGCCCCTGGAATTCCAAGGTCATTCACTCCATTCATTTGTTTCAATAAATATTTACAGGATAACTCCATGTGCACTGTTTCAAGCTTTGAAATTTAGTAGAAAATAAAGTCCCTGCCCACTCAGCACTTTTGTTCTCCTGGGAGAGACACAATCAATATACTATGGGATGGGAAGGGGAGGGGGTGTAAGATCTGTGAAGGAGAATGAGGTGAGTCAGTGGCTGGAGTGATGCAGGGTGGCGAATGGGGGTTTCTATTTGAGGAGCGGTCAGGAAATGCCTCTCTGGGAAGGCCGCTTTGTTCGTTGAAAGTTAAGTCAGCCAGAATTGGGGGAGGGGAGAGAGGATTGGGAAGAGAAAGGGAAAGGAAGGAAAGGGGACCGGACAAACATCAGAAGGCTGCCCCATTGAGTCTCACAGTCCTTGGCTAGAGATCTGACGGGAAACCTGGAGGGTTTAAAGCAGGGACCTGAAAGATTGTAATTTACATGTTCACAAGGTCCCTCTGGCTGAAGCATCAGACCTATATGAGGGAGTGGGGGCAGGAGGGGGGGTTCTAAATAACCCAGGTTAAGTGAAATAGGAGGGAAGGGGCCAGGGCACAACTCTAAGAATGACACAGCCGTCACGGATATGACATAAACTGGTTAGAACCAACGAGGTCCAAGATGGCGGAAGATTCGCCTTCCAGTAGACCTCGAGGCTCATTATACACTGATTGTAACACAATTAGCTAAATGACACACCCACAAGCACCAGGACAGTTCCAAGGCGGGCCATAAAAGGCCAAAAAGCAGGCAGTGGCCCAATTCATGGAAGTTCCACCCTTTCCTTGAAATAGTTGGAATAATCCTCCCACTCATTAGCCTATGAAATTACCCAGCCCATAACAACTAACCACACCATGTTTCAGGGCCTCCTGCCTTCTAAGATAGCCCACATTCTGTCTATGGAGCGTGTTTCTCCCAGAGCCTCTCTCACCTTCCTAAATGGACTGCTTTCTGCCTATGGGATGTATATCTCTCTAAATAAATCCGCTTACCTATCCCTTTGCCTCTCACTGAATTCCTTCTGCGCTGAGACATAAAGAACCTGAGCGTCATTAAGTTAACCATTAACCTCCTGAGACCAGGTGTACAATCTCAATTAAAAGACAGTAGGTTCGTGTCCCAGCCCATGAGTTCAAATCTGGTTTTTGGCTGGGTTCAAGACCTATCTGAGCTGTGCAGGTTTATAAGGATAATGGTGGTTTGCACCAGGTGGGAAGAAGTGGTTGGATTTTGAAACTCCTACAGGAAAGTCATCAAGGACTGGCTGGCACATTCGATGTAGGGTGGCAATTAGGGATCAGATTTGATCCCATGGTTTCTGACCTTGAGGCTGATGGGGCCTCTTATTGAGAGGAGAGAGGGGCAGGTTAGGGGGTGGTCAAACGTCTGGATCTGCACACGCTAAGGTGGAGCTGCCTGGTGATGGGGTCCAGAATGTGCTACCCCAAAATATGGCACCTTGGATAGTAAATATTTTAAGCTGAGCATGTTTAAAAATAGCAGAAGCAGGACGGTCACCCGGAGGAAAGGAGCTTCCTCATCTCCAAAGACAAAATGATGACAAGGTGGAATCTAAGAAACGGGCCTTGCCGAGTTCCCCTAGTTAATTACATTTACCTTTCACTCTAACCTGTCACATTTCTATGCAACTGGCTACTCTTCATCAAACCTAGCACAAAAACACTCAGGTCTAACTGTCTCTTCTGTTTTTTGTTCCTTATGAAGGCTCCTGTGTCATCATGTAAAACTTATGTGAATTAAATGTGTATACTTTTCTCCTGGGAATCTGTCAGCTTAATTGTCAGACCCAGTCAGGGTCCTAAGAGGGTCACGGAAAACTTTTCCTTTCCCTCTCCTGGCAAAACGGGGGACTGGGGAGGGGGCCACACAAGTCAAGTTCAGGTGCAAGAGCAGAAAGCTGGAGATGCACGACTGGGAACCAAAGCCACAGAAGAAGCCTCTAGGGAGAGGGTACAGCCGGAGAAGTAAGGGAGTCTGTGGTCTGAGCCCTGGACACACAAACATCCAGAGGTCATTAGCTGGGGCCCCATCCTGCTTAAAGTTTCCCACTGGCCCTCTGGCTGCATGCTGCCAGGTCCTGGATGATCTCTGCTTGGGGTCTCTGACTAAATGCTGCTCTGGTCTCGTTTAACAAAGCCTAAAAGCAACTCAAAAAGATTGAACCATTTCCAAGTAACTTGACCACGTTCTAGACCAACCTCAAGAATATTTCTACGTATACAAAAATTACCAGCACCCTAGGAGGTAAAATTCACAATATCTGGCATCCAATGAGAAATTACCAGGTATACAAAGACAGAGGAAAATGCAATGCATAATAAGAAAATAAATCAATTGGTTGAAACCAATACAAAATGACACAATGACAGGATTAGTAGACAAGGATATTCAAATAGTTCTTATAATGCACAAGTCATTTGGGGGGCTTGTTCTACCTCAAGGACACTGGTGCTGGGAAGCACCATTTTGGACTCTTCCATCTAGTCTATTAGTGCCAGGAGCTTACCTACCAACCAGCTGGCCAGCGCTAGTTCCAGGGCCCCCTGAACCAAAGAGACAGCCACATGGGGACCTGCCCACCTCATCCCATCAGTGGGCTGGCCCCACCCACCAGCAGGCAGCAGTCAACCAGGCCGGGGGTCGGCCCCACCCACTTGTGCACCCACAATAACCAGCTCTGCCACAGGAGAAGGTCCACATAGGGGGCACCCCTTGAGCATATAGGTCTGGTGACCAGAGGGGACGTGCGCTGCTGGGCCTCACTGGACATTTCCTACATAAAGCCACTTTTCCAAGATTAGGAAGTTTAACTGACCTACCTAATACACAAACACAGAAAACTAGGCAAAATGAAGAAACAGAGGAATATGTTCCAAATGAAGAATCAAGACAAAATCCTGGAAGAACTAAGCAAAGTGGAGATAAGCAATTCACCTGATAAAGAGTTCAAGGTAATTATCACAAAGATGCTCAAAAGGGACTTCCCAGGTGGTCCAGGCGTTAGGACTCAGCACTTCCACTGCAGGGGACACAGGTTCAGTCCCTGGTGAGGGAACTAAGATCCCACATGCCACACAGCACGACCAATAATAAATAAATAAAGATGCTCAAAGAACCCAGGAGAAGAATGGATGAATACAATGAGAAACTTAACAAAGAGTTAAAAAATATAAAGTAGAACCAAGCAGAGGTGAAGAATACAATAACTGAAATTAAAAATACATTAGAAGGAATGGGTTAGATGGTAAAGAATCTGCCTGCAGTGCAGGAAACCCAGGTTCGATCCCTGGGTTGGGAAGATCCTCTGGAGAAGGGAATGGCAACCCACTTCAGTGTTCTTGCCTGGGAAATCCCATGGTCAGAGGAGCCCGGTGGGCTACAGTCTATGGAGTCACAGAGTCGGAAATGACTGATTGACTAACACTTTTTTCAATGAGCATAGCTTAGGAGATCTCTGGGACAACATGAAGTATACTAACATTTGAATTATAGGGGTCCCAGAAGGAGAAAAGAGTAAGAAAGGGGCAAAGAATTTATTCAAAGAAATAGCTGAAAACTTCCCTAGCCTGGAGAAGGAAACAGACATCCAGGTCTAGGAATCACAGAGTCCCAAACAAGATTAGCCTTCAGAAGTCTATACCAAGACACACTGTTATTAAAATAGCAAAAAAAAAATTAAAAAGAGACACTTGTGAAAGCAGAGAGAAAAGGGAACCCTCGTGCATTACTGGTGTGTATGCCAGTTGGTGCAACCACTATGGAAGACAGTATGGAGGTTCCTCAAAAAATTAAAAATCGAGCTACCGTCAGTTCAGTTCAGTTCAGTCGCTCAGTCATGTCTGAGTCTTTGCGACCCCATGAATCGCAGCACGCCAGGCCTCCCTGTCCATCACCAACTCCCTGAGTTCACTCAGACTCACGTCCATCAAGTTGGTGATGCCATCCAGCCATCTCATCCTCTGTCATCCCCTTCTCCTCCTGCCCCCAATCCCTCCTAGCATAAGAGTCTTTTCTGATGAGTCAGCTCTTCGCATGAGGTGGCCAAAGTATTGGAGTTTCAGCTTTAGCATCAGTCCTTCCAGTGAACATACAATCTAGTAATTCCACTTCTGGGTATTTCTCCAAAGAAGACAAAAACATTAATATGAAAATGTATATGCACTCATGTATCATTGCAGTATGTGCACTAAAGCCAAGACTTAGAAGCAACTGAAGTGCCCATCAAGGGATGAATGGATAAAGAAGATGTGGTATATATATAACATTACTTAGCCATAAAAAGGAATGAACTCCTGCCATCTGAGACAAGTGGATGGACCTAGAGTGTATTAAACTAAATAAGATAAGTCAGACAGAAAGACAAATACTGTATGATTTCACATGTATGTGGGGTCTAAAAATATAAAACAAATGAATGCTCATAACAGAGCCACACTCACAGATACAGAGAGCAGACTGGTGATTGCCAGACTGGAGAGGGACCAGGGGATGAGTGAAACAGGTAAAGATGAGTGAAACAGGAAGATTAAGAGGTACAAACTTCCATTTATAGAATAACTAAGCCATAGGGATATAACATACAGCATACAGAGTATAGTTAATAATAATTATAACTTTGTATGGTGACAGATGGTAACTAGACATATCATGGTGATCAGTTTGTTATGTATAAAAATATCAACTCACTATGTTCTATGCTTGAAACTAAAAAATATTGTAAGTCAGTTTTACTTAAATAAATAATTTTAAGTTAAAAAAAATAGAAACTATACAAAATGAAACACAGAGAGAAAAAAGATTGGAAAAAAAAAGAATAGAGCATCCCTGAGTTACTGGAACAAGGTCTCACATACATGTAATAGAAGTCCCCCAAGGAGGACAGAAACAGTTTTGAAGAAATAATGACCAAAATCTTTCCAAAAAAGACTATTAACCTACAGATCCAAGAATCTCAACAAAATGCAAGCACAAGAAATGCAAAGAAAACCACATCGGGGCACATCATAATCAAACAGCTTAAAACCAGTGATAAAGAGAAAAAGTAAAAGCAGCCAGAGGAAAGTGACATTACATACAAAGGGACAAAGATAAGGATGACGGCACATTCCTCCTTGAAAACAACAGAAACCAGAAGACAGGGAGCAACATCTTTAAAGAACAAAGATGAAGGCTGAAAGCTGGGAGAGGAGCTGGGAGACTGTGCTCGCCACCCAGGGGTGACAGGTGGTGAGGAAGTGAGCTCCAGAGGTGGCGGTGGGCGCGGAGGAGAGGGCGGAGAGGGTGGTGAGGACTCAGCCACAGATGAAAGGTGGGAAGCGGAAGTCTAGGGGAAGGTGCCGGCTGCTGATCACCAAAATGGGGAGCAAGGAAGCAGACCACGTTTAGGAGAAGACTGAGTTCCACTGTGGACCACGCACAAAGAGAGAACCCTGTACAGCTGCAGCTAGTGGGGTGCTCAGAAGGTTTGGAAGCTAAAAGAGAAATTTGGCATTTATTTGATGATCTATTAGGCAGGATAGGAAAAGCTACAACTTAAAAAATGATCTTGGGACTTCTCTGGGAGTCTAGTGGTTAAGACTGCATGCTTCCAATGCAGGGGGCACAGATTCGATCCCCAGTTGGGGAACTAAGATCTCACATGAGGCATGGCCAAAAAAAAAAGAAAAAGAAAAGGAAAGAAACCAATCTTGATATCCCAGCATCCTAGCAAAAAAGGATATTTATCTCCTGTGCAAACGAAGTTCACCATGGGACGGCAGAAGCTCTCCCCCAACCAGTGACTCAGAGAGCTAGGTGACCTCCATGTTACGGGCCACCACCTCAACCCCAACTTCTAAGGTTGCCACAGGAAGAGAAGGAAGGCCCTGTGGAGGAGGTAGACCTGTGAGCTTCTGGAAGCAACAGGCACAGCTGCTGCCCACAGTTCACTGACCAGAACAGGTCACGTGGCCTCAACCCAACTGCAAGGGCGGCTGGGGTGTGTCCGGGAGGACACGGAGTGTTGGGAAAGTGCTGAAGAAGAAAGGAGCAAATGGGCCCGGCCTGGAGCCCCAGAGGAAGCCCTAGCATATGAGGAGCGGGGGTGGAAGGAAAGAAGCCCCAGAGGAGGGTGGGCGGGTGGGCAGAGAAGGAGAGGAGGGCATGTTGTCCTGGAGGGTGAGGCAGTGGAGGCTCCAGGGTGGGCCCGTGTCCCCTCCTGACCGCCCGTGCTTTCCCGATGCTTTTGTTGTCCTGAAATCACCTTCAGGAGACATTCTCTCCATTCACAGGTGCAGACACTAAAGTTGGGAGAACTGAGTGCCTTGGGCGCCTGTGTCACAGAGGCCAAAGCCGGGGTTCTAGCTCCAGACCCCTCAGTAGGCCTGTGTTCACCCCCTGCCCCTGCCAGGGCTGGGTACAGCTGTCCACCTCCCTGGATGGTGTGCACAGACTGCCCCTGCCCTCCAAGCTCAGACCACCCCCCCCCACCACCCCAACTTTCCCAAGTACAAGCTCAGAAGGAACAGTGTTTACCAGGGAGATGGTTTACAGGGCTCTTGGAAAAGCACACCTCCCCTAAATTCTTAGATTGACCAGGATGGTGGTTCAAATCTTGACAAACTTCTTGACTCTCCAGGCCTCAGTTTCCTCCTCAGCTACTGTATGCATGAGGGGGCAGAGAAGATTGTTGTTGGGGTCCTGCCCTACTTACACATCAGTTCTATACCTGCTTCACCAGTGAGTCCATCTCCCACCCTGTGACAGAGGGCAGGGCTGGCAGGCCCACCCAGGACTGGCCCCTGGCTCCCCAGCCACCCCCATCGTTTCTCCATCCCCTTCCACTGCCCCACAACACCAATAAAATCTCTTCCTCCAATCACACACAGGCCCGCAGGGGCTGGGGATGCCAACCAAGGGCCTGATTTGCATACTCATGCCCCTCCCCCACCCTTAGTGTGTGCACAGTTGCCATAGCAACCAGCCCCAAAAGATTCTCCTTTGCAGTTGCCTCCCCTTTCTGTACCGCTGGAATGCTGGCTGCCTACCCAGGCTCTGGGGGCTCAGAGCTCAGTACTTCCGTACTTCGTTAATGAATGAAGAAACTAGGGCCCAGAGAGGGAAAGCAACTTGCCCGATGGTACACATCGAGTTAGCAGCCAAGCCTGCACTTAGAACCCAGGTCTCCCGGTTCCAAATCCAAGCTGTCCATCATCCTGGGGTGGGGGGGCGGCGGGTAATGGGGCAGATGGGGGCTGTCCCCTATCCAATGACCAGAACACTACATCCATGCTCCCCTTGGTCCTCCAGGGAAGACCTTGAGAAACTGCAACGAAGAAAGGAGCCATTGGACTTTGGGCAGAGACTCGGTGATAGAACTGAGCGCTGGGGTTGGGGGTGAGGCTGTGGAGGTGGCGATTCAGCTATCTAGGTCCCTCTGGGTCTCTGGTCCAACCCCCTCCCCCTAGTCCAGTCATTCAATAATATTCATTATATGCTGTGTGCTGGGGACTGTTCTAGATTCAGCTTAAAGTGACATTTGTGATTTGTGATCAAGCTAACAAAAAATCCCTGCCCTGGTGGGGCTGACCTTCTGGCAGGAGGATGAAGACAAGGAACAGGCCACAGGCACGTTAGGGTGATGTCCGAGATAAAGCAGTGGGGGGAATGCTTGCTACGTGACTGCGGGTAATCTGGGAAGTTCTTTCAAAACCTACCTGTCCCCATTCCACACCTTCAGAGCAGCTGATGTCTTGAAACATGACTCCTATATGATGACCAAACATTGCCGTGTTTCGGGAGAACGTGCTTTGACCCAGAAGCCTGAGGCTTTAGCGGTAGACTTTGAGGTAGCACAGATGACAGTTTGGAAGACGTTTGGGGGCGGGGGCCCCCCTGAAACGACCTGAGCAGCCTGTTTCCAGCACGGCCTGCAGGCTCCAGAGTCTGATTTCAGATTCCTAGAAAGGATCGCCCCACCACCACTCACGGGCACCAAAATCATGACTAAAGTGCAGTAAATGGGAGATAAAGAGCTCAGAGCTAGAGAGAACACCAAGTCACAAGTTCCTGAGCGAGCACCAGGTGCCCAGCTTGGCTGGCAGACCCCTTTCTGGGGAAGAAATTTTGTTGATTTATTAAGGACATTTTCAAACATACGTAGCAGGAGAATAGTATCATGAACTCTCAGATGCCTGAGCACAGCTCAAGAATCATCAACTCGGGATCTGGTGGTCCAGTGGTTAAGAATCTGCTTTCCAATGCAAGGGACACAGAAGTTTGATACCTGGTTAGGGAATTAAGGGGCTTCCCAGGTGGCGCTGTGGTAAAGAATCTGCCTTCCAATGAAGGAGATGCAAGAGACAGGTTCAATCCCTGGATAGGGAAGATCCCCTGGAGTAGGAAATGGCAGCCCACTCCAGTATTTTTGCCTGGAAAATTCCATGGACAGAGGAGCCTGGTGGGCTACAGTCCATGGGGTCGCAAAGAGTCGGACACGACTGATCACAGAAAGAGCCCACGCGTGCAGCAATGAAGACCCAGAGCAGCCCTCCCCAAAATTATCAACTCAGGGTCACTCTGGTTTCAGCTCCATGCCCTTTCTGCCCACGGGAAACCTCTAGTTTTTCTGGAATACTGGGACTGGTTTTATAAGGAAAGAACTGGAAGAACAGAAGCTCCCCTTCCCCAAACCTAACCTGAAAGAGGAGGACTCCAGAAGCGGAGGTGTGGGGCAGCCAACAAGGGGGGAGTCTTGGGCAAAGTAGTCAGGGCAGACCATGAAGTTAGGGGGGCCCCTGGGGTGCCTGCCCTGAGGATAGGGCTCCTAGTCCAGCTGATGGAGCAGAGGGTCCTGACTGAGGGAGCCAAGTCCCGTTTCCTGCCCCAACCTCATCTCTTTGTTTTCTTTCCCTCCTCTTCCCCCCCTCACTCACAATAAAAACATAATTATGGGCTTTATAAAAAAAAAAAAAGGCAAATTATGGTGACATGCTTTAATTATCTGCCAAGCAATGGCGGCTGAATTACACAGGCAGGGCCCTGGAGGTTACCTAAAAATAAAGCAAGAAGCCTCATTAGATGCTAATTGCTGCTTTTGCCAACTGAAGTGAGATCTTGGCACCGTGCACCATTCAGCCCTGGGGTGTCTGTAGAGAAGTCTAAGCCCTGGGAAGCTCAGAGTGCCAGGGCCAAGGCCTGTGGGGCATCAGGGCAGGGCAGGGCAGGCACAGGGGGCGGGGGTGGGGCTCTCATGCCAGGGACAACCCCTCAGTCTCCCCTCAATGCTCAGTGGCTGGATGGAAACCCCAGGCTGGGGCAAGGGCACCCAAAAAAGAAAAGGGCCTATAGGACTTCCCTGGTGGTCCAGTGGTTAAGATTTTGCTTTCTGATGCAGGGGGTGCAGGTTTGATCCCTGGTCAGGGAACTAAGATCTCACATGCCTCATGGCCCCCCAAAACACAAACAATATTGTAACAAATTCAATTCAGTTCAGTTCAGTCACTCAGTCATATCTGACTCTGCAACCCCATGGACTGCAGCAAGCCAGGCTTCCCTGTCCATCACCAACTTCCAGAGCTTGCTCAAACTCATGTCCATTGAGTTGGTGATGCCATCCAACCATCTCATCCTCTGTCATCCCCTTCTCCCGCCTTCAATCTTTCCCAGCATCAGGGTCTTTTCAAAGGAGTCAGCTCTTCGCATCAGGTGGCCAAAGTATTGAAGTTTCAGCTTCAGCATCAGTCCTTCCAATGAATATTCAGGACTGATTTCCTTTAAGATGGACTGATTGGATCTCCTTTAAGTCCAAGGGACTCAAGAGTCTTCTCCAACACCACAGTTCAAAAGCATCAATTCTTTGGTGCTCAGCTTTCCTTGTAGTCTAACTCTTACATCCATACATGACTGCTGGAAAAACCATAGCTTTGACTAGACGGACCTTTGTCCGCAAAGACATGTCTCTGCTTTTTAATATGCTGTCCAGGTTGGTCAAAGACCAAAGACTTTTTGGTCTTCATTGGTCCATGCATGCTAAGTCACTTCGGTCATGTCCAAGTCTTTATGACCCCATGGACTGTAGTCCTCCAGGCTCCTCTGTCCACGAGATTCTCCAGGCAAGAATACTGGAGTGGGTTCCCATGCCCTCCTTCAGGGGATCTTCCTAACCCAGGGATTGAACCTGCATCTCCTGTGGATCCTGCAGGTGGATTCTTTACCACTGAGCCACCCAGGAAGCCCCAAAATGGTCCACATCAAAAAAAAGAAAAAATCTTTTTTTTTTTTTTAAAAGGGCCCATATTCTGACCTCTGGCTGGGGAGGGGTCTCACAGCCGCCTAGAAGATAAGCATCCTCCTGTGGCCTTCCAAGGACCCTTCCCTGGGCCTGGAGGCTGAAGTAGGGCAGTGCTCCTGGAGTGGGGCTAAGAGACAACTGTCTGGGTCCCCTACCTCTGCTTCCAGGGACCAAGAAGGCAGGATGGGAGAAACAGACCCTAGCACATTGGAACTCAGAACCAGCCCATCTGAGCTGGAAGGGATCCAAGCTTGGATACTGCTCCTGAAGCTTAGCCCCCAGGGTCCTGGGAATTCCACAGAGGTGGCCTGTGTGCCCAGCTAGCCTGGGAGCCCAGTGAACTCCTGTTCAGGACAGTTAGCAGCTTAGTCTTTGTTTTGAGCCTCAAAAAGCTTTTTAGTGGCATTGTCCCCACCCTGACTACAGAAACCCCGAGGGCTGGTACCACCCCTGGCTTACTCACTACTGCATACCAGGGCCTGGCTTGTACATGCATGAGTGCACGCATGCCCAGTCGCCTCAGTCGTGTCCGACTCTTTACTACTGCCCTATGGACTGTAGCCTACCAGGATCCTCTGTTCATGGGATTCTCCAGGCAAGAATACTGGAGTGGGTTGCCATGCTCTCCTCCAGGGGATCTGCCCAACCCAGGATCGAACCCTGGTCTCTCCCATTGCAGGCGGATTTTTTACTGTCTGAGCCACCAGGGCAGCCCACACAGTACACAGTAGGTACTTAATATCTGTTGAATGAAAAAGGAAAGTGTTCTTACCAGATTTGTCTAGTTTTCCCCAGACTTTCTTGGTTTTAGGACTGAAAGTCCAGCAGCCCAGGAACTCCCTGAGACCCCAGAGACCCTAGGTCTGAACTCCACCCTCCATCTGCCCCACATAAGCATATTTCAATCCCACATGTTGGCCTTTTAACACACAGCTAGTGTTAGGTAGCTTGGCCCTGCACTGGACTGAACTACAGGGCCTGTAAATGGACTTAAGGACCCTACCCCCAGAGCTTCTGGTCCAGCCAGCCTGGGGTGGGGAGAAACCCATAATTTGATTTCCTCCTTTTTTTCTGCCCATGGCCATGCCATGCAGCAGGCAGGATCTTAGTTCCCCGACCAGGGATCAAACCCATGCCCCCTGTATTGGGAGCACAGAGTCTTAGCCACTGGACTACCAGGGAAGTCCCCCATAATTTGATTTTCTAACAAGTTCTCAGAGATGCTGATGTTGATTTAAGATTCTTCTGCCAGAACACTGATTTACCTGGCCCACTGAGCTGTCCCTGATCCCCTGGGGAGCTTGTAAAACAGACCTGTGCCAGCCCCACCCACGGGACCTCAGATCCAGTCCTTCTGAATGACCATCCACCATCTCCATGGTCTAAAGTTCTGGTGGGGGTAGAACCTCCACTAGGTAATTTTGTTACCTTGCCCTGGGCAGGGCAGGGGCTGCCTCTGACCTCACCCCGGGGCCTCTCAGAGGCTGAGGCCCTAGGGGAGGGCTGAGCACAGAGCAGAGAAAAGGTTTCCAGGGGGTCAAGGACACTGCAAATCCCCCCATCTTATTGAAATAGAAAATTCTGAAGATACAAATATCTGTCCACATTTCGTGCGTGTCCCTTGAGCCTGGGAGTTAATAATATGGGATGGAGAGCAAAGATGAGCAGCCAGCTGGCCCTGGAAGTTCTCCCCACTACGTGTGTCAGGGCCAGCCCCATCTGCAGCACCTGGGGGACCCCAGCCCCAGCCTCATGGGCCTAGGCCTCCATCGTGATGGGCCCCTGGGATGCCCGCCACCCTACAAGCTGCAGCAGGCTTGCCTTCCAAAAGTCCTGCTGGGAGCGGGTCCTTCCTCCTCATCTCTGGACCACAGAGCCTACTCACCTCTCCTCTGTACACCAGACCCCTGCTGGGAATGCACACCCCACCCAAGGCTTCCCCACTTAGCCCACTCACCCCCATTGTCGTGTTTCTTTGGGTCATCAGCATTTCTAGAGCCCCAGGCAGGCCGGCCTAAGGCCCATGCAGAGCCCACCCGGCTCTGACCCTCAGCCTCCTCCTCCCTCTAGGAGGCCTTGAACTGCCCTTGGGCCCCACTGCCCTCTCCTGAGTGCTAGGGGGACAGAGGGGGCAGCACCCACCTTGGAAGGAACATGACTCTGCCTGGATCCTAGAAGGGGGCTCCACAGATACGGGGGGCACCTGGGGAAGTCCTGGGCTGAGTGTCAAGCCCTTGGGTTCCAGGCCAGGCCCTCTGTCCAGACCCAGCCCAGCAATCACCACAGAGGGACCCGGACCACTGAGGGGACAAGGTGCCCAGGCAGGGGGTGCGGTCAGAGAGCTGCCCCTGCCCCTCAAATCCAGCTCCCTCACTCCACACCTGCCTACACTACCCTGGGCACTGAGTAGACTCTATTCTGGGTGGCAGCCTCAGGGACCACCCTGCAAAAGCAAGATGATGGGTGTGAGAGCTCCTTCTCCACTCCCTCCCTTACATACATATATACTGAGCACATAGTAGGCGCTGCACACACACACACAGTCTCACACGGACCCCCAGGAGAACAGACTCCCGAGCCTGGCCCCCAGGAGTAGCCCCCCAGGCGGATAGAGGGGCCTGACACATGATTGAACACCCCACCTCACCTCTCACACACACCCACACCTGCTTCACACCTGGGCCCCGCCAGCCCCCTGTCAGATATCAGAGGAAGTGGGGCGGGGGGAGCGGCAGGAAGGGGCGGCTCAGGCAGCTGCCGCCTGGGGCCTCGCTGTGTCGCTGGCTCTGTAATTTACCCCTGGCAGGGCCCAGCCCCTGAGCAGCTCGCTTCCCACCTCCCAACCTGCCACGGACGCCAGCTGCTGTGAACACACACTCCCACTTGCCGGGGACAGCATCCTCGTGACATGGGTGTGATGTGGACGCATACCCACTGGAGCCTAAGCAGACAGACACTCCCACAAGACAAATAAGCTTGCCTGTGGAGGCACAGGAGTGCGCGCGCACACACACACACACACACACACAGAGACAAAATGGACAGATGCACAGGGCTGGGGGGGAGACACACACATACACAGAGATACACCTGTGCCGCACACCTGGCCCACCTAGCCACGTGCCACACACTCATCTCCAGGACAGCCATCATCCCAGCACCTGTGACCTGGAGACAGGACGCACAGGAGGGGAGGGCTCTGGATGCTGGGAACCCTGTACCCACTGTCTCAAGAGGAGCGTTTCCTGGCTGGGAGGGAAGGAGGGGATCAGGTTATGGTTGGCCCCTCCCTGCCCAGGGACTCTCCAAGACCCCACCCGAGGCCAACCCAGGAAGCAGCCTCCACTGCCCTCCAGCCCTACGTCCCTGTCACCCAGTTCCTCCTTCCCTGTAACTGCAGGCCCTCCAGCTTCGGGCTGAGCCAGGGGTCCGACCGCAGGCCCCTCAGTGGATGTGGAGCCAGGGTGCAAAACCATGTATTTATTTTTATTAGAAATGTTCTTGGTATAAAAACAATCATGCGCTACACATTGTCGTCAATAACCATCACCAGACACCCAGGCACTGAACTCCGTGTCATCGGCGGGAGGGGCAGGCGGGCAGGCGGGCAGGACACACGGCAGACGGCGGGGGGCAGGCGGGCAGGCTGCGGGCCACGGGCACGCACACAGAGGCCACCGAGAGGACGCAGCACTTGGCAACAGACTCGGGATTTGCTTTTGTTTTGGCTTTTTTGTGTTTTGATTTTTTTTTTTTTTCCTCCTTTTTTTCTCTTTAGCGACATGTAGGATTTGGTGAATCGGCAAGAGATGGCAGGGAGAGGAAAATGAAGGCGAGGAGGGGGCTGAGGACAGGAAAGAAAAATGAGAGACGGGCGGAGCACAGGAGAAGAGACGGGAGAGAGCTGGAGACGGCAGAGACAGAAAGAGAGGAGATACAGAAAAAGCAGAGAGCACACAGAGACACACGGCGAGAAAAGGTGATACTGAGAGAGAGAAGAACTCAAGACTGGGATGGAGACTGAGGGAGTCACCAACAGGACAGGCAGAGACGAGGGGGAAAGCCAGTGCCGCGGGGGCCTCCCAACCCGAGCCTCGGTGGTTTGGGGCGGGGCGCGGCCGTGGCGCAGGACGCAGGCGCTCGTGGCCTGAGGCTTTCCAGCACCCCCAGCCTCCTCCTGGCCCCGGCCCGGCTTGTCCAGGCCACCCAGCAGTGACTGCCGGGGGTCCCACTGTCAACAGCACCAAGCCACGTCCGCGGGAGCCCGCAGGCGGTGAGGACATCAGCTGGGCCCCTGGGCGTGGCCCTGTCCCGACGCACCATCCACAAGGGTCTCCGTCCTCCTCCTCCTCCTGGGCGGCTCCGGGGGCCGAGCTAGATGGCATGGTTGGTGTAGGTGACGTAGGTCTGTTTGGTGGCCAGCGCTGGAAGGAGAGAGACCGGGGATCGAGGAGTCAGGGGCTGTCTTCATCCAACGCCCCTTCCGCAGGCATGGCCCTGCCCGGGGCATCAGCACCCACCCCGCCCACTGAGCACATCCCCCCCCACCCCACCGCCCACCCCCCACCGGTCCCGCCCACCCCCACACCTGGGCTGCCGGCCTAGCGGGCCCATCCGTCTTCACCTCGTCCCCCTAGGCGGACCCTCCTTGGAGCTCTCCCTGCTGACGCCATCCCTCTGTGACTATCGCCCCCCAGGCCCTACCCCACGGAGTCCCTGCGTCCTCCTGATCCCACAAGGCTTTAAGAGGATCGTGTTTATTTCTGATATGATACAGTCTTCAAGTATGACCAGGGGAGAGTTTTTCAGACATGCAACACACACTTTGGAAACACACATGTGAAGAATATATACAGACACACCGCCTTGGGGGAATGAGCAGAAATGCGGACAGAGGAGATAAGGGAACCAGAGAGGGGCCTCAGGGGGCTGGGCACTGGGGCGTGTGCCTAACTTGGCCCTACTCCCACGCCCGGGGAGATGGTGGGAGATGGAAGTCCTCAGGACCCCTCCCCCTCCCCCGCCGGGGGTCCTGTCTCACCCCAGCCCTGAGCCCCTCTTATCTGCATGCATCAGTCCGGCTTCCGCTCACCCATCACGGGGCCAGGGCTGCCTCTCTGGGTGTCTCCCCTCCCTGCAGCCACGGTCAGGGAACCATGCCAGCCCCCCACCCCACCCCGGGCATCCCGAGTGCCTGCACCGCCACCCCACTGGAGTTCACACCTCACAGCAGCCTCAGGAAGAGGCCAGGTAAGCATCACCCTCTTGGAACACTGAGGAGCTGAGGCCAGATGGGTGAGGAGCCTAGCCCGAATCCTGGGGTTTTTCCTGTCCTGCCAGGGCTCAGGGTCTCCCTCCATGACCTGCAGACAGCTCGGGGGGAGTTGGGGAAGCTGCCTGTGCTGTCTGCCAAGAGAGCAGAGTGGATGTGGGACATCGCTGTGCCCTCGGTCATAAAACTGCCTTGACTCTGTCAGGACCCTAACAGCTCAGAACAGGGGGGAGCATCTACCAGGCACAGCCAGGGGCTTCTGCCTGGAGAAGGTGACGTGGAAGATGGCAGGATGGTGGGTGGCACCCTGACCACCCCCAGCCGTCTGTCTACCACTTTTCACTGCCAAATTAAGGACCATATTTCCCAGACTCCCTTGCAGCCCAGAGTGGCCTCATGTGACCACATTCCTGCTAATGACAAGTGTCAAGGGCTGTGTGCAGCGTCCATACATTTGATGAAAATAGACTGTTCCCATGCACAAGGAGTGGGAAATGGACCTTTATTGTTTTAAACCACTGAGATTTGGCAGAATTATTTGTTACCATAAAATGATCAAGCTCATTCTTTGGGGGAAAAAAAAATAGATTGTTTCCTCCCTACTTCCTCTCTTTTCCGTCCTGTGGCCAGAAGCGACATCTAGGTCGAGTAGCCCCAGGCATGAGGACAAGGACAACCCTCTAGGATCCAACGGAAAGACAAACAGAAGGAACCCAGGTCCCTGCTGCTACCCGCCATGCTCTACAAGATCAGAGATAAACAAATCTGATTTGACCACTCTGTCCTGGGGCCTCTTTGTCATAGCAGCGTGACCGGAAGCTCACTCATACAGCTGGAACTGCAGCGACCCTCTCTCAGAGGGTCCCCCGGGTGTGGAAAGAAGCAAGGTTGCCAGGATGGGGTGAGCAGGGGGGACACCAGGGGACCAGTGGGGAGGCTAAAGGAAGAACTCTCTCCTGGCCCGGGCTGAGAGTGGCCTTGGTAGGCAGATGAGCTGAACTAGCCCTGTCAATGGAAATATCCAAGCAGAAGATTAACGATCACTGGGCAGGGGCAGGGAATTTCAGGTTTTAGGTGCCACCTGGACAGGTGCTACTGGAAGGCAATGGTGTCCATGACACCCAGGACAGCATTAAGAACCCAGCACAGCACTGCACAGTGTGTAAAGGACACCCACCTTCATTTCTAAAACAGCCTACGTCCCTCCGGGAGGCTGGAGGACTGAGGGTGGACAAGGAGCACGGCTGTGACCTCAGCCAGTTCCTCCCCCGCCCTGCGAGGTCTCCGGGCCTACAGCAGGAGGGGAGCGGCCCTTTTTGCTGAGACTTCCTTCCCTTCAGCCGCCCCTACATCCCCACCCACTCTCTCCCCCAACCTCAGAAAAAGAGCCGGCCACTGACTGTGACTCTCACGTCCGTGGGCCAGGCTACTGAGCATCAATTCCCCAGGGCTCCATCACCCCTTGGGTGAACTGATAAAACTGAATTTCCAAACCTGTAAACCCATCTGCAGCTCCTGGCTCAGAGGGGAAGGAAAACCTCAGCAGCAAGATCGCCGCTGACTGCAGGGGCCCGGGAGCCTGAAGTGGGGGCGGTGGGGGCGCAAGGAGAGTGGTGGGGACAGAGAAAGTGGTGGGGAGGGGAGGGACAGCTGGGGCCCTCCTCTCCCTCCAAGACCAGAGCTGCCTCCTCTAGAAAACCCAATCCGTGGGTTTCAGGACCCGGAAGCACCTTCAGCCCTCCGCTATAAGCCAGCAGCCCCAGAGTCCTTCAATGGAGCCTCAGTCTGACCGTCTGGAAAATGGGAGCAATGATTCCGCCCACGGCCCCCAGGAGCTGAGGCTCAAAAGGAAGAGCTCTGGCCACGAGTCAGGACACTTGAGGTCCAGTCCTGCCCTCACTGGTGTAGGGGATCTCAGCCTCTGCCATGCAGACTTTCTAACAAATTGAACCTCTCAGAACCTCAACTCCCTCATCTGTAAAATGGGGTGATCATAAGCCCTTACCTGCTCTCAGAAACCGGGTAGATAGAAATACTCCCTAAACCCTGAAAATGGTAGGTGAAGGGGCCGGGCTAAGATATCCATGAGGACTGGATGGGGCCAGCGACACTCCAGGGGCAGCAGCAGCGTGGAGGGGGCGGGGAGGAGGTGTGGCCCAAGGGCCCAAGCCCATCCCTCACTGATGACGCCCGGCTGCTGGCTTTCAGTGTCGCTGTCTCAACTAACAATTAGCTGGGCAGTGGCGGCAGGAGCTGTCAGCCCCCATTTGTCGTCCCCGTGTTTTCTTGCCTAATCTGCCTGCAATCGGGCCCCTGAATTATTTATTCTGTTGTTTGTTTAAAGATACGTGGCCTGCCAGTGACAGAGTGAAAAATGTCCCTGCTCCACGGAATGACACCTCCCCACTCCTCTGGCTCACACCCCCACGATCTGGCTGTTCCCAGAATTAATCACCCAGCTCCCGCCCAGTGCCTCCATGGCCGCTGTTGTCCCCGAGCTGAGAAGGTGGGGGCGAAGGAGCCGGCCTCCAGTCCTCAGTGCAGGGGTCGGTGGGGAGGACCAGCTCTCACCCTGCCCTCTTGGGAAGCAGGAGGCTGGGAAAGCTGAGTCTCCCTTGCCAGGCCCGCACCAGTTCCCAGGTGCCAGTCTGAGTAGAGGCAGAGGCAACAGTGTCAACGAGGTGCCATCAGTCCCACCCCTGGGGTTCCCTCTGGCCGGTCACAGCGCTATGCGTGCCACCCTCCGGGGTCAGGGTGCTCTCTCCTGTTAGACACAGGGGTCTGAGCGAGCTGATACCCACTTGCTCTCATGAGCCCTGGAGCAAAGCGGGGCCTGGGGGCATGGGACCCAAGAAGGGTGAGTCTCCCTGGGAAGGAGGAAAAGGAAGTCAGGAGTGTGGGGTGGGAAGCAGCGGGGGTCCCAGCTCAGGACAGAAGGACCTAGTTAGGGGCTGCCCTGGGGGTTTCTGCACATCTGAGTGGACGTGAAAGACCAGAGGTGGGAAGGCCCCTGAGGACACTGCCCCTTCCCATCACAGGCAGAGGGTCCACATGGCATCTGAAGGGAGCCCCAGGCTGTGTGTAGGTACAGGGAAGTTGATGCCCTGGAAAGAAGAGTACAACCATAGGGAATAAAATGTCATTTGGTGGAGGGTGTGGCCAAGAGTTATCAGAGGTGTTGAGCAAAGGAGGGGCGTGCTGGAAGCCAGGTACTCGGCTCTGCACAGAGAGACAGGGAGGCCGGATGGAGTCAGAGTCAAGAGAAAGACACAGTATGGCCAGCTAGTCACGACCTTGCTCTGTGACCTCAGGAGAATCACTCACCCTCCCTGGGCCTCAGCTGGGGATCCAGCCCAATCCAGGCCTCACAGGACAGCTGTGAAGACCACTCAAAGGGGAGAGATCTCTGGGAAGTGAAAAGTCCTGTTTGGATGTGGGGAGGGACTTTCCTCCTTTCTACAGCTGATACTTTTTCTACAGGTGGGAATGACTGATAACAGAAGATGCTTCAGCCAGAGCCCCAGGGCGGGGAGCCTGCAGGAGGGGCTATCCCAGCCCAAACACCTGCTAGGGAGGTCTCCTGTTTCTCCTGATCTCTTGGTGGGTGACAAAGGGGCCCTTCTCTGGAGCCTGTGCTCACCAATCTCCCTCCTGGTGTTCCCAACAATGTCCACTTGCAGCCTTTCCCTCAGGACTAGAGGGAGGAAGCCGAGCATTGACCCGAGGGGCCACCGGATCTGAAACTCTCCTGGGAAAGGGGCTCTTCACTCTGCCGCCACCAACAGAAGGCCCCCAAGACTCCCAGAAAGCAGGGAGGCAGGAGGGACTGCTATTTTAACCATTCAGACATTTACAGGGGATCCAGGGAGGGAGTCCAGGTCTGCGGTGGGACCACAAGTTCCCCTCCACCCTGTCCACCCGGGAGCAGTCGGAAGCAAGGCCCGTACAGTCCCAGCCCACAGGTCAGAGGCCTCAGTCTCTACTTGGAGGCAGCGGGACATCACCTGCTGCCATGTAGCCCCGGGGAGTCCCTCGCCTATCTGAGCCTTACTTTTCTCATCTGTTGTTTAATTGTTCAGTTGTGTCCAGCTCTTTTGTGATCCCATGGGCTGTAGCCCTCCAGGCTCCTCTCTCCATGGGATTTCCCAGGCCAGAATACTGGAGTGGGTTGCCATTTCCTTCACCAGGGGATCTTCCCCACCCAGGGATCAAACCTGGGTCTCCTGCATTGTAGGCGAATTCTTTACCATCTGAGCCCCCAGGGAAGCCCTTCCTCATCTGTAGCCTCAAATAATTAAAACCCACTGCTTTCAAGGTTGCTGTGAAGATGAAAACTGGTTCCTGCAGGGGTGGCCCAGAGTCGGGGTTCAAGAAATGGTCACCCAACCTGTCCCTCCCATGCCCTACCTCTCTCTCCTTGGACATCCCCCTACCAATCACTCTGCAGGCCCTGCTCCCCACCCTAGGCCTCACTTACCCATCCCAGGACCAGTGTCCTGAGTCCCCCTCTCTCAGGACCCTGCCTTGGGGCAGCTGGACAAAGCCAAGCTGAGGGATTTCAAATGCTTCCAGACAGCGCCCCCCTACCCAGGGAGACTGAAAGGGCACAGGCCCAGATGTGGAAGCCAAGGTGGAGAAATCTCAGAGTCTCGGGTCACCCTGTCTAACCAGGCCCCCCACGGACTCTTCCTAAGTGGACACAGTTCCCTGGAAGGGAGAGGCAAGAGTCCCCTTCCCAGGACGGGGCGGGGCAGGGTGGGCTAAGCTGGTGCCTCAAGGCTCTCCTCTGGGTGGGAAACCCGCACGTTGGCCTCAGGGCTCTCCCTGTGACCCCATTGGACCAGACTTGGTTGGGAGCGGGGAAGCGGGGACCGCTCCAGGAAGAGGGCGGGGCCTGGGCTGGTCCAGAGGAGAGGGGCGGGGCCCAGGCTGGCCCAGCGGGAGAGGGGCGGGGCCCAGGCTGGTCCAGCGGGAGAGGGGCGGGGCTTGGGCTGGTCCAGCGGGAGAGGGGCGGGGCCTGGGCTGGTCCAGAGGAGAGGGGCGGGGCCGGGCACTCACCGGGGGCTTCCAGGTTCTCGCAGAGCTCGGACTTGGCCTCGCCGTTGGGCCGGAAGCTGCCTTTCTGGGTGAACTTGTTGGACATGGTGGCGGCGGTGACGACGGCTTTGAGACTGCGCTTGCGCTTGGGCACGTTCTGCTCCGGGTGGAAGAGGATGATGTACACCTTGGGCATGTAGAGCATCCCCAGGGACACCGAGGCGCTCAGACTCACCGAGACCGTCAGCGTCGTCGTCTGGATGTACAGCTGGGGGCGGGCCGGGGGCGGCGTCAGAGCGCGCTCTGCCCCGGGCTCGCGGGGGCCCTGTCCGAAGCCCACCCCTCAGACAGACACAGCTGGGGACCCCGCCCTGTGTCTTGCTGGTTTCTGGCGGAAGGGAGCCATGGTATAGAGCCTGAATTCAGCCTGGCTCTACACTGTCACTATGTGATCTTGGACAAGCCACATCCTTTGGGCCTCAGTTTCCTCGGGCATGAGAGTTCTAGTCCTTACCTCATAGGGTTGTTGTGAGTTTGAAATGATTTAATAAATGGCAAAGGCATGTAAAATATCTGGTATGTGGTCGGTGCACACAAGTGTTCACCACTGTTACGTGCTATCTGGGAGAGGCCCAGGGTTGGGGCTCTCAGGGGACAGCTGACCCTCCCCTGAAGCAGCACCCTGCACAGGGCTGGGAGTGAGGTGAACATCGGGAGGTGCCTTGTAGTAGCTCCCGGTGGCCACGGTACAGCACTGTGGCCAGGACCCCCATTCAGTGACTGTACCCCCATGCCACTCTGAACAGAGCAGGCAGCTGGCACAGGAGCCATGGCACACGTCGTGATCCACTGATGGCAGCCCAGTCAAAGCTCATTTCACGCTCACTCGCCAGCTCTAACAGTGACAGATGTTGAGCAAAATGAAAGCCCATTAATCTGGGTGTCGGGTAATCCATTCTTCAATAGTGGGGCCTTCCAGGCAGGGCCCGGCAATTCCCACTGCCCCAGCCTGGGATCCCCTCCCCACCTCCTCCTTCCCTCCTGGGCCTCCAGGTCTCAGCTGCCTCTCTGGCCTCCTCCACCAGGGTGGGGCCAGGGGAAGCCCAGGCTGTGGCCCCCAGGTCTGGGTATGGGAAAGCAGAAAATGCTCTCTGCCTCCTAGATCTGCCGTTTCTGAGCCTGGGATCCCTCCCCTGGGGCCTGGTTAATGTACCACCTCCTCCAGGAAGCTCTCCCTGACTCCCAGATCCTAGCCAAACCCCCAAGACAGTCTTCACTCCTTGCACCCAGCCCAGCAGTGGGGGACCTGGGTCTAGACTTGAGTCCTGAGGTCACAGGGGCCCTGGCCTCCTTGGAAAGTCTCCTGAAGGGAGGGGCCAGGTCCTCCTGTTCTCATATTCTCCCCATCCCCTGCCCCTCTCCATAAATACCTCATGACCTGAATCTGAAGGCCTTCATCTCGGCCACCCTTCCCCGGGGTTCTTGGCTTTGGAAGGGGGCTGGAGAAGCTGGAGGGTCTGAGAGGAGAGAGCTGTGTGACACTGGGGAAGTCTCATCCCCTCTCCAGCCCTCAATTTTCTCATCAGCACAATGGGATGATAGCACCTACCTCACCCAAACCACGAGGATACCCAAGCACAGACTATGAGGTCACATGAAATTTACAGGGGGTGCGGAGGAGGAGGCTGGGAGTGCAGAGAGGCCACTGTTCAGAAAATGTCACAGACCCAGGAAAATAAGAGCCTGCTCCCCAGTAAGCACACACGCCTCTGTCCTCACACACAACCCACACTCTCACCCATAGGCATAGCACTACCCCCCCAGCATGTGGACAGGAAAGGCCATGACTAGCCAGTGGAGGGTGCCAGCCACCTCGCCCACCCCTGAGATGGCACTGGGGCCCCAGGGTGGAAGGGGTGGAGGGGTCCAGGCTCCAGAGTATCACAACAGACCCTTGGAGAAGATAGTAGAGGTCTGGATTCAGCAAGAACAGGCATGCTATCTTGGTCTTCACCATTGACTGGGGGTTCCCTGGGGACAAGGCATGCTTCTGTCATTAGATTTGGGGGTCCCTGAGGGCAGGGGTGTCTCTTCTTTCACACTGGGGATTCTTGGGTGTATTTCCAGGATAGATTCATTTTAGGTCATTTGCCCCCATCTTGGTGATGAGGTTGGGCCAAAATGAGGTTGGTGGGACAGGGCTCAAAGACCCCTCTCTGGGTGGAGTGAGGCCTGCAGTTGACACAGTCCTGTGTCGGGGTCCAGGGGCTGGGTTCCAGACGCCACTCTGCCCTGACCCACTGAGGGATGCTGGGCCCCCTCCACCAACACAGGCAGAGCTTGTTCCATGGGCGTGAGCACTCGGTTTAACGCCTTGAGTTCTGAGTAATTTTTGAACAAGGGGTATTCATTCTCATTTGGCACCAGGCCCTGAGAACTATGGAGCCAGCCCTGCACACAGGTCTCAGTGTTTTCAGCCTAGGAGCCTTTCAGTACACAAAATACAAGGAGGGGCAGAAAAAGACCAAACCTGAACAAAACTGCCCCCAATCTGTTGGCGTCCCTCTCCTGGGGGCTCCTTTAGCCGTCCCCAGGCTGGGGGTGGCTGGCCCTGTGCACAAAAGTGGGGTTGGCACCCCACCACTGGCTCCAGCACCGATCGGGAGCCCCCCAGGTGAAGGTATACATGGCCACCAGGAGGTGGTAGCGTGTTAACCCTATCAGAGAAACAGCGGTCCTCTGAACCTCGAGCCGCAGGGCCGGGGCCTGGCACAGATGCAAGTCTCCAAGGCAGGTTCCAGGGTGTGCTGCCACCTGCTCTCCCCTCCGCCCATCCCCCAGCCCAAGCTGCCCCCCTTCCTGCTCCCCTCTTCGACTTTGGTCAGGCCCTTGCTCCTCTCAATCCTCTGCAAGGAACCCTGCACCAGCCTTCCAGGTCCCCCTCCCTGAGTGAATGAGGCTGTCAGAGCCAGGTTTGATGGGGGAGGACAGAGGTCACCTGGGGTGGGGCAAAGGGCGTGGACAGGAGCCTCTGTGGGGGTGGACAGCGAATTTCCTGGTTTTGCCCTCAGCCTGGTGGGAGGCTCTGAGGAGTTCCTCCCACTTTGGAACCTGGTGGGTCCTGAGATTGTCAGAATCTATGAACCAGACAAATGAACTTCCCCACAACCTGGCTGGCCTCTGAGGCCCACCTTGACCTGCTGGAACAGTAATCCCACTGGGTGGACAGAGCGCACCCCAGTCTGCTCAGGGTGATGGCACGTGGCTGTGGAGGTGAGCCCTGGAAATCCGGCCGCCTGCTCACCAGAGAGACACCAGTAGCCTGGGGGATGGGTGGACCAAGCATCTGTGAGTGTGCACACTACTAGACACACACACCTGCTCACAGATCCACACCCATGTCCTCGAACGACGCCACATTCATTCACACATCTGAACTCACAGCCACGCATTCCTGACTCAGATACACCTGGGCTCTCACACACACACACTCCTTCATGTACCTGGATACACACCTGTGTACACACACAATGCACTCACATAATCTGTACACACACCTAAACACACACCTGCACCTACATACCTGCACACATACCGTTGACCATGCACACTTTATCTGGACACTCAGACACATTCGTACAGCCACGAACCCTAGGTACATACACCTGCCCCTCCCCACTCAACCTGTGAGCGTACACACACACACACACACACACACACACACACACGCACACACTGCCATCCACTGCTCAGTGTGCACAAAAAGGCAGGGTGCACAGTGGAGTGGGGCTACTATGGGGAGCTGTGTTATGGGTACAGAAGTGCATATATACACACACACTATACACGCACACTATACACACACACACTACACATACACACTATACACACACACTACACACACACACTTCTATACCCATATACCCATAACACAACTCCCCACAGTAGCCTCACTCCACTCCACCCCATCTACACATGTGTGCATGCACACATACACAAACATACACACACACACGCACCCGGCATCCAGCAGCCGGGCCTGCAGCTTTCATTGGGGCCATTTGTAACTCAGATGTGACACAGCACAGATCCAAATCCAGGTTGCCTGAGCCTCTAAGAAGCCTGGTGTTCTGAGCTGGAGGGACTTCAGCACTCATGTCCCCACTCTTGCCTCATGCAGAAGCCCAGAGGAGGAGGGGGCAAATCCCATGTCAATGCCACCAGGGGCAGACCTGGGTGTCACGGCCACATGTTGGTGTGGGCCAGCCTGCTGTGTGACCCGGGGCAGGTCCCTGTCCCTCTCTGGGCCTCAGAGGAGATCATTTCAGAGGCTCCTCTTCACAATCAGTACTGAGGGGCGCCTCCTACAAAGCGAGAAATCAGAGGCAGGTAGGGTGGCCTGGGGTGCTGAGAGAGGGCTGGGTGGTGGAGGGGCTGGGGCCAGGAGGACAAGAACACACAGGGAGCCGTGTGCTGGCTGCCAGCTGGGGGAGTTACAGGAAGGCAGAGTCGGGGCCCAGACCACCCTGCTGGGAGCCTCCCAGCTGCGTGCCTTACTCCCCAGGGAGGTGAGGGAAGGGGCCTCCTGGGGTTGTTGAGGGTGATTTCTCAAGCTGCCAGCTTCCTGGGGTGAGAGCGGCCTCCCCTGCTGGCTCCATGGGCTCACTGGGTGCTGCGGAGCCCGGGGGCCTTGCCTGCACCTGCCCACAGTGGGGGCCTCCTGCAGGCCCCAGGAGGGGAGATCCAGACCTGGCCCGCAATGCGAGCTGCTCCCCAGTGGCAGCGGCTTTGGCCTGGTCCCAGGCCTCGGGGCGCTCATTGCCAGCCTCAGGGTCTGCGTCTCAGAACCCGCAGCCCCCCAGAAGCCCCAGGGCCACCGTTAGAAAAAGGGCCACAGGCGTCCCTGCGCCAGGCCCAAGGGACGCAGGGCAGAGGCTCCTGCCTTCAAGGAGCTGCTGGAAAAGAGGAGGGCACATCCTGAGGGAGGGCCAGGCCTGAGCTGCCCCAGAGCTGCAGGGGTGGGGGGGTGGGGCTCCTGATCTAGAGCACCGTCATCCGTCATCCGGTTGGGTGACCTTAGACAAGTCGCTCCAGTTCCCTCTGCCTCATCTGTAAACACAGATGGTGAATGTACCCTGGCCCGTCGTGTGGCACCTGCCGACCACCAGGCCCAGTGCCTGGCACATGACAAGCAGCCAGCCGTGGTGGCTCTGACCACAGCCTCACTGGGGCCCAGCGTCCCTCGGAGCTCAAACACAGGCTCGCCCTTTAAACGCCGTTCTCAGGATGGTGACTCCCCTGGGCGCAGGTCGAGCCTGGCCCTCGCCCCTGAACCCCAGACTCACACAACCACTGAGTCAACCGCGGTCCAGTGCCGCTGCGCCAGGCCATCTCAGCGGCCTCCTAAACTCAGCCCTTCCGCAGGAATTCCCCATCTCTGCACCATAGGCTCCTCCACTGCCTCCCCAACCCTGCCCCCGCGTGGGGAGGCTCCTCCCTTCCCACTGCTCACACCAACAACGACAGTGGGGGGCAGGGGGGGTGTCAGCTGAGGACCCCCTCTGTGCTCCTCACTCACACGCACTCCACCAGAATCCCAGCCCCCGTGCCCCTGGATGCGGCCGGCACCCCCCACTCCTCACCTCCTGCGGGCACCATCACACCGCCTCCGCCCTGCTGCCCTGCTCCCCTGCTCACCCTCCGAAGGGCTCACCGCCTGCAGGGCTCACCCCAGAGGGGTTCTATACCCCACTGAGGCCCTCCCGCTCAGAGCCTGCAGCGGCTCCCTTCTCACTCCCAGGAAAAGCAAGCATCCTTGGGCCTCTGTTTCCTAGACCAGCTGTGCCATCTCCCCACCACCCCACCCTGAACCTTGTCCCCACCCTCCCCCTGATTTCCTAGCCCCAGCGTCCTTACAGTGGGCAAGTGGCTTCTACACCCCTCGTGCCGAGTGATTACAACACCTGTGAGGACTGCAGACGGGGGGTCACGGCGGATATACAATGAAGACGCGGAGGCGGAGGCCAGCTGCTTGCCCAGGATCCCACAGTCAGACACGGAGCTAGGGTCCTCGGTCCCCCTGATCCGCCCCATCTCTGGCCTCTGACTTCAGGGACTCCGAGTCCTCCAAGATAAAACCCCAGAACCCAGGCAGCACTAGGGCTGTGATGTGGGCAGAGTCCACAGGGCCCTTGGGGTGTGTGTGTCTGACTTGAGAGCCTGGCGGAGCCAGCAGACAGCGGCCCTTCGGCAGCTCCAGCAGGCGGAGCGAGGGCCCTGAGCTGAGGCTGCCAGGCCTCCTGATCCGATCCCAGGCTTTGGGGCAGCTTTGGGGCTGGAAAGGGAGGGAGCCAGCACTCGATACGTCACCCACCCCGGGGACCCCTGGGGCTCCTCGAGGGCAGCAAGGAGGCCACAGAGAGGGGGAAGAAGAGAGGAGTGGACAGAAAGGAAGCTGGGCTGAGCAGGGAAAGAGAAATGGGAGAGCCTAAAAGAGTGTGAATCCCCTGAGCGTCCAATGGTCAGAACTCCACACCCTCACTGCCAATGGCCTGGGTTCAATCCCCGGTCAGGGAACTAAAATCCCGTAAGTCACGCGGCACGGCCAGAAAAAAAAAAGAAAATGAAGAATGGAAGAGCACGCAGCATCCTGGGGGGCAGAGAGGAGAGAATGAGACGGGAATGAGATGGGGAGGAGGAAAGGACGGGGTGGGAGAGGCAGGGATGAAGAGTCGGGGAAGGTGGAGGGTGGAGAGAGGGCGGGAAGGAGCAGGAAGGACAGAGACGAGACGTGGTGGGGGGCGCAGAGAGAAAAGGGAGAGGAAGGGAGAAGAGAAGGGAGGGAGGCAAGAGGGAGAACGCTGGAGAGAAAACTCAGCGCAAGAAGGCAGGCACGTCCGGAGGGGCTGGCCAGCCCTGGGAGGCTGCCCCCTGCTCGCCCCCCGCCCCCCGGCCTGCCCCCGCGACTCACCTTGTCGGCCGACTGCGAGGTGCCGAAGAAGATGGGGATGAAGGCGAGCCAGACGATGCAGGTGGTGTACATGGTGAAGCCGATGGGCTTGGCCTCGTTGAAGGTCTCGGGCACGCCGCGTGTCTTGATGGCGTACACGGTGCATGTGACCATCAGCAGCATGCTGTAGCCCAGCAGGCAGATGAGCGACAGGTCCGAGATGTCGCACTTGAGCACCCCCCTGGCGAAGCGGGGGTCCAGTGTCCGCTGGTCCTGGAAGTCCACCACCGAGTGCGACGGGTCCACCACGAACCACACGCAGATGCCCAGCAGCTGCAGGGAGATGAGGCTGAAGGTGATGGCCAGCTGCGAGGCGGGGCTGATGAAGCGCGGGGCGCTGACGGACCGCTTGCCCTGCTCGAAGATGCGGTAGATGCGGTTGGTCTTGGTGAGCAGGGCCGCGTAGCTGATGCTCATGCCGAGCCCCAGGAAGATCCGGCGCAGAGAGCAGGTGCCCAGGTCGGGCTCGGCGATCATGAGGAAGGTGGTGGCATAGCACAGGAAGATGCCAGCCAGCAGCACGTAGCTCAGCTCGCGGCCCGAAGCCTTGACGATGGGCGTGTCGTTGTAGCGCACGAAGGTGACCACCACGAACAGCGTGGCAGCGATGCCCGCCACGGCCAGGAAGAGGGGCAGCACGGCCCAGGGCGAGTCCCACTCCAGCTTGATGATGGGGATGGGCCGGCAGCCCGTGCGGTTCTCCGTGGGCCGCATGTCATAGGGACAGGTCTTGCAGGTGTAGCGGTCCACCTGGTACTGGTACCCCGTGCAGGGCTCGCAGTGCCAGCAGCAGGGCATGCCCTTCACCGTCTTCTTCCGCTCGCCCGGCTGGCAGGGCAGGCTGCAGACGGAGCGGGGCAGGTGCTGGCCGCTCCCCGGCCAGAGCATCCGCTCTATCTGTCAACGACAGCGTGGGGGAGCCGGCCTCAGGACACGCTGCCCAGGGCCCTGGAACGCCCCCTGAGCTGGCATCCTGGAACCTCGTGTCTGAATCACTCAGTCAGATGGCTAAAATCCAGCTGCCCAGCTGGCCCTGCCAGGAGCAACCGAATCCAACAGCTGCATTTAAATAAGCTCCCAGGCACGATTTAGACCTAGATGACCTGCGGGGGATCCTGCTCCAATACAAAACCCCCAAGGGTCATACAGAGACCAGCAGTGACAACCTCGAGTCACAGGACAGAGCATGGAGAGCCAGCAGCCCGGACTCCTAGCCCTGTGAGGCCTCGTTACTCACGGTGGTCCCCGATCGGCCGCATCAGCATCACCCAGGAGTGGGTTGGAAATGTAAATGTTTGGCCACCCCAGGCCTACTGACTCAGAGTTTTTGGTTTTTTTCTTTTAATATATTTTTTTAATGTGGACCATTTGTAAAGTCTTTATTGAATTTGTTACAATTGCTTCTGTTGTTTCATGTCCTGGTTTTTTTAGCCATGAGGCATGAAGGATTTTAGCTCCCTCATCAGGGACTGCACCCTCATCTGCTGCGTTGGAAAGTGAAATTTTAACCACCGGACCAGGGAAGTCCCAGAATCTGAGTTTTAACCAAAGCCCACAGGTGACTGGTGTGCGCACACAGAGGGGAGACCCACTGCCCTGTGGCTCAGCCCCCAGGGCCTCCGCGTGGCACAGGCAGTCAGGTTCAGCAGAGAACAATGAACAAAGGTTCAATCAGAGAACCTGCAACATGTGCCCAGGGGTGAGTGTTTCTTTGCCTCTTGCTTTGAATGAGTGCATTCTGTTACATGCCTCTGAAGACACAACTGCTGCGAGCAAAGGAACACAGAAGCTGGCATGCCCTACTGAGTGTGTCATGAAGTTCTGGAAAGTAAGCGAGAGCCCCCAAGAGCTCCAGGCTCTGGGCAAAGCCACACTTGGGAGCCATATTCCAAGCATCAGCTCTTAGGAAGGGTCATGCTTAGAGAATGGCTTTGGGACTTCCCCTGTGGCTCAGAAGGTAAAGTATCTGCAATGTAGGAGACCTAGGTTCAATCCCTGGGTTGGGAAGACCCCCTGGAAGAGGCACGGCAACCCACTCCAGTATTCTTGCTTGGAGAATCCCCATGGACAGAGGAGCCTGGTGGGCTACAGTCCAGAGGGTCACAGAGTCGGACACGACTAAATGACTAACACTTTCACTTTCACACTAAGAGAACAGCAGGCCCTTTGTCCTGGGAGCTCACTCCAGGAGAAGGAATAGCCAGTTGGTTTGGGGCTGAAGGGAGGGTTTTAGAGCTGAGAAAAAGGGTGAGTGAGGTGGGTTGGAGTAGGCAGGGTGGAGAATCCAAAGATGGCTTCATGGTAGATGGGGACAAAAATCTCAAGGAGGAAATTCGCCTTGTGGCTCTGGGCATGACCATCCCCTAAAAGCCAACGAGCACAGCAGTGACCAGGGCCAACTACCATCCTGCAGGAACAAGGGGGCAGGACAATCTCTGGGCACCAGACCTGTGATGCTGCAGGGGGACCCAGGGATCCAGGGGGATGGGAGGTGTTCTGGAAAACTGTGGCTCCAGTGGAAAGAGCAGTGAATGAGGTCAAATGTTGGGATCACAGTTCTGTTGCTAGCTGGCTGTGTGCCCTTGAGCAAACACCTCAGCCTAACTGAGCCTTTGTTGTCCCGCCTGATCCAAAGACAGCAGATGCAAGGCCACCAGAGCCCTCTGTGACTTACGGTGGCTTCTACTTGGAAGTTCTGTCTGCTTCTCCAGAGCATCAGCCCCAGGAGGACAGGGCCTTTGAGTTACTTCCCTGCTGTCTGCAGCCCCCAGCCCAGGGCTGGCCCAAGGTGGGGCCAATGAATTGCAGTGAGAGTCTCTAAGAAGCAGTGAGGTCTGGCCACCGGAGCGAGAGCCCTCGGGAGGGACGGGGAAGGTGTGGCGGTTGAGGACCAGTCCTGCATCGCCGCCTCCCTCCTCCCAGCTCCATGCTGGTGGAGGGGCTTGGATTCCTGGGGCGGGGACCCAGGAATCACTCCCACCCCCCAGGCCTGCCTTCACTTACCATACCTGCAGAATGGGGTGATAACAGTGCCCACCCCACAGGGCTGGCATCCCCACAGTAAGGTAAGTTGATGAGAACAGGAGCCGTCACAGCGGGTGCTCCATAAGGATGAGCTGCCTGCCACCGCCAGTGAATGGAGGCCCTGCCCCTCCCCGCTATGCCGGATCTGAACGAGACAGGCCTCCATCTGGGCTGGGGTCCCACCCACACTGTTCCCACCCACTCTGTTCTGTCCGTCTGTCTCTGCTCAGCAACCCAAGGAGCATCACTGTAGGAACGGGCTCTATCCCCGCCACGCTGCGTGGCCTTTGGAACCTCCCTAGGGCTGGGTTTTGAGATATTCCTTCTGATTTGGAAGACTGTTGGGGATAAATGAGATCATGGGCAGAGAGTGCCCTGAAGAGCTCCAGGGCTTGCAACCAAAAGAGATGCTTACAGGAGCGGATGGCAGGGACGTGACGTGACTCTCCCAGATCTGGGCCTGCTGAGCCTGTCCGGTCCACCTGGACGTCACGCTGTGCCCACCCCACGTGCGGCTCACCCTCCACCCAGAGAGGGGACCAGTCAGTCCACAGGCACCACCTCGAGGCACCAACCACAGGTCCCTTTTATCCCCAAAACATGGCATTATTTGTAGCCAGGGACATTGAGGGCAGGAGGGAGATCCCAAGTCCCTGGGACAGCCATGACCTGGAACAGCATGGCTGGGGACCCAGGAGAAGCCCCTTCATGCCACTGAGAAAGATAATGGCCTTCCCATGTGGTCTGATGGAGTCATTCTCAAACAGCTACCCGCCAGCAGAACCCCACTGCATGACTGTGCTCTTCTCATCCTTCTCTGTCCAGACACAGCTCTCTCCCTCCTCACCTTTCTCCCCATCCCCACCCCCACCCCCAAGACTCTGAGCCCCCGCACCCCAGTGTGAATTCATCTGTCTGCAGGGCTTGCCCTGTGAGGGGAGCACGCAGGAGGGCCCAGGCGACGGGAAGGACAGGGGCAGGGAGGGCGGGAGCCCAGCTGCCCTGCTCTTCTGTTCTGGAGTTTGGGGGCTCAGGGCCCTCTGATGGAAGGAAGCCCCAACTCGGCAGCACCAAACCCAGGTATCAGGGCTCCCCTCCAGGGGCCAGGTGTCCTCTCCTCCCCCCACCCTGCCCTCCCTCTGGGCACTTACCCGGAGGTGCAGGTGGTCTGTCCAGGAGCCGATGACCTTGTACTCGGCAGAGCCGTTACGCAGCTGGTACTGGTAGATGTCATAGCGCCCAGGTGCGTCTCCATTCTCATTGAAAGTCACAGGGTTCCCCGCAATGCCTGGGCGGGGGGGATGGGGGTCTTAGCCCAGAGACAGGGAGGAGCGTGAGCCCTGGGCAGCAACACCTTTGCATGGAACATCTCAGGGGGGGTTTACTCCCTGGAAGCATTCGAAGAAGTTCCCCCACTCCCACCCCATGGAGCCCCGGGACCCCTTCCCCAGGGTTGGGTGGTGCCCCCACCTGAGAAATTGACATTGCGGATGTACTTGAGCAGCTGGGTGCCATCCACGGGGTCCATGCGTGGGCAGAGCCCCACGCGGCCCGGACACAGGTCTCGGTGCATGGCGTGCAGCGCATGGCCCATGGCGTACACAGCGTCGATCACAAACTGCACCTTCCCCTCCTGCTCATACGCCGAGTCCTGCCCGATGCGCTCCCGGTCTGCAACGAAACGTTCAGGGTGGGAGTGCCCACGAGGCCCATGAGCGCGCACGGATGCACAGCGGGAACCACAGCGGCCCCCCCGGGATACAGCCGGGTCTCCGGGACCCGGGCCCAGGGCTAGCTTCATCACCCCAGGGGATGGTCTCGTGGGGGCACCTGGGGGATGGTCCTGAGGGCCCACTGCCCTCGTGACTGTACGGCTGGACCCTGTGTGAGCTGGGAAGTCACCAGGGCAGAAACTGCGTCTGTAGATGAGAGCAGTGATGCCCTACAGCAGCTCAGCCATGGGCGGCCACCAGCCAGGGGCTGCTGCCCCACCACGGGGTACAGGGTGGGGGGGAAATTGAGGCCCAGAGAGGGTGAGGGGCTGGCTGCAGGTCCCTCAGGCTTCAGGACACCCGATGCCCTCAGTGGCCTCCAGATGCCCCAGACATCAGGGGTCAGCATCATTGCTGCCCACCCCTCCCCCGTCAGTGGCCCCCCAACCCACCCCTCCCCCGTCAGTGGCCCCCCAACCCACCCCTCCCCCGTCAGTGACCCCCCAACCCACCCCTCCTCCTGTCGGTGACCCCCCTACCCACCCCTCCCCCGTCAGTGACCCCCCAACCCACCCCTCCCCCGTCAGTGACCCCCCAACCCACCCCTCCCCCGTCAGTGACCCCCCAACCCACCCCTCCTCCTGTCGGTGACCCCCCTACCCACCCCTCCCCCTTGTCAGTGACCCCCTTCCTTAGCCAGGGTGAATGAGCTTTGCAAAATGGGGAACGCACCGCACCGCCTTCTCACTGCAAACAGCCGTGGCTCCCTAGGGCGCCAGGCCTCCTGTCCTCACCCCCTGGGCGCTGGACACACCCAAGCCCTCTGCTCTGGGTCCTGTACAAACTCTCTGGCTGCCTGAGGTCTTGATGTCCTGTCAGTAAAAAGATCATCATCTTGCCCCACAGAAGTGCTGTATATGAGATGAGCTACAGAAAACCCGTGGCACAGAGGAGCTGACCAAGCCACATTATTATGGTACTTAAGTGCTCAGAAAAGAGGGCTTCTAAGCTGGGCTCCAGAGGCTGCGGGGCTAGAGCAGGCCAGCAAGACTTTCTGGAGGAGGAGGAGCCCCAGGCCTGGGTCATAATGATGATGGAGAATACAAGCTGCTAACTTCTAAGGAGCATCTACTCTGTGTCAGGTGCTGTTTTAAGCTCTTTATGTATGGAAGTCATCAGATAATCACAGCAATGCTACGAGGTAATGATCCCCATTCATTTCTACAGAGATGAAAACACTGAGGCACAGAAAAGGTCCCTGGCTTCCCAGGACCACACAGAGCTGGATTTGACCAGGTGCTCCGGCCCCCGCCTGTATGCCTGAGTGACTGAAAGAGGCGGATTGCAGCAGGGAGGGCAGGGAAGTGGGAGGGGCAGGAGCTCTAAGTGGAGAACCGGGGGGACGGCAGAGGAGAGGAAGGGGGAGGATGGGCAGACTGCCAGGGACCCCAGCTTCCCCTCCCAAGCCCACAGCCCTGCACAGAGCCTGCCTGGCAGCCTCCTCCCTCACCGCTAGGATGATGAAATTAACCCTTAAACACACACAGACACACACCCATGCCTCCCTGCTAGAGGGCCAGGGCCACATCTTACAGAGGTAATTCCCCAGTGGCCAGCAGGGTGAGTGGCACCCCAAGGGGCCACGGGCCTGGGACTTCAATGGGTGTCACTTGGGAGCCAGGTTGAGGCCTCAGGGATCCACAGGTCACCCCTAAGTTCCTCTACTTTTAGCTAATTCATGGTCACTGAGCCCTGCTGCCCAGGGCTCCCATGGAGCTGATGGAACATCTCCTCTTCCTATCTTGGCCACCAAGAGACTGTGACCAAGGTCAGAACCTGACTCCAGTACCCTAACCTCGGGGTCACAGATCAGAGGCCCCCAGTACCCAGACTGGACAGTTTAGGGGCAGACTCTCGGTTGGCTCTGGGGGAACTGCTGGCTCCAGACATGCCACAGCTTCTGCAGCATGGCCTTGGGGCTGGAGACAGGGTGGTCCTCAAGGCTGAGCCCTTGGCTACCCACTGCACCGCATTCGCACCAGACTGTCTGGGCAGGAACCCCAGCTCGAACACATCATCTAGCTATGACCTTGGACCTGCCACCTCACCTGGTGGGCTTCAGTCTCCTAGACTGCAAGATGAGGATGTCAATGGTGCTCAGCTCATAGGTCGGGATAGGGCCCCCACGAGGATAAACGGGTCGACGTTCGCAACAGGTCATAGAGAGGCCCGGTGCTTGCCAAGCGCTGCAGAAGCGCGTTAAACATGAGGGCACAGAGGGGTCTAAGCCCTGCCCTCCTCGGAGCTCCGGGGAAGGCAGAGCTGTGCCAACGGGCAAAGCTGTCTCTCGGCCACGGCACAACAGGTGAATGGACGGGAGAGGCAGGTTCTCCGGCCTCAGCAGCCTGCCCTCTTGTTCAAGGCTTCTGATCACAGGTTCCAGTAGCCAGGAGAGAAGCTCAAGGGACAATCTTGCTCCCAGAGGGTGACAGAAGAGGCTGGGATAGGGTGGTGCAGAAAGCCCCAGCTGCGGGCCCTTCCCTCACCCCAAGCCCCTGGGTCCTGTCCTCTGTCTGCATCCCGCCGTTCCACATCCCCAGAGCTCCCATCACACCCTCATTTCATACGGATGAGAGACTGAATTATTAACCAGGATGGAGGGGGCAGCTGTGGCCGCTGCAGAGAGCGGGTAGGGATCTCCCCAGGCCAAGGACATGCCGGGTAAGGCACCCTGGCGGAGCTGCCCTCTGGCAGAGCGGCCCTCTGCCTCTCCGCTTCCAGCTTCCCTTAGCGGTCCAGCTGAAGCATGCATCCTTGGGCCATGCAGGTCCGGGACCACATGATCTCAACTGGGGTCACACATGGAGTGCAGATGACCTCATGGGAGCCCCTCACCAGAAGGGCCCACCTCTGCCTGGCTCCGGGGTCCTGTGGGCTGTCAGCGGCCCTGGAGCACAGCCCCTCGGGATCCACCCCCCCACCCCCAGAGTTGCCACAGGGCCAGCCGTCGATTTCTGGAGATTCCCCAACACACTTTCACATGGTTGACTTTTGTCTCAAGTCTGCCCCCAATGACAAATGAGATAACAGGGCAGTGAGGCGCCCTGCAAAGGGTCTCTATTTGTAAGGGAGTGGCAGGCCTTGAGTCTGCCCCCTACACACACTCCGTCTCATACACACAAGGCTCCTCCCCTAAGCCCCACAAGAAGCAACAATGACGGACCCTAAGTGTGCTCCCTTTGGGGGAGGGAGCAGGGGTCACAAACACAAGTTAAACAAGGTCAAGACGCGCTGTCCTGAATGTTGGAAGCTGCACCCGTAACCAATGAGGCTCTCTGTACACCCTTGACTCCAGCAAATAACCCTGCAGTGTGGTCAATGCTTCCTTTGTTCTGAGCCAGACCGGCCACCCTCACAGAAGAGGAGGGTCGCAGGTAGTCGAGGGCAATACCGAGGCTTGCGGTAATCCTGACCACCGGCAGGTGTTCCTACACACCTCGGGACTGGCCTGGCCGGTGAGTGGCTGGGATTTGAACCTAGATCTCTCTGGCTCCCAAAGAGTGTCTGCCACCCTGAACTGTCCCCTCCTTCTTCTCCCTCCATCCATCCTGATTTGCCTCCTTCCCCTTCTCTGGGGCATCTGACCAGGCCTAAGCAGGAGCCAAGCATCCCTATCTGCAGGGCTAGAGGAGGCAGGGGGCTGTGGAGGGAAGCTGGGGTCAGAGAACCCCCTCTTGTCGGGGGGAGGGAGGGACCCCCAGGCCAAGGTGTGGGAATCGCAGTTCTGGGAGGAAGCAAGACACAGATTTCCGAGAGCTCCTGGAGATCAATTCCGGACACATGGCAGCAATGGCAGCAGCGACAGACTGAAGATGTCCTAATTGTGTCCCGAGGCACAGTGAGCCAGAGAGGCGTTTGGCTCGGCCACGGGTGACAGCCAGCCCCAGAACCGTCAGCGAAAGGATTTTCCCCGCGTCAAAACCCCCACAGCTGCGGTTACTACGGCGACTGCAGCCTTTGTCTGCAGGTTGTAAATTGTAATTGAAATGAGTTTTCAAGGTTGAAATAACCATAGCTCCTCCCGGTCTCCCCCCTCACTTCCTCGAAACTCACCCCACCCAGCCACATTCCTCCTAAGGTCTAGGCTCACGTGTACACACACACAAACACACACACACACACACTTTCTCACAGGTATGGCAAATCAACCACATATACACTCACACATTTTCACATCTGCACACGTAGAGTCACAACACAAACGTGCCTGCATTTATACACATCTCTATACACACATCCACGTCCAAACGTACGGAAACAGAAGTGGCCACATACACACATGCTCTACAGCCACAGCTACACGATTAGCACAGCACCTCTACACACATGTGGTTATTCAGATTCACTGCTGGCGGAGAAGCCCCACAAACAGGTCCTGACAAGGATGTGAGCACAGGCATTTTATCTGGAGGTGATGCTGAAAGCACAAGTCAGCGGTAAGGAAGTGAGACGAGGGCGTGAAGGGAAGGCACCAACGCCAGGTGTGAGGCTCGCCCACGGGGGCTCCAGAGAATGGTGGGGCCTAGTCCTCAGGGCGGCCCATCTGAGGGAACACACAGCCCCACCCCTGCCGGCTGAAGGCCAGAGGCTGCTCCCGGGGTGTTCATCCCACTGGCAAAGTGGTGCTGGGGGGCCTCCAGGGGGACACCTCAGGGTCCGCAGCCCCAGGTTCAAGTCCACATGGGTAACTGACATAGGTGTGTGGACATACTGCACATATCTACAGATCTGTACACTGGCATCTATGTACAGACAGGCCAACATCCACACCGGTTTTCATCTGTCAGGCAAACTTCCAGGGAGCAGGATAGGAGGATCCCAGGATCCCCCTAAGGAGAGCTGGTGCGTGGCTCTGCCCTGGACCAGCCCTCTGACCAGGCTAAGCAACACTTACACCGCTAGATGAGAATCCAGGGTAATCATGCTTACTTTGTGGGGCCGCTGATAGGATTCAAGGAGGCACAGATGTATCAATAAGACACACAACATCATACCATGTACCTACTCTTCTCTAAGCTTCCCTTTTCCTCTCCTCCCTAACACTCCCCCAAGGGATAACTCCCCACTGCCCGAGGCCTCCACCCAGCCCGGCTGCCCCTCTGCATGCAGCCTGGCATATGCTGACTCTCCCCGCCCTCCTCACGAGATGAGCGTGGGGTGCCCACCCCACAGACAGGGCCCAGGTCAGCTTGTCCACTGATACAGGGGTAGGGGAGGAAGCTGACACCTGTCCTTTCTGGCCACTCCCCCTTTTCCTGACCCCACCTGTGGTTGAGCCACCCCCCTGGAACACGCAGGTTTTTCTTAGGGTCCCCAAGTCCTACCCCCATGTCCTGCTCCATCACCTGGGCCTGCTCGGCACCGCCAAGTCACATAGCAGGCTCCCCCTCCTCATCTGCGGCACCCTTGTTCTTCAGCCCCACCCACCCCACCGTGTCTGCCAGCCCCTCCCCTTTTTCAACCTCCATCAAGCCACCTGCTTTCCTGGTTGGTGCTGTTGTTCAGTCGCCCAATCGTGTCCAACTCTTTGCAACCCCATGGACTGCAGCACGCAAGGCCTCCCTGTCCCTCACCATCTCCCAGAGTTTGCCCAAGTTCATGTTCATTGCATCACTGATGCTGTCCAGCCATCTCATCCCGACAACCTCCTCTCCTTCTGCCCTCAATCTTTCCCAGCATCAGGGGTTTTACCAATGAGTTGTCTGTTGGGATCAGATGACCAAAATACTGGAATTTCAGTTCTAGCATCAGTCCTTCCAGTGAATATTCAAGGTTGATCTCCCTTAAGATTGACTGGTTTGATCTCCTTGCTGTCAAAGGGACTTTCTGGTTAGGGGACCTCTAAACAACTCAGCCTGGTCCCCTCTACCCCAGGTCTGTTCTCCCAAACTTGGCCTCAGCTCTGTGTCAGCTCTCATTCTGGGGAACCCTGAGCTAGCCCCAGTGCCTCATGGGCCCTTAACGATCAGCACCTTCGGGGCAGGGAGGTGAAGGGGGAGAGGGGAGCTCCTGACTCCCTCCCAGGTGCTCCCTTTTGGGCTCTCATGGGTGGTACAGCCCAGGGCTCCCCAACCTTGAGCCAGCCCCAGTCCCCTTCTGAGGGAAGGTGGTTCTGTCCCAGGAAGATCCCAGGGTGAAAACACATCAGAAGCTGAAATCCTGGCGGTGACATTGATTTCCAACTGCAAATAATCACAGGAGCAGAGAAGCTGTCTTCACAATCATAAAGACCACTTCTGGATGGCCATTGAATGAAAAGGCAAAGTTCAGAAATCGTCAAGGAACTCCTGGGTCCCTGAGAGTCTGACCTCAAGAATGCATCCCCAGGGTCTTCCCTGGTGGTCCAGTGGTTAAGACTCCGAGCTCCCAGTGGAGGGAGGTTCGATCCCGGGTCAGGGAACTAGACCCACATGCTGCAACTAAAGGACCCCCGTGCCACAGCTAAGACCTGGCACCGCCAAATAAGTGATTTTTTAAAAAGCAAACAAACAGAACAAAGAATGTATCCCCAGGGTCTTCCCTGGTGGTCCAGTGGTTAAGACTCCGAGCTCCCAGTGGAGGGAGGTTCGATCCCGGGTCAGGGAACTAGACCCACATGCTGCAACTAAAGGACCCCCGTGCCACAGCTAAGACCTGGCACCGCCAAATAAGTGATATTTTTAAAAACAAACAAACAGAACAAAGAATGTATCCCCAGGGTCTTCCCTGCTGGTCCAGTGGTTAAGACTCCGAGCTCCCAGTGGAGGGGACCCAGGTTCCATCCCGGGTCAGGGAACTGGATCCCACGCGCTGTAACTAAAGGACCTCGCCTACCACATGTAAGACCCGGCACCACCAAAGAAATGACTTTTGAAAAGCAAACAAACAAAACAAAGAATGTATCCCCAGATGTCCACTGACCCAAATTCAAGAAACAGGATGTGGATGTCCGGCCAGATGGGAGCAGCCTGAAACACTGTTCCCCTCCCCACCCCAATACAGCCTCTTATGGGCTGAGTTGAATAGTATCTCTGGGCTTTAGTTGGCTTGTCTGAAATGAGGGTAGCTCCAGGGACCATTAGAATAGAGTGACATGTGCAGCAGAGTCCACACTTGGCACCTGGACAGGCCAGCTCCGAGGGAAGGCCCTTCTCTCCCCTTACTGGTTCTGAGACTGCAACATCCCCCCCCTCAGCCCAAGAGCTAGGGGCCACACTCACAGTCAGCCCCTCACGTGGATGTCCCTTCTCCCCCCTCACCCAGCCATGCTTCCTCTCCCACCAGCAGCTTCTAGATTTTCCTCTGCTGGATCTTTGCTGGCAACATACAAATATGCTCTAATGTCTCCCATTTAAACAAACAAAACCCTCTCCTGACCCCGCTTTTTCCCCAGCTAGCATCTCTCTCTCTGTTTACAACAAAACTTCTCAGAAGAGCGGTCCTTACTCACTTACTCATCATCAATTTCTCTCCTCCATTTTCCTCCTGACCAACTTCAGCCTGGGTTTTGCACCCACCTCTCCAAGGAATCTCCCCATGACTCAGCCTGACTCTCCATGCTCCCCCCCACTCATCTCAAAGTACAGCCAAGAACCTCAGAGTCCTCCTTGATTTTCTGTCATCTTTCTCTCACCTCAAATCCTTTAGCAAACTCTGCAGCCACACTGCAAAATTGATAAAGAATCAGACTCCTCACCATCTCCACGACCACCACCTGCTCCAGGTTCCCATCACCTCCTACCCCAGCCTACAGCCCCAAACTTGTCTCTGGCTCTGCTCCAGAAGGCAGCCAGAATGAGCCCACTATTACATAAATCTTATCACACTAATCCTTTTTCAAACCCTGCCATGGCTTTGTCTCATTCTGTGTTAATAATGACTAAAACCTTACTAATGGCCAACCAGGCCCCACACACACACTGTGTTAGCCAACCGTACCTTGGACCTCAGCTGCTACCTGTTGCCCTCTGTTTTAGCCATGTGGGCCTCCTCACTGCTGCCTCAATCTGCCAGGCCTGAGCCTACCTCAAGGCCTTTGCACATGCTGTACTTTCTGCCTGGCAAGTTCTTTCCCAGTGACTTTCTCGGTGAGGACTTTGGGCCTCCTGATTTAAAAATGCCACATCCCTGGTCTCCCAGCACTCTCAGTTTCTCTCCAGGAGGAGGCCTCCTGGATCTGTCTTCTCCTGTCTCAGGATTAAGCCTCCAGAGGCCCTCGGCTCTGACCACTGGGACCGCACCATCGTGTACACCGTCCGCGAGGCCACACAGTCTCCCACCGGCAGGGGGAGCTCCATGGGGCAGGTCTGTTCCCGTCCAGAGCCCAGCACAGGGCTGGGGGCACAGTCAGCCTGAGAAAATTCCAGTTGAACAAGTGAGCAACAGCACAGAGGGGAAGGGCTCAGGACCCCTCTGGCCACCACATGGCTGATGGCTTGAGCAAACGTGAGCTCCCCTAATGCATGGCACAGCCTGGCGCATAGTAGGTAATCCCAAATGTGGGTCTTCCTTCCTCTCCCCAGTTTCCTTAGGAGTGTAGAGGTGAAAAAAACTGTTAAAGCCAGGCTGCAAGAACCAGGAGGGCCCTGGGGATGGGACATCAGCTGGCTTGAGGCAGGACATCCCTGGAGCCAGATGGCCAGGGTTCAAATCCCAGCTCTGCTATTTACTCCTGAATGATCTTGGGAAAATCTTTAGCCTCTCTGCACCTCAGTTTTCCTTTGCTTCCACTGGGGCTCAAATGGTGAAGAATCTGTCTGCGATGTGGGAGGCCCAGGTTCGACAGCTGGGTTGGAAAGATCCCCTGGAGAAGGGAATGGCAATCCACTCCAGTATTCTTGCCTAGAGAATTCCATGGAAGAGGACCCTGGAGGGCTATAGTCCATGGGGTCACAGAGGCGGACACGACTGAGCGGCTACACTTTCACTTTCCTCATCTGTAAAATGGGTTGCTGTGGAGAGTAAATGCAAAATATCAGAGCAGAAATTGACATGTAATACACGCTATACAAATATCAGCTGTTACTATTGTTACTGCTGCTAACACAGGCTGGGTGATTGGCACCTCCCCACACATCCCCAGCAGCCACACAGCCGCCCTCCCTCTCAAAGCTCCCAGCCCCTAGGAGCAGCAGGCAGTAAATTCTCCTATCTCCTCATAAACCAGACCTTCCTCCGCTCAGCCATCACCTGGCTGGCAGAGCTGTCAAGAAGACAGATGCCACATCTGCCTTGTTTACAGCTTTAATCCCCAAACCCTGTTCTGCAGGCTCCCAGGGAGGGGCCAGGAGAAGAGGAGGGAAGCAGGCGCTGCCCTCCCACAGGCCTTGACAGCTGCCAAGACGCCCGCTCAATGACCCCTGTCTCGCTCAGGTAGGGGGCAGGCCGCAGGCCACCTTCCTGTGCTTCCTGCAGACAACTTCCCCCCTCCTTCCCCAGGAAACCGTGAGCAAGGCAGCTCTGCTCAGGATGGGGATCAAGGGATGGGAGTGGGTAGTATGATTCCCATTTTACAGATGAGGAAACTGAGGCCTCAAGAGATGACCTGCCCAAGGTCACACAGCTAGGAAAGTGGTAGCACCAGGATTCACACCCCGCTAAGGGGGACTCTCACAGCTGTGCATTTGAGAAAGAACGGGTGCCCACGACCCCTTGCCATTTTGAGACACATCAGCCCAATCTCCTGGAGAAGGAAATAGCAACCCACTCCAGTATTCTTGCCTGGAGAATCCCCATGGACTAGAGGAGCCTGGCGGGCTACAGTCCATGGGGTCGCAAGGAGTTGGACACGACTAAGCGTCTAACACACAGACAGCCCAATATCTGCCAAAAGACTGCCAGTATCTGCTGCTCTTCTGAGGCTCTCTGGCCACAGAAGCCCTCTTTGCCATTTGGACACGGCATTGAAGGGTTAACATCCTCCAGGGAGAGCCAGCAACGCCTGACAGGAGGGGCTCCCCTGCCAGGTCAGGACTCAGCACTGTCTTTGCTGGGCCCCAGGTTCAATCCCTGGTTGGAGTATTAAGATCTCACAAGCCACACAGTGGAGCCAAAAAAATATTAAATAATCAATTTTTTTAAATGATTGCAGGAGGGAATGCCCTGGCAGGTCCAGTGGTTAGGACTTGGCAGGGCCCAGGTTCAATCCCTGGCTGGGGAACTAAGAGCCCACAAGTCACATGGTGCAGCCAAGAAACAATTTAAAATTGATCAGTTTTTTAAAAAAGATTGATGAGAGTTGGTATACACACACCCCGGCTCCCTCCCACCTCCAGTGGGATGACTGGCAGGCATGCTTCATTCTGTCCCCAGAGACCCCAGGGGAGTAAAGCTCCAGCTGTTCGCGGGGTGACCTGCTTGGTATTACACCCTTGATGGCCACCTTACCTCTGCAACCAAAGTTTCCTGGGATCCTCTCCCAAAGAACAACTGGCCGTCAAATCCTAGTCTGGAGGGGAATTCAATTTAACACCTTCAGATTCTGAAGGATGAATCAGATCTTCCCAAGTGTAAGACCCCAGCATGAGATGGTCCTTCCCACCCTCTCGGAAGGTCACCAGGCCTGTTCTCGTCCTGGGGCAGGAAGGCATGGATTTGGCAGAGCACAGGGCAGGGGAACACAGGAGCTCCCAGTGAGATCGTGGGCAGGGCAGCAGGGCCCGTGGGACTGACAGGCAGAGGCCAAGTATCCAAACTGTTAGCATCGAGGGGACCAGAGTAGACCCACCCAACGCCACCAGCGTGGACAGTCAGCATCCTGGGAGAGTGAGTGGGAAGCTAGGCTTGGAGAGAGAGTGAGGCAGGTGGAGAACACAGGGCTGGCTGAGGGCCAGCAAGAAGAGGGGCTTGGACCATGGACGGGAAGGTGGCAGGACAGGCAGGCGGGAGAGCCAAACCGCCTGGGTACCAATCCAGTTCTGCCCATTCTCTATTACTGCAATGTTCACCAGTCACCTCAGTGTCCTCTTCTGTAAAATGGGCGCAACAATATGATGCTGTCCTCTGTCATTGGGAATCCTACAGCTAACAGAATCCTTACGACAGACTTGAACTGTTAAATTACCCAATTGCATCTAAATCCCACCTTTCCCCTTTCCTCTCTATCAACAACTACCACGAATTTTTTTTAAAGAAAGTTTGGAAGTAGGCTATTTTATTGATTTTTTGGCTCTGCCTGAGGCATAGAGGGTCTTAGTTCCCACACCAGGGACCAAATCCTCGCCCCCCGCATTGGTAACACAGAGTCCTAACCACTGGACCGCCAGGGAAGTCCCCAGCAATCACCATTTTATGAGCACTTACCATATGCATCATTTTTCAGCCAGCTTCTTCATACCCTTCAAACACATCACCTATCCTCCCAACAACCTGTTGAGAGGGGTTGGTGGCTTCCCTGCCCTCTCCAGGACTCAGGTTACTTGTCCCAGGTCACAGAGCCAGAAGGAAGCAGAGTCAGACCCAGCCCCTGACGCACTAACAGGTGCCGAGTCCCAAGCCCATAGTCCATGGGTGTCACCCCGGCCCTCCTGGCCTAAGATGTTCTTCCAAGGGACCAGCTCAGCTCAAACCTGGGCGGGGCCACTGGAAGACAGGGCTGCCTCCCCTCATCCAGGGTGGTCTCAGCTTCCACAAATGTTCCCCCACAGCTCCCCCACCCCTCACATTACCCAGACATGGGTGAGTTCACTGTGCCTGGCCTGGGGCCACACAAGGACCCTTACCAGTCCCTGCTGGGGCTTCCAAGGCAGCAGGAAGGATCCAGGTCAGCTGGAACATGCTGTCCTTCGGTCCTTCCTGGCCACCCCACGTTCACTGCAGGCTCTCCTGCTTTGCTCAAGCCTTCCCCTCACCTGGGGCGCACACCATTCCCCCTCCTATCACCCACTTCTCCCTCCAAGCTAGTGGTTCCCATACTTGGCTGCACAGTAAACCACCCGGGGCACCTTTTTAAAAATCCCAATACCCTGGTGGCACACAGGACCAATTCCATCAGAATGTCTGGGGCTAGTAGCCAAGCATCAGCATTTGAAAAGAACCCCAAGTGACTGGATGTGAACAAAGCTGCTCTTGCCCAATATTCCCAGCCCTAAATACACACTGGGAGAGCTTGAAAAACAATCCATTCCCAAAGTTCTGCTTTGTGGGTCTGGGGGTGAGGCCCTGGTAGAGGTCTGTTTTTTTTTTTTAATTGGAGGATAATTGCTTTACAATGTCGTGTTGCTTTCTGCCATACAATGTGAATCAGCCATAAGTATACATACATCCCCTACCTCTTGAACCTCCCTCCCACCCTGCACCCCACCCCTCTAGGTTGTCACAGAGCACTGGGTTGAGCTCCCTGTGTTAGACACAACTTGCCACTAGCTGTCTATTTCACATGTGATAATGTATATGTTTCAATGCTTCTCTCTCAATTCGTCCCACCCTCTCCTTCCCCTGCTGTGTCCACAAGTCCTTTCTCCATGTCTGCATCTCTATTCCTGCCCTACAAACAGGTTCATCAGTACCATTCTTCTACATTCCATATACATGTGTTAATGTATGATATTTGTTTTTCTGACTCACTTTACTCCGTATAACATGCTCTAGGTTCATCCATCTCACTAGAACTGACTCAAATTTGTTCTTTTTATGGCTGAGTAATATTCCACTGTATATATGAACCATAACTTCTTTATCCATTCATCTGTTGATGGACATCCAGGTTGCTTCTATGTTCTGACTATTGTAAATAGCACCGCAATGAACACTGGGCTATATGCGTCTTTTTGAATTGTGGTTTTCTCAGGGTATATGCCCAGTAGGGGGATTGCTGCGTCATATAGTAGTTTTATTCCTAGTTTTTTTTTTTCTTTTAAGGAATCTCCATACTATTCTCCATAGTGGCTGTATCAATTTACATTCCCACCAGCAGTGCAAGAGAGTTCGCTTTTCTCCACAGCCTCTCCAGCCTTTACTGTCTGTAGACCTTTGATGATGGCCATTCTGACCTGGGAGAGTATTAAAAGGTCCAGGCGATGCTGAGGCACAGCCAGGCTTGAGAGCCACCATCTTACGACGTGCCTCCCATCAGCCTTCTCACCTGCATCCCCAGACACCCTCTGGGCTGGCTTTCAGATGAGAAAGTCAAGGCCCCGAGAGGGCACAGCTGGCTCAGGTTGAGGGCTACCCAGAGCCCTCCCAAGGTCCCTGACTCCAGGTCCTGCTGCAGAGTTACGCAGACCAAGAACTCACAAGGACCCACATCCAACCATATCCATGTGGACACGCCAAGGCAGCCACAGTAGCGGGCCGAGGATTGAGAGCTCAGTTCTGGGTCCACATCTTGCTCTACTGCCTTCCATCTGTGGGAACTCAGGTCCCTTTACTTACCTTCTCTGAGTCTGTTTCCAATCTGTGAGAGGCCCGTCGTCCCATCCTCCCACGGCTCATTCCCTGCCCGTTTCAGGGCTCTGCTGAAACGCTGCCTTGCAGGGAAGCCAGACTCTTATCTATTTTGTTTCTACTGCACATTTTCCTTCTGACATAGTCTACAGTTTACTTTTTTTATCTTGTTTATTGTCTGTCTCCCCATTAGAATAAAAACGCCAAGAGCTTTTTGGCTTTCATTCCCTGCTACATCCAACATGCTTAGAAAAGGGCCAAGCTCTGGGAGTCAAACTGATGTCTGTAGAGTGACTGCGGGACCCTCAAGGAGTTAGAGACGCTCAGACCAGTGAGTGGCAGGGTGCATGGGGCAGCTGGGGTCAGTCAGTTCTGTGGGCTCGCCATATGGACGTCCGGATGAAGCCCAAGGTGGTCAGCCAGAGGGCGGTTTTGCCCAGATCCAGGAGGCCCTTCCCCTATAAGCAGCGTCACCGACGGCTGGTGGCCTGAGAGAGCCCACCCACTGGACCTGGAATCAGTCCTGGACCCGCCCCTCCTGGCCCCACCCCCGCTCCCGGCCCCGCCCCTCCTGGTCCCGCCTCTCTTGGCTCCTCCCGACCCCGTGCTCCCGGCCCCCGCCCCTTGCACCGCCGCCTCCTGGCCCCGCCCCCCGCGCGAGCTCACTGGTGCACTTCTTGACGTGGCTGCCCTTCTTGAGCGCATGGCGGCTGAGCTTGCAGTGGAAGTTGTCCTCCCAGAACTCGGCAAACCATATGTTGCGCCGGTTGTTGTCCAGCGTGCGGCTGGAGAAGTAGCGGTCGAAGCCTGGCGGGGAACCAGGATGTCAGGACCCGGCGCCCCTCTTTCCACCCGCCCCCAGCCCTTCCGCTCTTCCCGCCGCTTAGACGAGGCTCGGGCGGATGAGGAGGGTAGGAAGAGCGCACCCTCTGATCCAGGACCCAGGGGGAAACGTGAGACGTTTCATTTCCTTCCTGGTGAAAAGAGCTGGGTTGAGTTCCAGGGGGAGCCTGTGTCATCAAACAACGGCTGCCTTTATGGAAGAAGTACAGGATGAGGGTGTTTGCGCTGGTTCTTAACTACCGAAATGCTAATATGGGACTTCCTGGAGAAGGAATCACCTGGAGGTCCTGGGATGAGAGCAGAGAGGCTGGTGCGGGCGGGGGGTCGGCGCCCAGTCCTGGGAATACGTGAGCTCTCTGGTTCTGAAGAGGAGAAGGAACCAGAGAGTGTAGGGACTGGCCCAGGTCACACAGCAAGACAGGAGCCTGAATCGTCCTCCTTCCAGTCCAGAACTTCCCCATGGCTCACTGAGGCAGTCTCCTTCTCCGAATGCTCCAGAGGACTTATCAACTCTGCTCTAAGCCCAGAAAACCCGGACCCAGGCTGGCAGGCTGGTGGGTGAATAAGGCCTTCTCTCCCCCAACTGCCTTCTGACCCACAGTTGACCAAGCTGCTGGGAACAGACCCGAAAGCCTAAAAGTTCACCCAGCAACGAGTTCCTGCTGGTGGCAGGGCCCAGTGGAGGCTCAGTGACCGCTGGAGCTGTCAGGGAGGCGCTGGCACTGGTGGAACGCTGACTTTCTCAACCTGGACACTAGTGATGCTGGGCCAGTTCACTCTTTGCTGGCAGCGGGGGGCCGATGGCGGGCGGAGGCTGTCCTGGGCATTGCAGGATGTTGAGCGGCATCCCTGGCCTCCACCCACTAGAAGCACCACTCCCTGATCATGACAACTAAAAATGTCTCCAAACAGTGCCAAATGTCCCTGGGGATCAAAATCACCCCCTGCTGAGAACCACTGCTTTCGTGGTTTCTCTGGTGCCCCAGAGAGAAAAGGGCTTTGTATGGCAAGTCCTGGGTTCAGATTCTAGTTCTGCCACTTAATAGCAAGTATGTGTGACTTACTGCCATCAAATGGCACTTAATCTCTCTGAGCCTTAATGTATTCACTTACTAAATGTGGGGTTGCTGGAAAGACTAAATGAGATGTCTGTATGGGGCCTGGCATTTGTGGGTACCAAGAGCCATAGTTTTTGGTTTTTTGTGTTTATTATGGCTTGAAGCTGAGAGGGGCAGTGTGGAAACTCCTGGCACCTGTGTTCCTTCTGCCTCGGGGTGAATAGAGGACATGGTCATGTCCCTCCCCTACTCAGACCTCGGTCTCTTGGAAAGTTTGGTGGAGGTAGATGTCTGCAGGCTTCCCAACTCCATCAATGCTGATGTCTGTTGACCTCAGTGAGAGCAGGGGAAGAGCCCCTGGGAGCCTGCCGCCACTGTGGGGAAGACAGTGAGGTCCCTGCCAAACTGGACCTTTAATAGGAACTTCGCATCTCACTCACAGCAAGGCTCCAGCCAGAGCAATCTGTTCCTGCCCAGGGCAACTGAGTTCTGTCCCAGGAGTAAGGGCCCACCCAGGGCCCAGCAGGTCTCTGCAGGGAGGTCCCTACCCCATCATGGCAGCCTGCTGGCAGCTCCCAGGGCTCTTCTAGCAGAGGACACACTCCCAGTGGGGCAGGGGTCTCACTTCTTCTGTCCCAGATGGGAGAAGGGATGAGAGTATATGGGGGTGAAGGAGAAGTCTTGATAAATGAGTCTCCTGTACTTGCCACCACCCCCAACACCCACGAATATCTGAGACAGGAGAAAGAAGGACCCTGAGCGTGGCTTCTAACCCCACTGGGACGAGTGTGGCCAGGAAGGCCTCCCAGCCCAGAACCCTAGCACAAAGAAGCTGGGAGCCAAGGAAGAAGAGAGGGCGCAGGAAGACGAGGAGCTGGAGAGGGACAGTGGGGGGGGACGATAAGAAGGACCCGTCAGGGTGACGCTGAGAGTGGGGTGCACGGAGCGGGGGGTGGGTGGTGGGCGCGCCGTTGTGGCTGCCAGGCCTACCTCGCACGGACATCCTCTTGGGGAGGATGGTGACGGCGCCCTCGGCCACCTCCTCCAGGTGCAGCACAGGGGCGATCTTGGAGCCCCAGCTGTCCGAGCCCATCCAGAAGAAGTGGCCAGTCTGGTTGGCCTTCCGTGCCGCCTCCAGCACACGCCTGTGGGGACACGCACCAGCCCAGCCCAGCCGTGTCTGCCCACAGGCTCCCCGCCCTGGCCACACCTGCCCTTCCCCCGGGCTCATTCCTGTCCCCCTCGCAGCCTGTGCCTGGATCCCCCGTCCTGACCCATAGGAGCCTGGGGCCCACAGCCACCCCAGCACCCACGCCTGGACTCCCAGGCCCCCGGGTCCCTGTTGCCCTGATCCACACCTGCCTACAGGCCCACGGCTGCCCTTCACCCACACTGCATCCCTATACCTGCCTGTGCCCTGGGCCCACAGCTGCCTTCTGGCCCAGCGTGGTCTCCCAGACCCATTCCTACCCCTGGAGCTACCTCTGTCCCCGCCAAGACCATGCCTGTTTCCCTCTGGTTGGACCTGCCCCATGTCTGACTCAGGTCCCCAGAAACACATCTGCCTCAGCTCTGTCCTCTGAGGCTCCCAGACCCACACCCCCTGGCCCTTTGTCACATTTATATCCACTGTCACACACACACACACACACACACACACACCCCAACACCTGTCCCCCTCTGCACCCCACCTCCTTCTGTGCCAGAAGTCCAGGTGCTTCAAAGAACCGCTCCCACTGCCCTCGCAGATGGATGAAAGGGTGCAGGTAGCCAGGGGCTCCCCACCGCCACCCAGGCCACAGTGACAGTGGTCCTAGTCAAGTCAGGGGCCCTGGAGCCCTGCGCAGGGTCCAGCCCACAACGGCGCTCAGTCAGTGCTAATGGATGCTTGAACTAAGTGGCCCCTCAGAGACAGCTTCTAGATGGAGAAAAACAGGAAGGACTGGGCAGAATTCCCCGCCATGTATCTCATCCCATGGGGACAGACGGGAGCAGAGAGGAGGCAAGCAGCTTGCCCAAGATCACACAGCAAGTGAGAAGCCAGGATACTAGAAACTGGCCAGCCCGTCCCATGGACGAGGCCAGGACAGACCGCGGGGCTTGGGGCGACTGCCGGACCTGTGCAGGAGGCGGCCAGCTGGGGCAGCAAGCCTCGGGCTGTCAGGGAGGAACGTGTTTCCTCACCCCAGGGCCCACACCTGCCCTCCTCACCAAGGCTGCTGCAGCCCCTGCAGAGTCCCCTAATTGTAGGCGAGGCTGCTCTCAGAACCCACACCGCAGCCCTATTAATACCACCTGTATCCGGCCAGCCAGAGATGACCAGAGCTCCCAAGGCTCCATCTCTGCAAAGTCACCTGGGTTTATTTTTACCTCTGTTTGCTTCTGAAAACGCATGTGGATTTCCAGCAAGGCGCCCCTCTTCCCACATACCCCGCCCAGCTGCTCAGGGGGTCAGTCTAAGGCCCTTCCCCTGCCCCCCCCCCAGGTGACCCTTGTCTGGGACCCTTGGCCTGGCACCCTTGTCTCCCCTCCCCACGTGTGAGTCCGTCAGAGCCGCTCAGGAGGCCGCGAGTGGGGTGTGTCCCTGGATGGGCTGGGAGCCCCGAGTAGTGCTGGGCGTTGACATGGGCGTGGGGGCAGGGCCGGGGACTGACTGAAGGGAGGCTCAGAAAGGAACTCCAAAGGAGCTCCTCCTGCTCCAGGTGCCACCTGACCTGCGGCAACAGGGACCCAGGGCCAGAGTTTAGGGACCCTGAAAGCTTTGTGGGGACCAGGAGCAGCTCAGGGGTGCCAGTTGGACCCTGAGGACTCCCACACCCTGGGACTTTGCTGCCTGAGAAACACCCATTAGAGCTGGTGCTTGTGGCTTTGGAGGCCTTAATGACCTTCCAGAACATTCCCCTCCATCCCCCCTGGCACCCAGCAACATCTCCTGGGAGAGAATCTGTTTTGCTGCAACTCAGGAGTCCAGGATAAGGTCTTTCCAAGTGGGAAAGAGTTTTGGAAAGAAGAGTGGACCCAGCGTGGATGCTGATTAGTAATGGGGAGGGGGCCTCATGGAGGCAGGGTGGACCGGGCTAGCTGGGCTGGGCAGGGGGGCAGGTGGGCCGGTGGGCCAGCTGTCTGAGGGAGGTGGTCTGGGGAGACCACATCTCCTCTGCAAACACAGGGCATGACTCCCTAACCAGATTCTCAGCAGGAGCTGTGTCTCCCCCTCAGTCTAGGGAATCAAGGAGGCCGGCCCTTCTTGGCCACGACATCCAGTCTTAAAGAGGTGGAAGGGAGAGAAAGAGCAGGAAGAAGGAAAGTGCATTAGGAAGGGTGCTCAGGGGTCATCTTTTAAGGGCACCTGAGACTCTGACCTGTGACTCAGGACCCGGGGGCAGGTGTGCAGGGAGGCAGACTGCTCCAGGGTGTCTGTACCGCATGGTTCTGGCACCGGGAGTCCACCTGCCCCCACTCTGCAAATGCGGACACTGAGGTCCAGGGAGGGGATGATACTGCCCACATGAGTGTGTGCCCAGATCAGGACTAGAACCACAGCCCAGGCCTCTTCCCACTACTCTGAGCTCGCCGAAGGGAGGACGGAGGGGCTGAGAGACAGCCACCCCACCTCCTGCCAGCCTCTGCGTCTTCGTTAATGCACATTCCTGCATTCAGCACTCCAGCAACACTATCAAGCAGGCTTCATTAGCTCCGTTTTTTTTTTAAGCAGAAAAGAAGCCCAGAGAGGTTGAGAAACTTGCCTGAGGTCACACAGCTAGTTGGAGGAAGAACAGGATTCCCACCCAGGGGCTCTCACCCCAAGCCCATGGCCTTAGCCCCTCTGTAAAAGGACCAGCTAACCATCCTGAGTTGGTAGAGTGGATGCAGGAAACGGGGAGGGGGAAAGGAAGGGGAGTCCATGAGCCATAGCCTGCGCCGCAGCCAGAGGGGTCTCCCCACCACCGCCTCGTCGGCTCGCCCCACCTCTCTGGACCCCAGGGTGGGTCAGGCTTGCCCAGAAAGGTCTCCAGCAGGGGTCCCTGGTTCCCCAGTCCCGCCCCACTGCTGCCTGTCCTCACCTGATGTCATCCTCGTTGGCGAAGATGATGACCGCCCTGGCGTTTGACGTCTCCAGGAGCCGCCGGATGATCTTGTCGAACTCCCCAGGCTTGGGCTCCCGAGGTATCTTGACGGACTGGGCGATGCACACGCCCCCTGCAGGAAGGGCAGCGGTCGGCCTGGGGCAGACAGGGTCTTCCCCTGAGACTCACACTCCTGGGGGCTACTCACGGTGCCCTGGCCTGACTTGCTCCCAGGTCCCGATCCGGCATGGGCTGTGCAGTCAGAACAGCCGCAGTGCAAATTTTGGCTCCACCAAGCTGAGTGACCATGGACACGTCACTTAAGTTCTCTGTGCCTCTCTTTATAAAATAGGTTGCTAGCAAGAAGCAATATCGTATCGGGCTTAAAGCTAGACTTCCTGGGTTCAAATCTCAGTTCTGCTGCTTACTGCTGTGTGATCTCAGGTTAGTTACTGAACTTCTCTGTTGTCTCAAATACATCATCTGTAAAGATAATAATACCACCTATTTCATAAGGTTGTTTTAAAGCTAAGGGAGTTCATGCATATATAGTAATATCTGCCACACAGTCAGTGCTTAGTAAACATTGGTTCTTTTTTGATGTAACTACCTCATAAGACTTTTTGGAGGCGCAAATCTGAGAATGAGAACAAACTGCCCCCCTTGGGCCATTAGTGCCTCTGGTAGCCACATCCACACACACCTGCCAGGGCGCTTGGGCCTGGGCCCCACGCTCGCCATCAGGCCCCTGTGTAAGGGCGGCGCAGGGTCGCTGACTCGTGCCTGCGCATCCCAGGCACTGCTGCTGCAAGCCCAGCTACTGCCCGTATGCGGGCGTTCCTAAGCTCCCCCCTGGGCACTCACAGGCCACTCAGTGTGCAGGCTCTCCAGCTTCCTCCCTGACCCAACAGGGTGCGATGACACCCAGCCTCCCTCCATCTTATTTAGGACCAAATTCCCAGCAAGGAGCTTAGAAGAGCCCAGGAAGGCCATTCTTGAGGGACTGCTTTGGTGGAGGGGCTGGAGGAGCTCTGATTGGGATCAGAGGGTCTTTAGGGGCCTCCTGTCATTCCTTTCTCTCTGGCCACTGCCTACCTGGCTGGATCCTGGGGAAGGGGACCCAAGGCCTGCCTACCTCTCAAGCTTATTCCTCTACAAGAAGCCGCCAAGCCTGCAGGCGCCACCAGGATGCAGTCAACACACCCCGGGATTCACAGCCAGGCCGCGTGGCTCACAGAAACCCTGCGCGCACTCTCCACCTCACCCGGGCAGTTCCCGGCCTCAGCTGTGTCGCCCCAGTGCTGGCGGGGGAGCTGGCAGCATTCGTGTATCTCAGTCTCCCCTCATCTCCTGCTACAAAAGCACCTGTGGACCCGTTTCTAGTATCAACCGTGTTTGACGGATGAGGAAACTGAGGCTCGGAAAAGAGGTGATTTGCCCAAAGCCACACAGTCCCTTGCCCCACTGGGATACAGAGTGGTGCCCCCAGGGAATAAGACGTCCAGCACCTCTGGTGGCAGAGTCAGGGTTCTGTTGATGGAAAAGGTTGAAGGAGTATTCTTGATGAAGGCGGATCCCGAGACCATTGCCTTCCTCCGGGTCCCACTCAAGGGCCTCAGCCCAGCTCCATCTCACACAGGATCCTATTGGGTTGCAGCCAAACTACCCACCTTAGCCAGGCACCTGGCTGCCATCCTTGGGCACCCCCAAGCCTCCATACATCCTCTCAGTCCAGGCCAGGGTCACCTGAGCCTTCTGAGCAGACTCCACGCACCTCTGTGAGGAGAATGGGCTGCAAGGGTCCCTAGTGTGGGGAGACACCTGTTTTACCCAGAGGAAGAGGGGCCAGCACCCAGCTCCACCCAGGGGGGGCCCTCTATACTTAGGGCGGTAGGTGGAAACCAAGGAAGGCTGCCCAAGGGTGGTGGCCCTGAGCTGAGCAGCTGAGTTTTAGTGGCAGGAGGCCCGAGCAGATGGGAGCGGGGAGGGGGCATGCTGAGGAAACAAGGCGAGCTGAGGAAACAACTAGAGAACGGGGCTGCTCTGTGCCCGGCGCCCGCAAGGCCCGGAGCCGCGTGACACAGGCTCACTCTCGCGTCGCCAGGAAATGGGCCCTTGGTTCTGTGTAGCAGGTGAGGCAGCCACAGCCTCTGTGCCCCACCCTGACCAGCGCCCACCTCCTTTACTTTCTGCCCCTTCCAGGCAGAACAAGAACCTCAGGTCCTCCTAGGATGCCCACAGAGGCACCAAGCACAGAAGAAGAGCATGGCTAGAGGGGCTCCTGGGCGAGGGAGGGAGTGGGGTCTGGGGGCAGGACCGGGACCCCCCCCCCAGTCCCAGCTCACAAAGAGAACCGACGGGAGCCAGTCTCCTGCCCCCAGCGCTGGCCCTGCCCTAACAGCGGCCGGGCAGACACTCAGCTTCCAGCTAAATCCTCCATATGGCTCCTTTCCAGTTAGAAAGTGGGCCAATTGCTACAGTTCTCCCCCCATCTGGGGAGACAGATGGACAAGAGGAGGAGGCTGGACAGGGGGTTAGGACGAGCCACCTGGCTCCAGGAGGGAGGAGGGGGCCAGAGGGCAGAGAGGAGGGAGGCAGAGAGTGGGAGCAATTGTTCTCAAAGAGGCAGAGACTCTTAGGTTCAGTCACATTTCTGGGTGATGCTCCCCTAAGAGGGTCCACCCTGTGGTACATGTTGCAGGCTTCATTTAGCTTCTTCTTCGAAAGAAGATTCAAGTGACCACAGTCTGGTCAGCAAGTCACAAGGTACTCAAGATGAGAGAGAGTCTAAGCAGGAAGCAATGTTCTTACAACTGCAAGAGTGGGGGGACTTGAGGGGAGTCTGGGAGGTTTCGAATGGAGCTCAGTAACACTGAATGTTGATAATGTCTAGTGCCTTTGAATATTATGCTGCACACTCTGCATAGACTCACCCATCTGAAGTCAATATCATCAGCACAACTCCAGCTTATTTATTTATTTTTGGCCACACCATGTGGTCTATGAGATCTTATTTTCCCAACTAGGGAGCAAATCTGCACCCCCTGCATTGGAAGTGCAGAGTCTTGGCCGCTGGGCTGCGAGGGAAGGCCAGCACAGTTCCAGTTTAGAGATGAGGATGCTGAGGCACAGAGCGGCTGAGTGGCTTCCCCAGGTCACACAGTCAGGCAGAGAGCAGGGTTTCAGTGTGGGCCAGCTGCCTCCAGAGGCCACCCTCTCACCCAGTCCAGTGCCACGACCGGCCACCCAGGCCAGGGGCACCTAGGGCCCATGCACATGTCTGGGCGCAGGGCCTGCCCTGGGGTAAGTACTCAGTGGTGTCACTGGCCCCACAAGGAGGAACCAAGCACCCTCTGGGCCCCTTGGTGTCACTGCCTGATTGTCAGTTTGGCTGCTCAGGGGACCGCAGCACAGGACCAAGGCTCTCCCAGGGTGACACAAGCTTCCAGGAGTAAGTAGCACAGCATCGGGCTCCACAGCGCTCCTGTCCCCTGCCACAGCCAGCGAGGACTGCAGTGCTGCAAGAGGGACCCTCATTTACTGAGCACCCACGGCATGCCTGGCACTCAATGAGTGTCTGGGGCAGGTGCTAATGGCCCCATCTTACAGATGCAGAAACTGAGGCTCGGAGGTGCTAAGTAGCCTGATGGCGGTCACACAGCCAGCTGGTGGGTCTGTAATCCAGGTCTGTGTCGAGAGCCTCCCTTGGGCAGAGGAAGAAAAGGCTCCAGTCGCTGGGTTTCTGTTAGCCCCACCCCCTGCAGCCCATCCCCACTTCTGGGAAGACCCCAAGTCCTACACCAACCACATCAGTCCTCCTGTATCCAGCCCTTGCTTCTGAAGCCCCATCACTGTGGAGACCATGGCTAGCACACCCCTGGGAAGTCCTCTCCAAACCCTTCTACCATGGTGGGGGCAATTTTTTGCACCCCCACTCCTTTGTCCCATGGTCTCTCTCCTTGGATAAAATAAGAATCCATGAGTCTGTATTGAGAGCAAATGTAATAAAATTAAATCCAAGCAGCAAGGAACGTGCCCAAGTCCTATCTCTGCACAGAGGCTGCAACACTTCACCTCTCCCAGGCTCCAGGAACAGGATCATAAAAACAGGGGTATGGAGGAGTCTGGTGCTCCCCATGGCCCACTTAGGCCCTTCTGGGTCACCCTTGGCAAGCCCCTCACCCCACACACAGCCCCAGCCCCATGGCAGGCACCGGTTACCCTGTGCCAGCTGCAAGCTCCACCGTCTGCCCAGCCAGTGCCTCCGTGCAGGGCCAGGGGCAGGAAGCCACAAGCTCATGCCAGGAGCTTCTGAGCGCAAGGGAGCAGTCAGGACCGTGGAGAGCTCCCGGCCCAAGCACTCAGGGAGTGAGGAGACTGAAGGCAGCCTGAGCCACGGAGTCTAGAACCCTACAAGCCAGCACATCCCCTTCCACATTCTTCCCAGAGAAACTCGCACACGGGCGCAAGGAGATACGCCCAAAGATGATCACTGCAGCACTGTTTGAAACAGTGAAAACATGGAAACTACCTAAATATTTTCCAAAGGAAGATTGGAATATTATGTAGCTAAGATATATAAAACAGCTCTCATGACAAAACCCTGAAAATGCAAAGCTGACTGATAAAGCAAGGTGCACCACTCTCTGTCCCTTTCATGTGGAAATTAAAGGCCATATATAGTACAATGTCTTATATATGGACACACACATAGATACGAGCAAAAGCTCCAAGAGGGCAGGAGATTTTCTGTTGTACACACTACCATCTCCCCAGTGCCTGGCACACACTAGTTCTCCATAAATGCTTGCTGAATGACTAAGACAAGAAGGGACCCCAGCCCCTGCAGGGTGTGGGCACCTCAAGGGAGACAGGGATGGAACAAGACTGAGGGCTCCATAGGAGGGCTCCCAGGCATGATCTCTGTTTTATTTCTTGGAAATAATCAGAAGCCAATATGGCAACATGTAAATGCTTGGTAAATGTGCACCTCAGGACCCAAGGCAGACCAGACGTGCACACACAGTGACAGAGAAGGCAGCCTAGTCCCCACACGTGCCGCCCCAAGCCTCTGTTCATCCACAACACGGGGCCACCTGGCCACTCCCGGGCCGGAGGCCTCCACGGGACGCTGCAGGGAAGGCACATGGGGCCGCCCTCCCACGGCCTGCCCTCCCGGTTCTGAAATTCCGCCTCCCGCTGAGGACAGGCTCTCTCCTGGCCAGCCCTCCCCTGGCGCTGGAACCCTGCACCTCCGCCAGGCTCCACACACCTGCCCTGACTTAAACGTGCTGTGGAAGTTCCACTAGTGAAACCTGACACGGGTTTCCTGTTGTATTTTGTGGTCCCTGCGCCCTTTCTATTTGTGGTCTGGTGACCTTTCCTGGTATTCTTTGGGTCCAGCTGATATATCTGTGTTAGTGTCTGCCTCCCACTGCGCTCCTAATGCCCCAGGGGACGTGGGTTACACAGTCTGATCACTGTCTGACTCACCAGGCTTAGCTCCCTTCTTTTCTGGGCACCTCCCTGCCCCCACGGGATGGGACTCTCTCTACTCCACCCACCTGAATAAGTCCTCCCCACTCTCTCCAAGCAGCCCCCAGACCCCCTGCCTTCAGGGCCCGCCAACTTGTGGACAACCTTGGTGGCCCAGAGAAGGCAGAAAGAAGGGGCCTCCCCCCAGAGTGGCCTGCTTCTGCCCAGGCTCACCCAGGTATTGGGAAGCTGAGGACCTGGGCTCCCCTGTGCCTCTGCAGCGCCGTCCGACACATCCTCCAGGCTTGGGAATCCTCTCACCGCCCCCTCTTCCTTCCTTATCTCACTCACCAGGAGGCCCGCCCCTGCCAGGAAGCAGCTAAACAGCCAGCCCATAGGCAGTGGGCAGCGAGGTGACTGAGACATGTACCGTGCCCACAGATCCCGGGGGACTTAGCACCTGTGCCCTCCTGCTCTAGCACCCAGAGCCCGGGGGTGCCATTCCACAAGCCAGGCTGCTCTCTCATCCCAAACAGCACCCCGGGCTCTGGGCTCCAGACTAGGCTGGGCAAAAACCCCTCCAGGGAGTCGAGAAACTTCCCTGCAGCCCAACAGCACAGGAGCCCAGGGACACTGGGCTCGTCTCCTCTCTCTGTCTCTCCCTTTCTTTTTCTGGCCTTTCAAATTTAAAATTGGAGAAAAACAATGAGAGACCAATGCTAGGAAATCAAGTGGAAAAAAATCTACATTAAGGCAAAATGTGAAGGCAGCAAATTACAACACAGAGAAAACGGGGGTTGTTAAACAACCCAAGGAGGGGGTCCCCTCCTCAGCTTCCCTGGGTTCCTGGCAGAGAGAGAGGTAAGGGGAAAGGCAGGAGGGAGGCTGGGGGAGACCCTGGACTATATGGGGTCACACAGTCACACACACACAGACATACACACACAGACACACACGGAGTTCTTCCCCCCAGCCCCCCTTCTCTCTTCTCCCCCGCCCTCTCCAAAGTCAGACCCCCTCCCTACACCTGCTCTCAGGAGAGGGAGCTCTTCAGAGGCATCAGTGACCAACACCGTGTTGCTTTTGCTTTCAACCAGGAACGAAGCCCTGGTCTAAGGAAACGGAGCCGTGCAGCAGATTCCAGGAAGCGGAGCTGTGGCTGAAAGGGCATCTGAGGTCCGGGAGACGTCCAGGCCCTGGAGAAGTCCCCTAACCCGTGGCTGTCCAGGGGGGCTGGGGCTGGGGGCGGGCAGCGAGGGGCAGCTCTGGCTCCAGCCAGGGCTCGAGGGCTCTCCGGGGCAGGGGACGGGGGGTGAGCCTGGCTCACGGCCAGCACCCCTTTCTGCTCCCACTGCCAGCCCTTCTCCCCACCATCCAGTGTCCACTCCAGCCCCCTTCCTCTCACAGTGTGTGTGTGTGTGTGTGTGCGCGTGAGTGCACGCGTGTGCATGTGTACAAGTGGCATGCAAGGCCCACATCTCCCCCTCAGGTCTGGTCCCAACAAAACCCGCCGTCTGACCACATCAGGCCTTCCTCTGCAGAGGCCGCCCCCTTAGTCCACCTCCCTCGCTTATCTTACCTCCTCCCCGTCTGTCTCTGCTCCGGCCCTCACGGTGCCCAGCACACACGCTGCGCTTGCTCGCGACAGGCCATGACCCACGCTTGCCAGATGAATGGGCCACCGAGCACCCGACTACAGGGATGGGAGGGCCAGCGGGGCAGGAGCTGCTGGCACCAGCCTGGGGGTGGAGGCACTGCAGGAATCTGAAGTGGCCACCTGCTCAAACCTGCCCACTTCCTCTAGGAACCTCCCTGACCCCTGCAGCCCACTGTGACCTCCCCTCTGAGCACCACCTGGTCAAACGGAGTGCCCGGATATCTACGTGTCTACTGGCACTGGGCAGCCGCATTGTGCCAGGCTCTGGGCTGCAAAGGTCATCCAGGCACAGGGCCTGCCCTGTAGTACGCACTGCCAAGTTCCAAGCCCATGTGGGCGTCAGGCACACTGGGACCTCTCTCTCAGTCCTGCCTTCTGCTGGGAATTTGCCTATCCACCTAGATGCAAATTCCTTGTTATGAGTGCTCAAGAAATGCATGTGCAGAAGAACAAGTGGAGAAGTATAAGATAGCTGTGCAAACTGGCAGGGCTCCAAAGGTCCAGGACCAAAGACAGCTGGGCCAGTAGAGAGGGCCGGGGAGGGCAGGGCAACTCCAGCCTGAAGGGACACAGTGGGCTCACTAGGAGAGATTTGGCTGGAGCCAGGAAGACCCAGGTACCAAGGGAGAATGAAGGGGGCACAGTCACCCCGCTTTCCCACCTGCAGGGTCCCCATGATGCACCCCACCAAAGGTCCATACAAAGTATGGCTCTCACACCTGCTCTCAGCTTCCTCTTCCCCGCCATTGTGAGACAAAAGGGAAGTCCACTCTGCTGCTTCCTGGCTGTGTGACTGCTCTTTTTGGGGTTTGCCTGTTTTCGGCTGTGCTGGGTCTTTATTGCGGTGCACAGGGTCAGTGGTTGCGGTGTGTGGGCATAGTCGCCCCAAGGCATGTGGGATCTTGGTTTCCCAACCAGGAATCGAACCTGTGTCCCCTGCACTGGAGGGCAGATTCTTAGCCACTGGACCACCAGGGAAGACCTTGGCTGTGTGACTTCGGACAAGTTACTTAGCCTCTCTGAGCATCAAGCTTACCATCGGTAACATAGGGCAGGACTTGAAAAAACTCCGCCTGGTGGGGCTAGAGTGAGGGTCAAATGGTATTTGTGAAAGCCTGGGTCAGCCTCCGGGAGCCAAAGCCTCTGGGGAGTGAGCAAGTCCTAGTGGGGGTGAGGCTGCAAAGGCAAGGGCCAGGGACCTCGTCAGGACGTCCCGTCAGGACCCAGGGCTGTGAGGATGCTCTGGGGGCCAGAGACACCAGACGACACTGACCACTGTCTCCAGGGACAGAACCTGCTGGGCAGAATCCGCGGCCCGAGCCTAGAGGCCCAGGGCCTCTGTCCAAGGCAGGATACACATCCCTCCTTTCCCAAACACTCTCAGTTCATCTCCCCACCTCGCCCATACACGTGGTAACACACACCCTCACAAAGTCACAAACCACACATCACTGCCACCCCACACAAGATCACAGCAACACAAGCTCACACAGTAACCACACCGCCTCACACAACCACACTCACCACACCCAACCTCCGCAAGTCACACCCTACACACAGCCACAGACCCAGACACACAGGTTAGCTGCCCATACCTCCTTGGAGCCACCAGCCAAGCCTTAGCACCATCAACACCTCACCTTTGCTACCAGTGCACGGGGGCCTGGCTGGGGGTGCCGGCAGGGGCTGGGGTGGCCCCTGGGGGAGGGGGACAGCAACTGTCTCCCAGTAACTACCTGCCCGGCCGCCTCAGTGCCCGGCTCTGGGAGAAACCCGCATCTTCCTTCTGCAAGCAGGCCATCCACTCACGCCCACCTGCCCCTGGGGAGACCCGGGCTGGACCTGCGGGTGCAGGGTCACCGCCATCAGAGAGCCAGCGTGTTGTGACACGGGGGCCGAGGCTGGGCACAGACAGGCCCTCGTCCCACGTCTGGCCCCTACGTGATGACGAGAGCCAAGTCACCCAGCCTCTCCGAACCTCTCTGAACCTCTGAATCTGTAAAATGGGACGGCATGCTCACCACCCTCCAGACACGTCGGGGGTGTTGTGAGGATTAAAGGGATCACCCATGGACAGCCTGGCCCCTGGGGGGATATTTTGGGGACTGGGAAGAGGCGGGCTGCGGGAGGACCAGCCAGGGCAGCTGTGGGGCTCAGAGCCCTCGAGCTGAGCGCTGCCGCCCCCTCCCTGGGAGGCTGCTGGGCAGCAAGGGCTGTTCAGAGCTGCATTATTCATGGTGCGCAGCTCTGAGCAGAGGGAAATTTGCTGAGTGATCGACCTAATATCTTAACACAAACCCATTTAGGCAAAACACCTTTGAAGCGAGAAAAGCTGGGAGAAAAAAGATAGAGAGAGGGAGAAGGAAGCGAAGGTGTTTGGAGGCAGGAGGTAGAGGGGGGAACTGTGGGGGAAGGCACGGGGAGGTGTCTGGTTCCAGCCCCAGCCAGCTCCAGGCCACCTGCCGGGAGACCCCTGCCCCAACCCAGTCCCCTAGGGCCCACCTTCCTCTACTCTCAGTGGCCATCCTGGGCATTCTTCTTGTTTTGTATACAATAATAATTAATTTTTTAATATTTATGTATCTGGCCGTGTTCTTTGGAAGGAATGATGCTAAAGCTGAAACTCCAGTACTTTGGCCACCTCATGCGAAGAGTTGACTCATTGGAAAAGACTCTGATGCTGGGAGGGATTGGGGGCAGGAGGAGAAGGGGACGACAGAGGATGAGATGGCTGGATGGCATCACTGACTCGATGGACGTGAGTCTGGGTGAACTCTGGGAGTTGGTGATGGACAGGGAGGCCTGGGGTGCTGCGATTCATGGGGTCACAAAGAGTCGGAAATGACTGAGCGACTGAACTGAACTGAACAAAGTCTCAGTTGCGGCACGCAGGATCTAGTTCCCTGACCAGAGATCAAACCCGGGGCCCCCTACTTTGGGAGCATGGAATCGTAGCCACTGGACCACCAGGGAAGTCCCCAGCTATTCTGAGTTCCTAATACTGAGTAATTCCCCAGTATTCCTCAGCTGAGGGAATCCCACCGACTTCTCAGAGTTGGTTCAGAGAGGAAAAGGAGTCTGCCCAAGCTTCACACGGCAAGTTGGGCTGGTCAGCAGTCAGACCCAGCACTGCTGAGCAGTAGTTCAGAGTCCTCCGCTGAAAAACCCCTTTCAGAACAAGACCCCCAGCTCCAGCGATACGCCTGAAGGGTGAAGTCACAGAGCAGCTTTTCAGCCGCTTCTCTGGCCTCACAACTCCCTACTCCACAGCGAGACCACTTTCTCCGAGGCAACTTGAACGTCCCTACCCTGGAGCCTTGGCTGGTCCCCCTGCAGGAAAATCCCCCGTCTGCTTTCCCGCCTGCCCAGCCCTGCCTCGGAGCTCCGCTTCTCCACCGCTCCCCCACGAAGCACCCCAGATGCTCCCGCAGTGGGGATGTGCTACCGCCCACCCAGGCTCTCACCACACCCCTCTCCCCTGGAGCCTGCCATCCTCTGCCTAGGCTTCTGGTTTAGTAACGCCTGCGCTTTAAGGCCTGAGGGCTGGAGCCAGGTTGCCTGAGTTCAGATCCTGCTCTGCTGCTTCTTAGCTGTGACTCTGGACAAGTTACTCACCTCTCAGCTTCGTCTCCTCATAGTAAAGCATGAAGAAAAACTGAATTAATATATGTAACAGTGCCCGGCACACAGCTACTCGATAAACGTTTGCTCTTGTAACACTTGATCGTTTTCTCCATCAGCCCATAAACCCCTTCAAGGGCAGACTGTTTTTATCTTTCCTTACTCCCTGGTTTCCAGCACAGCAGGTGTTCAGGGTTGGTTGAACCGACTCTAGTTTCTGGCAATGTTGTCTGCCTGGCCTCTTCACCCCAGACCCCTTGGGAAGAGGAGCCGGCTCTGGGCTGGTGGTGGGGACACCTGTTGAGAGGCAGGGCATGCAGAAGATGACCTCTGGCCAGCTCCAGCCCGGTAGCCGGGCCTGCGGTTTGGCGGGAGAGCAACAGGAGGCTGCAGACTGGGATGAAATATTTAGGAGCCCACATCCCCAGGAAGTGGAAACTGACAAGCAAAATGAAATGTTGAGATGTAATTACCCAGGCAGGCCAAGCATGTCTCCCCGCCGGCGGCGGGCCCTCCCAAGGTGCCCCAAGCAGGCACTGGGTAATGAAGTCCTCCTGGACCTTCCCACACCAGCCCTCGCCCCCTCCCCAACAGGAGCCTGACTCGGGCTCTTCAAGCCGACCCTTCTGATGGCAGAACAGCAGGATGTGGAAGGAACGGGGGGCTGAGCCCAGCCTCAGCTCTGGATGTACCCCGGGTGAGGCTCCAGCTTCCTCAGCCAAAAAACAGGGCTGCTGACCCCTCGACTGGGAAGAAGGACAGACAGTGGGTGTGAGTGTGCCCCCGAGACTGGCCATGGTAGAGGGGTGTGGCGAGGACAGAGCAGACCCCAGCCAGCCCTATGGACCATCAGAGGCTCTCCTTAGGCTCTGAGCTGCCTGTGACTCGGGTTAGCAAGAGCTCATGGACAAAGGTCAGGGCCAGAGGCCCAGATGTGGCCCTGAGCTGGAGAAGTGCTCAACCCACCACCCCCAAAACCTGTCCCAGGCTCTCCTGATGATGTTGAGGAAAAGCTTGGAGCCCCATAGCCTGCGAGCTTGCTTGGCCAGATCTGGGAGTGGGGAGACAGGGACCAGGGAGGGATGGGAAGGGGACTCCAAGCCTGGATCCCGGGAGCAGCCCTTAAGGGGGTCTCAGGAGGGCACCTGGGGAGGGGATGTGGGGATGGGTGCTCGGCTGATCTTGCCCTCTCTGAGGAACACCAGAGCTGGGGCAGAGGACTCAACAGTCTACTGATTTTTCTCAATAGGCCTTTGGGGCTAGACATTTTTCAGAGTAAGAGATGGTCCCGTGTTGCAATACAAAAGGACATCCTGGGGCTCTGGGCACTAAGTATGAGAGGGGACTTGAGCCACTTTGATATTTACACTGACATTTAAATGCACCCCAGGCACTCTGGCCTGGGTGGGACTGCCTACAGTTGAGAGTCCTTTCTAAAATCTAAACCAGAGCCCAGAGAGGCTCGTGACCTGCTCAGGGCAGTCACAGAGATGCCATCCCAACCCCTCTCCAGGCTGGCTCCATGCCCCGGGGACAGGTCCAGCCTCACCTGAGGCAGCAGCCAGCTGACCTCTCAGGCTCGAATCCCCTGTGCCCCATCCCTGACTCCTGTGGACACCACCTGACCAGACCAGAGCCCCAGGCCAGCATGACAACCTCAGCCTGCCCAGCCCGATCACCCACCACCCCACCAAAGCCCATCCCACCCCAGCACGCCCTTCCCGCCCACCTTCACTGGCTCTCACCTCACCTCCCTCGGGTCCCGAAGCCCTGCGGCCTCATCTTTCACACTCCCTGCCTCCAACAGGACCTGCAGTTCCCAACACCAGACTGTCCCCTCTGCTTTATGCCCAGTTTCCCTTCCCAGACTCCTTCAAGTCAGCTCCTGTCAGTTCTTGAAGATTCAGCTCAGGTCTCCTCCTCCAGGAAGTCTTCGTAGGTGTCCCCAGGCTCCTTCTCTGCTGGGTGCCCGTAACCATCCCAATAACTCAGGTACTGCATGTAGCACAGGGAAGGAAAACTTTTGGACTAGATGCCTCCAGGGAGTGGCCACTGCCGGGCACACTTCCTGGCCCACTGCTGGGCCCACTGCTGAGCACAGAGCATCCACTGATTCAGCAATGACTTACTAAGGTCCTCCCAGTGCTCGGTGCTGCCCTGGATGCTGTGGGGACAGCCATGAATAGGACAGATGAGAATCCTGCCCTTGTGAAGCTGACTTCCGTCTATGAATTAGACCACAGCCGCTGAAGAATGAATGAATGAATGTACAAATGAGCAAACGGACTAACTAGGAGCTGGCCTATGTGCAAAAGGCCTCGTACCCCGTCTTCAGCTCCTGCCCCTCTGCCCTCCTTTCCCTGGCTCCCCACCCAGTCCCCTGCCCCCTCCCCTCACACACACGAGTCCATGGCCCGCGCATTCTGGCAACACTGTTCAGTCATGCAATGTCTGCACCTGTTCTCTCATTAGCCCCTCCCAATCAGCCCATGACTTAGACGCTGTGACCATTATACAGAGGAGGAAACCGAGCCCCATAAGCCAGAGCCTGGTCCCATATGCCTCCCTTTCTCCATCCCATCTGCTCCCTCTCCCCTGCCTTTGTGTGTGTCTCTCTCCCAGTTTCTAGGGTGTCTGGCGAGTTGCCACCTCTCTCTGAGCCTGTTTCCCCATCTTAAAACAGGGCAGGCAGAGCGGTTTTGAGAGATGGGAACAGAGCCTGTTCCCCTCCCCTCACCCCACCCACAGCCCCTACTGCGTCCCACCCACCCGCTCTATCCCCTTCCCCATCCCTCCCTCCTCTCTCCTCTCACTTGTCACTTTGTCCTGCTTCTTCCCCCATCCCAAGGCCTCCCTTGAGCCCCAAGACATCTGCAAGATGGTTGTTAGCTTTCCTCTGGCTCATTAAAAATGAGAATTTGCATAGAATATCCATATGATCACTCTGTCTACAGCAAAACGGGGCACAGATGTAACACACCATGAGAGTCAGGGAGAACGAGGAGGATGGTCACAAGGGGTGGGGGAGCAGCCAACCAGGAAAAGGCCAAGTGCTCACCCTTGGGGTCTGAGGCCACAGAGGCAGTCCCTCACCCCTCCAGCCCTTTCTTGGCCTTTCTGATGGCTAATCCACCTATTTTTGTCATACAATAACCAGCACAGTAAGGAATGCAATTACCCCCATTTTACAGATGGAGAAACTTAGAGTCAAAGAATGGTGGCTTCTCCAGACACACGGCAAGTCCATGGTAGGCCTGAGGGTCAGCTTTGTCTGCCGTGAGGCGGTCCACCCACCTTATTGTCAGGAATGCAGCCCCCTCCTTACTCTCAGAAGGAAGGCATCATGAAGAACCAAGTTTAGTCACCCAGCTCCCCTACCCAGAGCACCCAGCTGCTCCTCTGGGACAGGCCCACGGTTCTTCAAGGCTCTCCTCTTACCAGTCGCTCTTCAAGGAAGCTCCCCTTCTCCCTTCCCCCAGTTACCTTTCTGTACCCCCCACCCCACCCCACCCCACCCCCCAACCCTGTACAATAACAATTTGGCCAGATGCAAAGATTTTTGGAAACAACTGCTTCCAAACCTCATCCCAGCTATATAACTGCATTCAGATCTGCGTCATCACAAAAAGGAGTCACAGCAATGCCCAGAAATAAACATATTTGGCTAAAAGATGAGTTTATAACAAAACTGAGGGGAAGGGACCAGCACTTTACAGATGAGACTCCGAGCAGCATCCAGGGATTGGCCATTCTTGGGGACCAGAGCCAACCAGGGCTTCCCCCAGGTCTGGTGCTGGCGCTGTCCGTGGTGCTGAATCCAGGGGCACCTGGGCCATTCTCCTCCCCTCTGCCCACACACAACCTGGGAGCAAGATGTGCGGGCTAGTGCTTCACAACATACCCTAGACCTTTCTCTTCTCACCACTGCCACTTCTTGGTCATCACGTCTCGCCTGGAGGACAGCAGTATCCTCCTCACTGGCCTTCTTGCCTCAGGCCCACAGTCTCTTCCCTACACAATGGTCAGAGGAATCCTAGTAAACCCAAGCCCATCCACATCTCTTCTCTGCTCACAGCCCTCCCACAGCTCCCATCTCACTCAAATCAAAAGCCAAACACCTCAGAGAGGCCAGGAGGCCCCCCATGATCTTCCCCTCCTCTTCCACTTCTCTGCCCCTCACTCACTCTGCTCTTGCTGCTTGGCTATCCTCCAAGTACCAGGAAGGCTCTCAGGGCCTTTGCACTTGTGAGTAGCCCTCCCTGGGGCACTCTTCCCACACATCTCTGCGTGGCTCACTCCCTCACTGTATTTAGGGCTCTGCCCAAAGTTCACCTCTGCAGAAAAGCCTTCCTTGACCACCCCCTTCCCCTTCCTGCCCCCTCTGTCTACTTATGTGGCTTTCTTCTTCTTTATGGCAATGCCCATCAGTTCTTATCTGAAAGTCTATTATATGGTGAAGCCTTTGCTTGTTTACAATAAGTTGCCTCTATCCCTGTCCCCAAACGTGAGTTCATAAGATCAGGGATCCTCATCTCTTGAGTCCACTGCTATATCGCCCATGTCCTGGCTCAATGCCCAGCACACAGTAGGGTCTCAATAAATGTCTTTCCAGCAAATGAATAAATTACTGCATAGAAATGAGGGGTTAGAGGGCTGAAGAAGTGCCCCCCCTGCCCCCCTCGCCAGCCACATCCCCACAGAGCAGGCTCTATGATCTGGAGGCCTGGACTCCCTTCTTCTGAGTCCTCGAAAACCCCAGGAGCCCGAGGGAAGCCATCACTAAAAAGAGGATGCGTTCCTCCTGACCTCCAGGCCCTGTGACACCCACTTTTAGACAGAGCCCCTCGTAGGCTCATCCACAGCCACATGTGACTCAGTAACTCCCGTCACACTCACATTCCGCATCACAGAAGCTGCTCCCCCACCCCCCACTCCTTCCCTGGTCCTTAGAGAACCTCTGGCCTGTGTGTTTTGAGGGGCAGGGTCGTCCTCTGAGGTCCGTCCATCTGAATGACCCAGCAGTGCTTCCTGGGAGAAGCTGGATGAGACATCATTGAAAGGACGGCCCCTCCCTCCTTCCTTCCCTTGGGCTCTGGAGTCACACAGACCTGAATGCAAAGCTCTGTCTCTGACACACTGCGAAGGCCAGCCTGCAGGCAGCCTGGGCCTCGGCCACTTCCTCAATGAAACAGGGACAATTCTCAGGGTGTCTTTGTAGGGGCTGGGGCCAGGGCCCAGCAGCTGCAGTGGGTGTGGTTAATGAAATGCTCCCTGGAAAATTGCATATTAAAATGCAAGGAGGTCCAGCAGGCTTCACACAGGCCAGGCTGCGCTGGCTGAGGGGCCGGCACAGGAGGCAGACCCTGGGGCTCAGAGGCTCTGGGAAGAGGGCCGGGTGGATGACACAGGGTAACAAGGGGAAGAAATAGCTGCAGACATCCCTCTGTGTGTCCACAACATGCATGTGCCCGCTGAAGAAGGTGTACAGCCCCTGCCTGGTCTCACGAAGAACTGGAAAGCTCAGGGAGGGGCAGTGACTTGTCTAAGGTCACACAGGAGTAGGGGGTGACGCTGAGACCAGAGCCCTCCTGGGACACTCAGCAGCCCCTGAAGAGGAGCCTCGGGACAGGAGGGAAGGAAGCCATGAGCTCACAGTGTCCCAGGGCTGCAGGGAAATGGGGGCTAGGGCTTGCTTTGATGATACCCCTAAGGAGCCCAGAGTAGGGGGCTGGGAGTTAACTGGGACCTCAGATAGGAAAACAGGCTCAACCTCAGTAGTCAGCAAGGAGGTCAAGAGGGCTTTCTGGAAGTCAAGGCCCAAACTGGGTCAGTTCAGTTCAGTTCAATCACTCAGTCGTGTCTGACTCTTTGCAACCCCATGAATCGCAGCACGCCAGGCCTCCCTGTCCATCACCAACTCCCGCAGTTCACTCACACTCATGTCCATCAAGTCAGAGATGCCATCCAGCCATCTCATCCTCTGTCATCCCCTTTTCCTCCTGCCCCCAATCCCTCCCAGCATCAGAGTCTTTTCCAATAAGTCAACTCTTCACATGAGGTGGCCAAAGTACTGGAGTTTCAGCTTTAGCATCATTCCTTCCAAAGAACACCCAGGACTGATCTTTAGAATGGACTGGTTGGATCTCCTTGCAGTCCAAGGGACTCTCAAGAGAAGACTCAGTTCAAAAGCATCAATTCTGGGTGGGGACAGGGAAAAGTCAATGCCTTTGCCACCTGCTCTTTAACAAAGGGGAAAAAGTCAGAAGGGATCCCTAAACATGGGAGCCTGGAAGGACAGAACCCAGCGCGCTCCCAGTGCAGAGGCTCAGAGAAAGGGAGGAGGAAGAAACAAGGGCAGGAAATGAACTCAAAGACAGTGGGGTTCAGACCAGGCTGAGAGATTCACTCGTCAAAAGGCTCAGAGGTAACACAACCAAAGAGGCCAAATGAGCTAAGGAAACAGGTGCTGTGTGTGTGGCTACCCTGTGGGCTCAGGTCTGGGCCCGAGAACACAGGCAGAGCGGAAGCCAGAGGCCAACCTGGTGATACCCAGACCCCCACGTGGTGAGGACGGAAAAACCAAGAGAGGTGGAGGAGGCCCAAACTGGGGGTCTCCTCTGCCACATCACCTTCACATGGGGATGAAGCTGAGGCTCAGAGATGTACACAGCCACCCAAAGGCAGGGCCAGGACTGGAACCGGGACCCGCTCTGCAATCCCCACTCCGGTGAATAATCGCAATGGCAGCAACTCCAGCAGCTCAGTGCTCAGAGCTCAGTTCGCGGCCCCAATGGCACCAGCGCTTTATGTACATTAACTCATTTAATGCTCATGGCCAGCCAGAAGGGAAGTGCTATTAACTTTCCCGTTGAATGAGGTGGAAACTGAGGCCCAGAGCCCCTAAGTGACTGCTCAAGGTGGCATGGTTCATGGTGGCTCTTAAGCCCCCCACCCTACCGCACCATCTGGGGAAGATGGCATGAAGAAGGCCAAAGCCACGAAGGGGCTGCAACCAGCGAAGGGAAACGTTAGACCCAGAAGAAATCTTCAAACGTTCCACAGAAAAGGCTAGTGAAAGAAAAAGTTGCTTCCTGTCAAGGGACAGGGAGGCCTGGTGTCCTGCAGTCCATGGGGTCGCAAAGAGTTGGACACGACTGAGTGAATGAACTGAACTGTCCAAGAGGGAAGGGGTGCAAAGTTGGAGCGAAAAGGGCTCGGCATCTACCATCTCCTTCCTCCTGCCAATCCCATCAAGGTTAGAGGCGAACTCGGGTGGGAGCATGTCCCCGTCGTGAAAAGTCAGGGCAAACACATCAGAGATGAGTCAGAGAGAGAGAGGAGAGGTGGCTTGGTGACACCCAACCCACAGGACTCACAAAATCAAGAGGTGCCAGCCTCGCACCAAAGGCCAGAGGGCAGAGAAATTAAAGTGGACAGGCGAAGTCCCCACGGCGGCCAGGCAGCTCAGGGTTTATCCTCATAGCAGGACAGAGACTGACGTGGCCATCATACAGCAGTCACACTGGTGCCAGCACCTTGCCAATCTCCCAGGAGGCCAGGAGACACAGCTGGCACATGGGAGGCCGCGTGGCTCAGAGCTGGGTGCCCAAGCCAAGTCCACTTAACTTCCACCCACAGTATGGTGACGGGCAGAAGACACAACTGGTCTGAGGTTTGGGGCAACCTGGTTGATAAGCAAGAATGGTGGGAACTGGCTCCAAAGAAGGGCCCGCCCCACTCCCACATCCTTGGAAAATGCATGGTCTGTGGGCAGGGGACGCTGGGCCCCAGCTGCAGGTCCCTGGGCAGCGAGGCTAAGTTCTACCCCCAGGAAGATGCTACCAGCCATCATATACACCAACCCAAAAAGCCAGTGGCAGGACCCCTCCCTGCCTCCAGCTCCCCTCAACCTCGGCTAATCTCAACCACATTTCACCTGAGTGAGAAGGTCACATGCTCCAGGCTCTGTCTCCGTGCAATTGGCCCCAATCCCTGAACCAAAAGGCCAAGCCTGAAGTGCCCCCATGATGAGCCTTTACTTACAAGAAGGATGCCTGGAGCCAGAGACCTCGGACTAGGGGCACCCAGCCTGCCGGCTGTCAGAGCCAACCCTGCAGGTGAGCTGACATGCCGCTCCTGTTACAGATGAGAGACGGAGGCCCCGGAAGGGCAGTGACCTGCCTGAGAGCACAGGGCTGCTCTTCTGTTCATCCTACAAACATCTGCGGAGGCCCCGCCGTGTGTGAGGGAGGGCAAGGCGCACACAGCCAAGGAGGGAGGGGTCCTACCCTTCCCCGGCCTCAAGGGGCCCAGCCAAGTAGGAGAAATTCAGCAGGCACTGGGGCAGGGGTGACTGGGGTTCCCAGGAGGCCAGCGGGATCCCGGGAAGATCACAGGCCTGCGTGGGTCAGCAAGTCTGCAGGGAACCTTGGCTCACAGCTGCCACGATGGGCAGAGAAGACTCCCCAGGGCCCTAAGGAATTTGGACATGGCAAGTGGACACACCAACTCCAAGGGCCAAAAAAATTGTTAAAGGCAAGGTTGGCCTGAAAGAAACCGCTCAGCTCCGCCTCACATGGGTCCCCATTCCACGGTCACTAGGACCAGGCCAGGCCCCTCACTGGGGTCCCATCTGTCTGCTCCCTCCTCCTCCAGGCCCCTGCTCACGCTGTTCCCCCACCTGGCACGCCCCCTTCTTCCTCCCCACTTATCCAAGCGTGCGAGCCCCCTGCGACCCTGGAATTTATCTCTTCACCGCCACACACGCATCATCACATCCCTTCATTCACTTATTCAACCAGAGTCTCCCCGGCCCCTCCTGCAGGAGGGCAGGGTGCCAGGTCTGACTGGGCACTGCTCTTCCCACACTTGCTGGGAGCCGGCAGGGCCCACAGCCTCTCTCCTCTCCTTGCACGGGGGCTGAGTACCCAGCAGATGTGAAATAGATCCATGAAGTCCAGGCCAGCGGGGAGACTCGAGCAGGGTCTGGAAGGCTGAGTCTTCCTATTCCTGTCCTCCGGGGAAGGCATCAGGCCACGATGAAGCATCCCAAGGCAGGCGCTGCAGTGGGAAGGATTTCTGTCCTCGGTGGGTCAGGATAGGGTTGGGGGTAGCTGGAGCGCAGAGGGGAGGAAAGGGTCCCAGGGCAGCCTGACCCCAGAAGCCCGTGCTCTGTCAGCCTCCGTCTGCCTTTCTGTGGACTGGGAGAGCAACCTTTCAGGCCTGGATAGGAAGAAGGGCTTACGAAGGGAGTAGCTGGCTGAATTTCAGGATCAATCACCCATCCCACCAACATTTACTGAGTGAATGCTGTGCCAGGGAGTGTGCTAGACGCTGGGGAGGCACCAGAGAACAAAACAGGCAAAAAAAAAAAGCTCTGCCGTCGCGGACCATAAACAGATAAAAGTGTACTTGTCAAGTGCTATCAAGAAAAACAGGGGACTTCCCTGGTGGTCCAGTGGTTGAGAGTCTGGCTTGCAATGCAGGGGACATGGGTTCAATCCCTGGTCAGGGAACCAGGATCCCACATGCTGCAGGGCAGCTAAGCCCGTGAGCCAAAGCCAGAGTCCATGCTTCGCAACTAAAGATCTCCCATGACACAGTGAAGATCCCGCGTGCCAGGACTAAGACCCAACACAGGCAAATGAAAGAAAGAAAGAAAGAAGACAAAGAATGAGTCTTTAAGAAAAAAACAAAAATGGAGCAGGAAAGAGGGAACAGAGAGTTTTGAGCTGGGGACACGCTGGGACACAGAGGCCCCCCTGAAGCGCGCAGCTGAGAAGGCAGCCAAGTGCCCTGAGGAGGAGGACACCTCGACCGCCGGGGACAGAGCTTTCCGGGCCGAGGGAGCAGCCAGTGCAAAGGCCCTGAGGCCAGCCTGTGCCTGGAGTGTCAGAGGGGCCGCGAGGAGGCTGCGGTGACGGCAGGAGAGACTGGAAGCAGAGCGGAAGGAGACAAGGTCTGGGCGGGGCGGGGTGGGCAGCAGAAAGGCGAGCAGGCACTTCCAGTGGCCTCCCCTTGGGGGTTCTGGATCTTGGGGGTGCCCTGGGGCAAACCTCCTCTCTACTCTCCCAGAAAAATGAGCCGCACCAGGTCCCCCCAGCCCCCAGGCAGCACAGCTCTTTCCAGGTGGCCAAGCTCTTCCCTTAGCCCCTCAGACCCTCCGTTTACAGCCTGAGAAGCTGAGTCTAGAGATGTCGCAGAGCCAGAGGGAAGAGGTGCCCCAGCCCTGGGACTCCAGCTGCCAGCCCTGCCAGCCAGCCGCGCGGACAGGGGCCATCTAAATGCAGGTCCGACGCTCCGCCCGGGGAGCTGGAGCTGGAGGTCAGAGCAGTAACAGCTTGACGCACCCGCGTCTCCGGAATACCAATGGGGGACACGGGGACACAGCAGGGAGCCGAGGCTTTAGAATTTTCCACCGTGCGAGGGACAAGGCATCCTCCTAAGGCCCCCACGCCTCCTCCTGCCACACTCAGGAAAGCCATCTCCTTCCCACTGTAGGAGCACAGGCCTAGATGTGCCCAGGGAGCAGGAATCACTGGTACTCGCTGGAGTACCAGGCTCCCCAGGGGACCCCACGGAGAGGCTCCTGCCGAGAGCTGACCTGTGTCCCCCCGTCCCATGCGCCAGAGAAAGGGCGGCCAGGCTGGATGCATTCCCCTCCTGCTACCCGCCAGCTGCGTAGCCTCAGGAGAGTCACTTAACCTCTCTGAGCCTCAGTATGGCCCTCCATAGAATGGCGTTGTCCTGAAAGATAAATGAGCTATGAAGCCCATAAAACAGGGTCTGGTTCACAGCGGGGCTTCGTACATGTCACCTATTAATCACCCCCTCACCTGTCACCCACACAGGAGCCTTGGGCTCTGACACTCCACTTCCCCATGACCTTAGACAGGCTCCTCGACTTTCCTGAGCCTCGGTTGTCCTCATCTGTGAAATGGAGCACCAGCACAAGTAAACAGGCTCACACAGGCCCCTGCAGATACAGAAAAGCTGTGGGGGCACAGAGGTTTACACTCCAGAACCCACCGCCTTGGAGCACCAGGGACAGAGGTGGGGGGCACCGAGGGCGGGGCCCCCCCGCCACCCCCTCTAGCCTGCGTCCCCCTCCGGGGTGACTCACACGGTCTCTGCATACCTCATCCCAGGACTGGTTGTTGCCACTCAACTCATCCTCGGGCAGCCTCCACCTGGCAGAGAGGGGGGAGCCCTGAAGCGAGAAGGGCTTCACCCCGCACACAGAGGGGGCACCCACCCACACCTCACACAGGGCCTGCTATCAGGGCAGGCCCACCAGGCACAAGCCCAGAGATCACCTAGTGTACCACACACACACACACACACACACACGTCCTGCCCTGGCTGCCTCGGGGCTCGTTCTGCTGCCCTCTTGCCACCAGACCAGCTCTCCTTCAAGAACCAGGCTGGCCTGGGCTCCCATGGTCTTGTCCCTTATCCTGTCCCTGGACACAGCCTGCAGCCCCCTGCAGGGCCCAGCACGGCCCCCTCAAGCCTTCCAACACTCCCAGGCCTCCCCCGAATGCCTAGCACCAGGGAGGACCCCTAATGATAACCCTCTGATGTGAGCTCCTGAGTGCCCATTTCCATGGGCCAGGAGCACATTTAATTCTGATAACTGGTTTTATCCCATTTTGCAGATGAGGAAATCAAAACCAAGAACTGCTGATCGTATGGCCAGTGAGTGGCCTAGGTAGAGCCCAGGTCTGCCTGTTACGGCTGCTCTCCTAACCACACGCTGCTACCGCCGTGTGGGGGAGGCGGATAGCCTGGGGTGGGGGCACCAGATCTGACAGCCTGGCTCCAAGTTGCTCCAGCACCTCGCTGTATGAGCCTGGGCAAGCACCTCACCCCTCTGAGCCTCGGCGTCCTCACCTGCGAAAGAGGACAAAACACCAGGCCCAGAAGGCTGTCACCAGGATCCGTGCAACGAGCGTGCCTGCCACAGGGCCCTGGCTGGCTCAGGGCAGAGTCCGCACGACAGTGACTGGGGCAGGAGGGCACTTCGATGGAGACCAGGAAGTGTGGCATCGGGGCTTTCTCCAAGGCCTCTGCCAAAGGCCCCATCAGGGCTGGGTGCTCAGGAGTGCCCCGCCCAGATGGCAGAGCTGGCTTCAAACCCAGCTCCTCCATATTCTGGCTATGTGGTCTTGGCAAAGCCACCTACCCTCTCTGGCCTCAGTTTTCTCATCTATGAAATGGACATAATTATGCTCCCTGCAGGACCCAGAGCCCAGCACACGGTTGGCGCCCAGGGCTTGCTGGCCCAGCTCCGGCCAGCACCCTCAGCCTGCCCCACCACTCCACTCTCTGGCACGCCTCTGAGCAACTCAAAGATGATTTATACTTCAGAGGACAAATCAATACAATATACAGCCAGAGACATCTTTAATCTCTCACAGGGATTAGGCTACAAGGTACAGCGGCCCCTTTCTGCTGGCCGCTCAATTCTGATTTCAATTTGGGCTGCTGAAGCGCGGCTTTTTCTCCCCTTTTCTTTTCACTCACTAAAGACAGTTCTCCAAATCAAATTTCATTTGGCAGGCAGGGCAGGGAGACCCACTGGAGCTGTGGGGGTCTGTGGACGGAGGAGGTCCGGCCCGGTGGGAAGCCAGATCTTTGGTGGCGGGATGGAGTGCAGGGGGCAGGGGGCACTGTGAAGGCGCAGCTGTGGCCCTGAGCTCTTATTTTTCTAGAAGTCCTTTACAAAATCTTAAGCAGACTTTCTATTTTCTAGAAAGTACTCAATGCTTGATTAGATGCTCACAGAAACTTCAGACAATAGCCTTAGCTTCAGCTAAAACCCAATGCGCAGACCTCACCCCAATCCCAAGCCTCTCCTACAACAACACGTGTCCCTCCAGGCCAAAGGTGTGTGTATGTATGTGTGTGACTATCATACCCCCACCCCTGCACAGGGCTGGTCCACACGGGGCTCAGTTTATGCAGCTGGGAAATGGGCAGAAGACAGAGTGACAAAAATACGACACAGTTAAAGCCTGTAAGTCCTGAGCCGCTCTCCCGGGTTCACATCCTTTCTCCACCTCCAACTTGCTCTGTGACCTGTCGCCAGTTATTATGTGGTCTCTGTCTCTCTGTGCCTCAGCTTTCTCCCCTGTGCAATGGGGGTACCTACTTCACCAGGTAGGGTGGATGACTCAGGACACTGGATATAAATGGGGTCTCAGCATGTGCAGGGGCATAGAGAGGGCCATGTGAGTCCAGGGGTTGTCTTCCCGGTCCCTCTGGACACTAAGATTCTGGACCTCTGTCCCTCCCTGTCCAGCACCTCTGTCCCCAAATCTGACCAAGGCTGCAGCTGAAACAGCCCGTGGGCTTGCTTGGGAAAGGATTTAAGCCGTCAAGGAGGAGAGGAGCCTGCCGGGGAGGATGGATGGAGCCAGGGCAGAGAGGAGCCCAAGTCTAAGCAAAGGAACCAAGGACTGGCGGGCCCTCAGAGGGAGGGGCTGGGGACTGGAGTCTGATGTTGCCCAGCCTGCCTGCAGGTGGGAGTGGGCTCTATCCACCCCGACTTCCTGCCGCGGGGGCCCAGCTGCTGGAGCGGAGGGCGGGGGCGCGGGGGCCCGGAGCCACAGCCATCCGTCAGCCCTGCCCCACTTCCACCACCCTGCCGCCCTCTCCGCCAGGTTACAACCACCCGCGGGCTTCGGCTGTACAATTAAAGGGGCTTATCCGAGATTTATAGCAGGATTATACCCGCAGGGTGTTACCGACGCCCGCCTCTGGACACTCTGCGGTCCTTAGGAGAAGCAATTAGAGTCCCGGGGTTATCCGGGTATAAATATATAGATGCCATCCCCAAGGTCGAGGGCTCCACAGCGAGCTATTTAGTGACAGGGCCTTGGGAGAGGAGGCAGAGGGGCTCCCTCTGCGGGGGTGAGGGGTGTCTCCCAGGAGGGGAGGGGACCCCTCCTGCTTTCCTCCACGCCCCATGCACGAGGGGAGCCGTCCCTCTAGCCCACTGCCCTGAGTCAGCCAACCCAGCAGGAGCCCCCAACCCAGGGGCCAGTCTGCTGCCCTGGATGCACCCCCCACCGCTGTCCCACATGGCTGCCCTCCCCGGCAGGGCCATCGGAAAGGCCGGCTCAGAGGCCCAAGTGTGGGCCTGCCGGAGCTAACCCTGTCTTAGCCCCTCATTACTCGCTGATAACTAAAACCTTTATCACTTTGAAGACAGCAATTTGGGAGGGCAGGGAGCTCCGTGGGGGAAGGGGGGCTGGCGGTAAGTGGGGAGGATCTGAGGACAGCAAGCCACTGTCCCATCATCCCCCCAGATGCCACCCACTGAGGCCACACAGCCCCACCCACGGCACCTGCCTCTCACCCAAGCAGACGGCTCAGTTGTAAGGAGTCGTCTGAATTCTCAGTCCTGCGAACAAACCCTTGCTCCCAGGATGGCCCTGGCTCCTGGGTCCCTGAGACCCCCGTGAACAAGGCCCCCCTCCATGCCCATCTCCTTCCCCTCCTCTCTGCCCAAGAACAGGGTCCCGTGCCCGGAATACAGACGGTTCCTCCATCTGCCTGGCCGTGTCCACAGGAGCCATTCGTGCCCACCCCCCACCTCCAGGAGCCACCCAGCCGCCCGCCAACAAGGCCACAGGCTCAGGCCCATGAGGGGGGCCCCAGGGCAGGAGGAGAGCACACGGCAGGACCCGGAGCGGCCCCCGCAGGGACAGCCCCGCCCCGGCCCTGAGCGGGAGCCCGCGGGCAGACTCACCGTCCTCTCGGGACTTCTGCATGAAGGCCTCCACGCCGCTCTCGCCGTAGCTGCCCTCCGAGGCCAGCGTGGACACGTAGTTCCACTTGAGGGCGCGCACGATGTCCACCATGGCCTGGGCCTGGTGCGTGTCCGAGGGGACCACCCGGGAGAAGAAGTCGTACCGGCTGTTGTCACTCAGGTCGGGAGCTGTGGAGGCGTAGCTGATCTGGGGGATCTGGGGGGCGAGAGGGGCCGCTGATGGGGGTGGCTGGCACCCAACCCTGCCCGGCCAGTGTCAGCCCCTACACCTCAACCGGCCTCCCGCCTGGGGACCGTCCCGGCCCTTCCCACGGGCATGGCCTCCTCTCGACCCAGGGGAGCCCTCTTGACGTGGGATGAGCAGGTCCCAGCCCCACCCAACAGAGGAGGAAACCGAGGCTGAGAGTTGGGCCAGCTGTTGGTCAGCCCTGCCCCGGCTCTGCTCAGGGTCCCGATGCCTGCCCCCCACCTCTCGCTCAGCTCCCTGATCCTGCGTCTCCCCAGATACCCCCCAACTCCCAGCAGGAGTGAGGCTGGCACCAGGGTGAGACGGGAGTGGCTGATACGCATCAAGCCCTCCTCCTCCAGAAAGTCTTCCAAATAATTTGCCTCAACCAAGTCCTGGGGCTGGTGGGCCCTCTGTCACCCACACATACACACCCCAGAGCCATCGTGGATAGCACACACACGCGTACACACACACACACACACACCCCGGGAGCCTCTGGGGGCCTCAGCTGACAAAGAGCTGGGAGATCCCAGCTGGGGAGCAGCCCCGGCTGGGTGAGCGTTGGCCCGGGGATGCAGCGGGGACCCAAGGGCTTCTCCAGTCCAGCCCCTGCCCCCCAGGAGCCTTCCACGTCCTCACAGCTCCCTCTGGGCCCTGGCTCCTTCCTCCCGCCCAGCTCAGAGGGCACAGAGCCCAGCTCCAGCTCCCCCTGCCCCCTCCCCACCCAGGATGGACTCCTGGGAGGCCAGAGGGAGTGGAGCCTCTCTCCACAGCCTGGGACCCAGAGCCCCTGGGGGCAGGGCTGGCCCAGGGCCACAGCCACTCCCGCAGACTTGGACCTCATGGTCCTCGCCCAGCTCCCCCCAGTCACAGGGTGCCTTCCTGCCCCCAGGCTTCCCACCTGGCCCCCCAGGCAAAGGTGGGACCCGGAGGCCCGAAGCCGCCCTTCCTCCACGGTGGACATCCAGCATCCACAGGGACTGGACGGGGCTGCGTGCACTCTCCCGAGCCCCCCTCCACCTCTGCTCACTGCCCTGTGCTCTCCTCACAGGGTCCTCGCCTGCACCCAGCTCCCAGGGCCTGCCAGTGGCCGCCGCTGTCCACCCCCTGGCTTGGTCCACACCAGCACGTACCCTTCCTGTGTCCCCTCTGCCCTGCTCTCAACTGGCCACAGTGACAGGCTGAAAGGTGGGCATACCAATCTGGGCAGATGTCGCGTCCAAGACTGATCCCCGAGGGAATCATTAAGACTCAAGCCTGGCTGGAAGAACCTCACGGCCAGAACTGTAGTCTGCATGGCAACTGGGGATGGGAAAATATTCCAGAACAGGAGGACTCGAGGAGCCCCCTGCACATGGGTTTGCCCACCTGGCCTCTGCCTAGGGGTGCCCATCCCCAGGGACAGTGGGGGTCCAGCTTCCACGGCGGAATATCCTCAGATTGCCCTGAAACTCCGCAGCACAGCGCTGCCTCCCTGGAGAGTGCAGGGGCCGGGGGCGGGGTTGGAGGAGACACACCACCCTACACGCTCTGCATTTTTCCCATGTTATTGCTGGTTGGTCGCTCAGTCACATCCGACTCTTTGTGACCCCCGTGGACCGCAGCCCACCAGGCTCCTCTGTCCACAGGATTTTCCAGGCAAGAGTATTGAAATGGGTTGCCATCTCCTACTCCAATTTTCCGTGTGGAACCGTGCAAATACAGCACGTGTTTAGAAAGCAAACCCCATTGGAATGGTCCGGAGCACACGGGTCCCTCTGCCTGCCTGAGTCAGCAGAGTCTGAAAACTGGCCGAGTCCTCGCGGCCCTAGAGAACACTTAGCATGAATGCAGCACTCCCTACAAGGTGGACTCTGGCTGGACACTTGATGATTAATTCAGAAAGTATCATTATTTTTAAGGTCTGACGATGGCGTTAGAGCTGTGGTTGCTTGGTTGGTTTTTAAGAGTCCCTAGCTCTTAGCACGGTTTCCCAGCCTCAGCACTATTAATGCTTGTGGAGGGAAGCGGGCCGCGATGCTTTGCTGGGAGGCTGCCCCATGCACCGTAGGGTGTCGAGCAGCACCCCTGTCCCCTATCCACTGATGCCAATAGCTCGTTCTCCCCCAGTAACAACCAGAAACGTCTCGCGACGTTGCCAAATGTCCCCTGGGGGCAGAACTGTCCCAGTTGAGACCCACTGTTTCAGGGGCATGTACTAAAACACTTAGGGATGGCATGACGTGACGAAGCCTGGGATTTCCTTCAAAAGAACCGAGGCAGGACACGTGGAAGAAGAAATGACGCTGGCCGAGAGCTGACGGCTGTCCGGTGACGCGGGCGTGGTGGAAGCACACCGCCCTGCTCGCTGTGCTTGTGTGCGCGTCGGAAATGGCCGCATTTAACATTTTTGGACAATAAAACAGAACAAAATAAACGTCACCCCAGGGTCATCGCTCTGGAGAGACGCGCCCTGAATCTGGAGCTGACAGCAGAGACGCGGGGCCAGCACAGCAGGTCCCCGAGAGAGGACGGAGCTTTGTTTGTTCGCCAGCTCACCTCTGCCGGCCCTGATCACACACCCAGAAACGCACTTGCCTCCTAATTAGAAGCAGCTTGTCTCCTGCTTTTGATGTTTTCTCCCAACACGGGGCTGGGGCTGGAGTCAACGGCGCCTGCCCAGAGGAGGGCCAGAGCGGCTCGCAGGAGGCTCAGCCCCGCTTCCAACCCCCTCCCCTCTCCCCCTGGCTGGGCACTCGGCCTGGGCCAGGCCAGTGGGCGGGCAGGCGGCTGTCCAGGTGCCAGGACTCAGAGCCTCCCCCAGGGGGCCCCGGCCCTGTCCCTGCACACACACTGCCTCCCACAAAGGGTGGAGGACCAAGGGTGGGGTCCCCGCAGGGTGTGTGTGCCAGCCTGCAGGAGGGCGAAGGGCCCCTGATCTGCCCGTGAGCCTCCTGAGAGCCTGGAATAGGGAACCTGCACTGAGAAGATGGGGTAGAGACAGCATCCCAACCAGGGTCCAGGGATAGCATCCTCTTACACGTGGTCCCCTCTGCCAGCTCCTCCTGCCGCCCCCACAAGCTCCCTCCCTTGGCTGCAGACCCTCCTGAGGGTCCCAGGAGGATGGGTTCAAGCAGCAATTTGGGAGCTAAAGTGCTCAGGTTCAAATCCCAGGTGTGGGAAACCTGGGTGCAGGTAACGTCACCTCTCTGGACCTCAGTTTCCTCAGCTGCAAAATGAAAATAATTCCAATCCCTTTCTCCTGAGGTTGTGAGGGGCACATGCGGGAATTCACGGGAGAAACCCAGGCAGCGCCTGGTGGGCAGTCAGCACTCGAGTGTCGGCGCTGATGAGGGCAGTCGTCCGTCCCCTTGCCCTTCCTCGGGACAGCACCCTCTCTGACTGCTTCTTACCCCAGACTGTCCCCGGGCCTCCCCCCAACCCCTAGCTCTCTCTCTCTCTCTCTTTCTCTCTCTCTCTCAAGGTCACAGAGTTACCATTGTGCTTAGTGGGGAGACCTCCTGGGACTGGCTGGCCCTCCAAGCCCTCTCCCTCTCGCCCCCACCCCAGCCTGGAGTTGGGTGGCAAAAGCAAGGAGCCCCCCATGGGCAGGGGCCTGTGACAACTTGGCCCAGTGGACTTCTGGCGTCTCCTCAGCTCTCATCGCCCTGCAGCTGGTGTGTGCAAAGTCGCTTCGGTTGCATCCAACTCTTTGTGACCCTGTGGACTCTAGCCCACTAGACTCCTCTGTCCATGGGATTCCCCAGGCAGGAATGCTGGAGTGGATTTCCACGTCCTTCTCTGGGGGATCTTCCTGGCGCAGGGATCACACCTCCTCGAGTCTCCTGCACCCATAGGTGGTTCCATTACCTCTAGCACCACCTGGGGAGCCCTGCCCTGCACCCTCTGCGCACACTCCTCTCCTTCAAGACAGCCACGCCCGCCCCACCGCCAGCGTTTCCCTCTCCCTGGCCCCCTCCTCCTCTCACCTAACACCCTGTGCACCTACTGTGTGTTGAGCACTGTCCTAGCCACTGGGGACGGCACACCCTCCTGTCTCACCCTCCTGGGGCAAGAGTCAGCCAGAAGCCAGGTTTCAGCAGCAGCTGACAACTACGGCCATCCTACCCTGGGGCCATTTGTCCACCTGTTTCTCCCTCCTCTCTGCCTGTCTTCCTCTGCCCACAAAGCCCATGACCTCATCTCCCCACATCCAAATCTTCCTAGTGCATCAAGGCCCAGCTCGTGTCACCTCCTCCGGGCAGCCCCCCAGGAGCCCTCATCCTCCAGGCAGCCCTCTCAGACCTCACACAGCGCCGAGCCCTGTGAGCACTCGGGCTACTCTGGGGCACAGAGCACAATCTCCTGAGTGTTAGGATGCCTGACCAACAATTCAGCAAGTATTCTGAGGCTCCCCCTGTTGTGCTGGGCAAGGTCACTGGGGAGATGCCAAGGGAACTGGGCTCATCGCAACCCCAAACCCAACACTCACTGCATCTGGGGGTCGCCCTGCAAGGGGAGGAGGCAGTGGGATGACCAGGAGTGTCACACAGTGTGTCTGCAGCTGGTACCCAGCCAAGTCTCACCCGTATGGAAGAACAGAAGGGCTGAAGGGCTGCAGGGGCAGCACTTGAATAAGCACCCCCTCGCCCCGCCCCCTCTGGCTTCTGGGAGTGATGAGGAGGCCCTGCCACGTGGGGAGACAGGAGCTGCTTCCAGGCTTGGGCAACAATAAAGATGGATGTCAAGCGTATGCGTGCGTGTATGTGTGTGTGTGTGTGTGTGACATGTGCGTGTGTGAGCCTGTGCTGGAGCATATGCCCTGAGCATGCCGCACACGCATCAGTTTAGTCCTCCTACCAAATCACTGAACACCAACAGCCTGCTGGGCCCAGCTCGGAAAGCAGGCGCGGGTGGTGAACACTGCCCCGTGGGGCTCCCCGTGTGGACGGGGGCAGACGAGGCAGAGCGGGTAGACGGGGCCAGGGGGCCAGGAGGAAGAGGAAAGCAGGGCGCGGGGGGGGTGTGAGGGAGAAGGGCCGGGGATGCCCCTCTGGCAGGGCGACACTGAGTCGGGACCCCAAGGTGGTGAAGGAGGGACCACGTAAGTGAAGGGGGCCTTTTCAGGCAGAGGGGACACACGTGCACTTGTGTGCATGTGTGCGGGAGCAGGTACAGGCATGCGTGTCTGTGTGCTGGACCTGAGCCTCTTCTGAACTCGCCCCAGGCCCAGCCAGCAGCCCCACACACCCACCCGGGCATGGCAACTCCGGCTGGGATGTGAGTGGTGCCCAGGTGCCAAAGGCTCAGACGCGGCCACTGGCTCCCACACCAGCACAGCCTGAGGACCCCCTGAGAGTGGCAGGTCCCCGCCATAGCCCCCTCCCATCCCGAGGAGGACGAGGGGGTGAACAGGCTGCCCAGCATCTCAGAGCCCACCAGGGACCCAGACCCCATGGCCTCTGAAGGCCGGGGCCCTGTCAAGGCCAGCGTTTTGTTCAGAGCAGTCAGTGCCCCACCCTGGCCTGGGGAAGCCCGAGTCACACAGTGGGATGTCCGCGGCCTTGTCCGTTCCCTGTCACCAGGGAACCTAGGGCCACCTGCCAGGAGCCCCAGCCCCCTTCCCCTGAGTGTATGTGCATCAGCGCCCCTCCCCCTCCCTCTGCCTCCCTAACTCTGGCCTCAGACCTCTCTCTCTGGAGCCAACCTGCCCAGGGCTCCGCCACCCAGCTGTGCCACCTTAGACAAGCAAGCAGCCTCCCTACCCCTAAAAAGTGGCCCAAATAACAACAGAGAGGATGGTGCCAGAGAGGACACACACAGGGCTGAAAATGGTGCCTGGCACACGGGGCCCTTGGCAAATGCTAGATATTATTAGACGGGAGCAAGACTAGGACCATTGTGCCCATTTTCCAGGTGAGGAAACTGAGGCTCAGAGAGGACACAGTGCCCAACGAGCAGCAGAGCCATCAGGAGGAACAGAAACAAGATGCAGATCCAGCTGCTCTTTTTTTTTATTTGGCTGCACTGGGCCTTCGTCACGGCGCATGGGATCTCCATGCTGCGTGTGGCATCGAGTTCTCCAAGGACTGAAACTGGGCCTCTCGCATCAAACACTAAGACTTCTCTGAGGTCTTAGCCACTGGACCACCGAGGAAGTCTCCATACCCAGCTCCTGGCCTGGGGCCCTATCCACCCTCCCAACTGACTCTCCTCTTTCCATTCCACCCACAAGCCAGGCTGGGCAGCCACTGCTGGGGGCTGCAGTCCCCTCTGACCGCCAGCACAGTCCAGGCCAGGACCCAGGTCGACCTCAGGAGCCCCACCTGCCTGGCCGCAGCGCCTCTCACTTGGGATGTGGGAGACCCTGTGTGAGGCTGGTCAGAGCCCGGGGTGGCCGCCTGATCCCTGCCCTTCTGATCTTGGCTGCATGGTGCTTCCACTGCCCGGCTCTCAGCATCAGCTGTTTCCTTCACAGACAAAAAGGCAGCCAGGCTTCTGGGTACATGAAAGCTGCTCAGGCAGGAAAGTGTGGTTCAGAGAGCCCGCGAGAGGGAAGGCCAGCTTCCAAAGGCTCAGGGCCCGGCTTCCACCCCGACCTCCCTCGCCAGCTGAGCCGTGCACCCTCCCCGAGGCCTTTGCTGCAGAGCCGGCACCAGGAGGAGCAGAGATGCCCTTGTCCGCCTCCCCCCCTCCCCGGAGCCTGGAGGGGCAGAAGGCGTCTCACTGAGAGCTGGGCACACAGCGGGAGCCCCCCACACCCTTGCAGATCAGCCACCATCTCCTCTCGGCCAGGCGCAGAGGACATGGATTTAAATAACCCACCTTCACAGCATCAGCTGCCAGAGGAGCCAGAAAGGAGCTCCCCAGAGTGAGATGCCACCAGGCTGAAGCTCCCGGCTGGGTCAGAGGCTACGGGGATTCATTGGGGGGAAAGTGGGACTGTGAACCGGGAGGAGAGCGTGGAGGCTGGCAGGATGGTCCAAGGGTGCAGACAGACTGGGGAGGAGAAACGGGGCACACAGAGAGGGGAGGCAGGGGGCACTCAAGGTGCCTAGGAGGGCGGTTAGGGGGAGGAACTGGGGTACGGCAGAGGGGTGCACGGGGTACACAGAAGAGCGCCTGCCTTCAGTCCTGACCGGCCTTCTCCGAGAGGGGCCCCAGGGTTCAGGAGCAGAGAAAGCAGGCTTCCAGAGCCTGGAAAGTGGGGGAACCTCTGGGGGGAGGCTGGGCTGGCGTCTGGGTGGTCTGCAGAAGGGCTGGGGTGGGCCCCGATGGAAGGACGGTCTGCCCCCTGCGCTGGGCCTTGTCCCAGGCCTTCCCCGAAAACGACCACCTTTCACCACCCCCCAACCCACCCACTGGGCCAGCTGGAGGCCACCAGCCACTGCCCCACAGACCCTGAGGGAATCCAGGCCAGGCCAGCCTGGGCAATCACTTCAGGGCGCCCTCATTAACCAGACCTCACTCCCCTGCGGACACAGCCCGGCCACTGGCTCCAGACCCCCGAGTGCCGGGTCACTGGAGGCCCACCGCCCTGTGCCCCAAGGCGATCCATCAACCTGCTCACCACCCCGGGGCTCCCGGACTAGGCCTTCTGCCCCCCTCTCTGCCCCCGCCCCAGGCCTGGACACAGATCTGTGCCGGGGTCACACAGGCCCCTCAGGCTGGCAGCCTTTCCCCTCCTGGACTGAGAAGTAGACATCAGTTTCCAAGGCAGCAAGTGCTATGCTAAAAGACAGTAAAATCTGGGGCTTCCCTGGCAGTCCAGTGGTTAAGATTCCAGGCTTGCAGTGCAGGGGACAAGGGTTCAATCCCTGGTCAGAGAAGTAGGCCACATGAGCACGGCCAAAAAACAAGCGGACAGTGAGATCTGCCCACAGCGCCATGTGGCCCCTCGCCTGGCTGCTCCGTGGCCGCCAGCCTCCCCTCCCACAGAGGGCCCAGCCCAGCCCCAGAAACTCTGCTGATGCCACTGTGAATTCACTTACTCAGTGCTTTTTCATACTGTTCATGGGGTTCTCAAGGAAAAAATACTGAGGTGGTTTGCCATTCCCTTCTCCAGTGGACTGCGATTTGTCAGAACTTTCCACCATGACCTGCCCATCTTGGGTGGCCCTACTCGGCATGGCTCATAGTTTCATTGAGTTAGACAAGGCTGTGGAAAAGACGCTGATGCTGGGAGAGATTGAAGGCAGGAGGAGAAGGGGACGACAGAGGATGAGATGGCTGGATGGCATCACTAACTCAATGGACGTGAGTTTGAGTAAACTCAGGGAGTTGGTGATGGACAGGGAGGCCTGGCGTGCTGCAGTCCATGGGGTCGCAAAGAGTCGGACACGACTGAGCGATGGAACTGACTCAGTGCTTCCCTGAGCACCTCCTAAGCGCTTTGCAGCATGTTTGACACTGGGGCGAACCCACAGAGCCCAACCCCTGCCTTCACGGAGCTGACATCGTGGGAGAGACGATGCTCAGTGAGCCCACACGTGGCTAACGTGGGTGCCGGTCCTTAGAGACACGTCCCTCCCTCACTCCCCGGTACCTGGCAAATCTGATGACGTGCCCCTCATGCCTCACCTGACGTGTTCTGGCCCCTGAGCTGCAAGCAGGAAGTGCATCAACTCAGGGTCAGGGCGTCTCATCACCCTGCTGCTGTGACTGGTAGCGTTCCCGGCCAGCCTGGTCCCTGAGGAGGTGGGACAAGCACCCAGCCAAGCCACGTGGACACACAACACGGCAAGTATATTCAGTTTACGTGTTTACAGCCGCAGAGAAGCGGGAGCCGTGTGCTCTTGCAGCGCCTCCTCCTGATGCCGATGGACACAGGGGCGCAAGCTCTAGCTCCCCAAGAGCAAGGGGGGAGCTCTACTTTTCTCCACCTCAAAAGCCTGGATATGTCAGGCTCACACCCGTCACAGGCTGGCTTGGGCTAAGCTGAATTAAATTCACACACACACACACGCACACATGTGATCATCATCTTCCTGAGGATAAGCATTGATTGAGTGTTTACTGTGTGCCAAGAACTCTGCCCAGTGGTCTTATAGGACTAATACCTTTAACCTTACGACAACCGTATGAAGGAGGTGCTCTTCTTCTCCTCAGTTCCCCTAAACCTGGGTACGGAAAGGTCCAGGAGCTTGCCCAGTACACACAGCATTTAAAGCCAGAGGGACGAGCTCCAGAGCCCATTTTACTTTCCAGTGAAAGCTCAGCCTCCCCGCCTCACAAGCGAGCCTACACACACGTGTGCTCACACACAGGATCTGACAGAGACACTGGCAGCCTCCAGGGACTCAGAGGGCCCCGCTCCCCCTCTGCTCAGCCACCGCCTCCACTCCAGACCAGCACACCATCCGTCTCTATTACAAAGGATCGGGCAGGGGTCGGGGCCAGCCCCTGAGGGTTGTGTAAATGGCTTGGCTTGGCGCAACAGCTAATTTCTAAACGTAATTATTAATTTCATGCTTATCATATGCAAACCTCTGTTTCCCAGATGAGATGAAATTTATTTAATTAGAAATTCCCTCATCAAGCCTTTTGGATCCAAGCTTTTAATTAGGATCACCAACCCCACCCGTGGCTGCCAAAGAGTGGGTTCATGGCCCCTGACTCCCCGCTCCCTGAGACCCCAGACAAGTCAGCATGTGTAGGTCCCTCCACTGTCACCAGGACCCCACTGGCCAGGTCAGGGCCCCTCACCAGGCCCCTACACCTCCCACCCCTGCAGCACGGCACCACAATCATGACGGATCTCTTTTTCCTGCAGGCGCCATAATAGGGAAATAGCTTGGAAAGAGCTCATATCATCTTGCAGCTGGAAGGACTGAAATGTTTAAGGTGCTGGAAGACAGAAGACATCACAGCCCTCCCCTCTTCCTGCGAAACTCACACAGCAGCCTTCTTCGGGGAGCCCCTGCCGGGTGCTAATAAAATGCCCTTTACAGCTAAGCCTAGGGCCCACTGTCAAAATGATCAACAACACTTGGCATTTGAACAAAGCATTTTCAACACATTACCTCTGACTTTATCTCCAGCCCCCATCCTGGCCTCCCACCTCAGCCTCAGCTCACACAGCCACAGCCACACCGGCCTCCTTGCTGTTCCCTTGAACACGCCAGGCACACTCTGCCTCAGATCCTTTGCACTGGCCGTCCCCACCACCTGACCGCAATCCCCCCAGATCTTATCTGTGGCTCACTCGTTCACATCCTTCCCTTCAAGACTACGCAGACATCACCTTCTCAGACCCCCGCTATTTAACACCAATCTGGCTTCCCCCTCCCCTGTACCCTATCTCTACCTCCCCTGCTTGAGAAAGTGAAAGTCACATTCGACTCTTTGTGACCCCATGGACTACAGGTACCCTGCCAGGCTCCGCTGTCCAAGGACTTCTCCAGGCAAGAAAACTGGAGTGGGTTGTCATTTCCTTCTCCAGGGGATCTTCCCAACCCAGGGCTTGAACCCAGGTCTCCTGCATTGTGGAGCCACCAGGGAAGCCCGGCTTGGATTCCCCCAAGACAATGATTACTCTCTAACATGCTCTATATTTACTTGCTTACTTCATTTATTTTTAAGTGTTTTATTTATGTATTTGGCCATGCAGTCTTAGTTGCAGCATGGGGAATCTTCAATCTTCACTGTGGCATGTGGAAGTTAGTTCCCTGACCAGGGATTGAACCTAGGTCCCCTGCATTGGGAGCACGGAGTCTTAGCCACTGGACCACCAGGGAAGTCCCTTATTTCAGTTATTATCCATCTCCCCCTAAAAAGTCAGCTCCATGAATTCAGAGGCCTCTCTTTATTCCCTACTGTGTCCTCGGATGCCTGGCACAGCATCGAGCCCAATGAACGCAGGGAACACTTCACTCCCTCCACCCCAAGCTGAGGACAAGCCCAGCAGACCCCTGAGCACCCTAGATGAGTGAGGAAACCGAGGCTCAGAGCCTCGGGGCCTTGCCAAGGTCACAGAGATACAGCCAAGTTCTGACTCTCACGTGGTCTGGTGCCTCATCTGGGCAACTGAAGGGCGCTGCTCTGCAGAAAGGGGCCGCTCCACAGGAGTGCCCGGCTCACAGATGCTGAGGGCTCCCTCCTCCCACCCCAGGGCTCAGCTCCGGCCTGTCCTGGGGCCTGCTGTGCCCTGTCCCCCTAATTTCACGCTGATATCTGAGAAGGCAATCACGTGGGGGGCCATCCCCCACCCGCCTGTCTCCCCTCCCTGGGACCCACCCAGCCTCGTATCAGGAAAGCAAGCGGACACTTGGATTAATTTCCAGGCCTGCTCTGAATTATGTTTTCCAGGAGAGAACCAGACAGATGCAGGCAACAGGCCTTTGAACAAATATTTCCCCAGAAAGCGCTTTATTCAGTCCCTTGTCTCACCCTTTTAAACATTATATGTTTTCTTAGGAGCCCAGGAAAGGGGGGCCCCCCGATAAGGCATGGGGGCTGGAGAAGAATAGAGGGTGTGGAGTGGAGAGCCTCGCAGGGCTGACAAAGAAGCGGGTTCTGATGCAGGCTCCGAGGAATTACCGCAGATAAGAGCGCCCGGGGGGCAGGCGGGGGAGCCGGCGGCACAAGGGCGAGAGCAAACAAGATCCTCAAACCAGCACTTGTCCTATTTCATAAGCGAAATGTAGATCAATAAATTACACTCATTTCTGCAGGTCTTACATGCTGACTCCGTAACCTTGTCAAGAGCCATACGTGGGGGGAGGCGGAGGGACGGAGGAGCCCAGAGGCCAGGGAGGAGGGGTGGGGCCTGAGGGGGTAGCCCTGTGGGGTCACAGCAACTACACCCCCTTCGCCTAGAAGGGTCCAAGGCCCAGGTTTCCAGAGGCGAGAAGCAGGCCGCCTCACCCTCTACCCACTACCTCACTGCGTGACCACAGGCCAGTCACCGCCCCTGTGAGCCTCAGTCTCCTCATCTGTCAAGTGGGCACAGTGGAGCATTGTGGGGCTCACATGAGTGAACAGATATGAAAGCCTGGAAAGAGACACAAATATCCAAGTTGCCAGGAGCTGTTGTTACGCATCTGAGTCAAACGACGCAGCAGCCACTGACACAGACACTCCTGTTGGGTCTCCCCGCGCCCGGAGAGAGGAAACCTTCACCCTGATTGACACAAGAGGCCGCGGCTCAGAGCTGAGGCCTGCGCCCAGGGTCACATCCCACCCCAGCCCGCTGGATGGCCAAGCAGGGCTCTCTCTGTGCCACGAGGCTGCCTGTGAGCCAGGGTTCTGGGCAGCACTGGGCACCAGGCCATGCCCACATGTCCAAGGGCCGGGGGCTCGGGACCAGCCCAAGGTGCTGCTGTACCCCGGGGGGCCAAGCTGAGGGTGAGGCTCAGCAGGGACCTGACACCTGGAACAGTTGGGCCAGGACCGGGCGTCCTGCAAGCCGGGCGGGGCGGCAGCCGGCAGAGGCTGCACAGGTGTGACTGGAATCCGAAAGGACCCAGGAACTACCATTTCAGGAGCACCCATTCCACGCCAAGCACCCCATGGGGACTTTCACATTTAACGTGCATACCACAACCCCATGAAGCAAAGGCTATTATTACCTCCATTTTTCAGATGAGACCACTGGAGCCCAAGAAAATATGGAAACAAAATCATACAGCAAGAGGACTTCCCTGGGGGCCAGTGGCTAAGAATCTGCCTTCCGATGCAGAGGACACAGGGTCCAATCCCTGGTCAGGGAACTAAGATCCCACATGCCAGGGGGCGACTAAGCCCGTGCTCTGCAAAGAGAGAAAGCCTGTGTACCGCAACAAGGAAATCGCTTGCTGCAATGAAGACCCAGAGCAGCCGAAAATGAAAGAAAATCACACAGCAAGTGGCAAAGCGTGACCTGAACTCGAGTCTGTCTGACTCTGGCCCATGGGTCCTCCCGCTCCGGCGCGCACTCCACTTCCGTTGCCAGCCTCCTGCCCTCTGCCCACATCGCCCACCCCCCTGGGAAGCAGCCAGCACAGGGAGCCAAGAGTCCTTGTTCTGGGCCTTTCCTCATCACATCTCTAGATCCCAACACCTCCCATCTCTGAGTCTCAGCTTCCACATCTGTTCCATGGAGGTTTAATGACCCCCTGGGCTTGCAAGGTAAGGGCAGAGGCCAGGGCCTCCATAATGTGGGGGTGACATCCAGAAGCCTGGTCCACAGCACCCACTGAGCCACCTCTCCAAGCTGCGGGAGCCGGGGGCAGGGCCGGGACAACCTCTGAACAGGGTGCCTCTGGAGCATCTGGAAGGACATCTGGGGGGCAGTGATGGGGGCGTGGCCAAGGGGGAGAGATCAACCACGGCGTCTGCCCAGTGTCCTACCAAGTCAGGTTAATGTGCTGCGCTGCGTGGAATATAGGGCTCTGTATTAATATAATATGATATAATGGGACATGTGAACATTATTGAACACATGAGCTGATAAAAGTCACAGCATCATCGCTCCAAATAATTTATGTCACAGCCCGCCCACTGCCAGGCTGGCAGGGAGGAGGTCCCACTGGAGCAAGGGGGCCTGAGTAACGGGCAGAGTGGGGAAGGGGCTGGCCAAGTGCGGCCATTCAGCCAAGACCACAGGCAGGCTAGCGGCAGCCACTCACAGAGCGTCACCTCTCCCTGCTCCCTGCTGTCTGTCCCCAGCCCAGACCCCACTGGCCCTGGGGCAGAGCCAGCTGCTGAGAACCCAGCCTGCAGGGCGCCACCTACCTCCAAGGACCTCCCCCATTTCTGCTGCCCACCCCCCGCCGCTGTCCTCAGGCTCTGGGGACGCCTGGCGCTGACCCATCTCTCACCAGCACCCTCAGGAAGGAGGCCATGCCACCCCAGGGGCCCCTCTAGGGAAGTCCCATCTCCAGCTCCACCCCCACCTCTCCTGGGCCCCGGTAAGAACGGAGGTGATATGGGCCTCTCGTCCCTTCGCACATTCATTCAGAGTATACTTACTGAGCACTCACTCTGCCCCGTGCCACGGTGGACACCAGGGAGACCACAGTGAGCAAACGCAGACCAGCCCCTAACCTCATGGAACAGAGTCCTGCGGGAGAGATGGTCTCTAACTGGATGCACATAGCAACACATCCAGCCTCTGAGATGTGCTGGGAAGAGGTCTGGGGCCCGTGAGAACCTGGAATAAGGCCCTGAATCTGCTTAGGGCACCCCCCCTGAGGAGTTGAGTGAGTTGACACCTGAAGAACAGGTAGGCAATACCCAGATGTAGAAGGAAAAACAGCCCAGATGGAAGACGAGGCAGGTGCAAAGGCCCTGTGGCCTGGAGCCCGTGGCTGGTTCGAGGAAAGGCAAACACAGAGAGGATGGGAGAGCACAGAACGAGACACAGCTGCACCAAAGCAGATCCAAGGCTCAGACAGGCACCACCAAGTGCAGAGGGGCGCTTCCTAGTTCAGGTGAGAGGTGAGGGTGCATGGAGACAGGCAGACGCATAAAACTTCCCCAAAAAGCCCTCCAGCTCCAAGCGTTTCCCTCCTGTGACAAACTCTCAGTGAGCCCTCCCCTAAACTCTGAGTCCAGCCAAGACCAGAGGAAGAGTCCGGAGCTGGGACCCAGGCAACCAAGTTGTCCAGGGCCAGCTGCCTGCTTATCCTCTGGGCTAAGCCCGTTCCCTCAAGGTACCCATGCTCTGGGGGTTCTGCAGCTGCCCCAGTGGCACAGCAGGGTGAGGAGGGGCCAGGGACTCAGCCCAGGGCAGCGGGGAGGCCACCCCGCTCTCAGCCCTATTGCCAGCACCCTCTGCTGCGCTGGAAGCTGGCCCGATGGAAGAGCCTGAGTTCTGCCTTTCTCTAAGTCACCATGTATTCTCAAACCAGCCCGTCTTCCATCCTGGGCCTCGGGTTCCTCACCTAATAACCGTGAAACAACAATCACAATAATACCTAACGTTGAGTGGGTGCCTCCTGTGCGCCAGGCTCTGGTCTCAGCTCTCATGTTCCTCACCAGACACCTGTCCCCGGGGCGCTAGCATTCAGCCTGCTGTACAGGTGAGGGAACTGAGGCCCAGAGGAGTTGAATCACTTGCCAGAAGACCTGCATCTGAACCCTCGCCACCAGGCTCCCCCTGCCACCGCACTCTGCCACCTCCCCGGGGAGACAAGGAGCGACTGATTCACCTGTGACACCCTCAGCTCCATTGTGCTACCTTTGTGATGCTCAGTCCAGAACTTCGGCCTCACCCTGGAAGGGCCCAAGGACAACAGGTGTGATTTGGTGGGAGGCTCTCTCCCCAGACCCTCCATCTACTGCAGAAACCTGCAAACGTCTGATTCCATGCAGCGATCACATTCCTCCTGCTCCCAGAGTGCCCGGTACTGGGGAGAGGGTGGGGACCGCAGGGCCCTGCCCAGCGCTGAGGACCTGCTCTCGGCTAAGCCCCAGCAGCCCCAGGGTGCGGGTCCCAGGCCACCAGCAAGGGACCAGCTCACGGAGGCACTGGCCCCAGCACTTCCCTCCCAACCTCTCCTCCATCCCGAGGGCACCTCTCAGGAGAACCGCCCACCATGCTCAACCCAGGTCTGCTCTGGGTTCTGACCTGCGACCGTGCCCTTCAAGCTCGCTCCTTTACTCCGGACAACACCCCTTCCAGGTGGACATTACTATCTGCATTTTAGAGGCAATGACCTGCAGATGGGAGAGAAGTCATTGGCCTCAATTCCTCAGCTACTGAGGGAAACCCAGGTCCACCGATGCCAGAGACGGGAATCCTTCCACCCTGCTGCCCAGCCTCCCTCCAAGCCCACGGCGAGAGCCACCAGCACGTCTGGGGCCTGTCCAGACCATGAGGAGACAGGCAGGACATGCCCACAGGCTCCCCCTGTCCCAGCCCATGTGTCCAGTTTCCAGCCACTGGTGATCTGAGCTGACACTTCTCTCAGAGGGAAGCCCGGAGTGGATCTTGGTCCCTCCCACCATGTCCACAACCTGGGCCCCTGCCCCAGAATCTCCGTAAAAGCCAGAGGGGCGGCAAAGGTCTGCCTCCTTTTTATTAAAATTGGTTTACTCATCTATTTATTTGGCTGCGCTGGGCCTCAGTTGGGGCGCGCGGGATCTTTGATCCTCACTGCGGCACGTGAACTCTAGCTGTGGCATCTAGAATCTGGGGCCTGCCTGGTGGCTCAGATGGCAGACAATCCGCCTGTGGTGCAGGAGACCTGGGTTCGATCCCTGGGTTGGGAAGATCCCCTGGAGCAGGAAATAGCAACCCACTCAAAAATTCTTACCTGGAGAATTCCATGGACAGAGGAGCCTGTGGGGCTACAGTTCATGGTGCCACAAAGAGTCGGACAAGATTGAGCAGCTAACACACACAGGATCTAGTTCCCCGACCAAGGATCGAACCCTGGCCCCCGCATTGGGAGCATGGGGTGTTAGCCACTGGGCCACCAGGGAAGTCCCCAGAGTACTGCCCAGGAAGCCAGGCCCCAGCAGGTCCCGCTGGGAGAAGAGCCCGGCAAGGGATCTTGCCTCAGTGCATCCAGGCCTTTCCTAGGGGCCAGTGGCCACAGGCACCGAATTCAGAGAGTCCCCCACGCACCTTCCCTACACCTGCTGCCTCGCGGACCTCAGCTCTTACCGACCCCCTGCCCCGACTCGCTTCCCTCCAGCCACACTGACCTCCCCGAACAGTCCCTGAGCCCCAGCCTGGTCTGGCCTCCAGGCCTTTGCACCTGCTCTGACCTCTGTCCTGCTGGCTCCCGCCCCCTCACACACAGGGCGCACCCCTTCACTCATTCACGTCTCTGATCAAACATCACCTTCTCAGCCAGGCTGTCACGGAACAGCTCACCTGAAGCAGCCCCACCCCCTCCTGTCCCCTGACCCTCAGCCCTTCTCACCATCTTAATATAACTCCTCTCTCTTGGAGGAGGCGTCTGAAGTGAGCTGCGCCTCACAGGACTGGCAGCCCTACCACCTGTGAGTCACAGGGACAGAGGCATCTCGCCCGCTCCTCAGCTCAGGAGTCAGAGGTCAGGCTGGCCCCCTGCCCTGGCCCCGGCTGGAGGGCCATCTGCTCTGCCTGGCAGCTCTCCTGCACCCGCGCCTTCCTCCAGCTCAGACCTGGAGATGAGACTGCTGGGTGATCCTCCAGGGCGCACTCAGGGAGTGGAGGGTCAGGAGCCAACTGGGAGCAGCCTCTCTCCAGGGGACTCCTGTGGTCCCCAGGCCACAAGAAGGTAGGCGGAGACAGGTCTCCCCACGGTCACCCCCAGGGTGGCGGGGGCAAGGTGGACACTCCAGATAATTCAGCCTCACGCTGCAGAGTATCAGCCGATGGGAGCAGGGCCGGGAAGGAGGGACCACACACAGACACGAGCACACCTACAGGCCTGCCAGGCCGGGGAGGCTCCGTCAGTCCACCCAGACCGGAGGGCCCGCTCACGTGCACGTGCCAAGGGCATCCTGGAGAGGCGCACGCACACACGCACACATGTACAGAGGCGCTCACCCCAGGCCATTCCACAGACACCCAGGTACACAGCCATGCACACACACACACGCACAGAAGTATCAATACATCTGAGTCACCCACAGATACACCTAGAGACACGCCGCATGCTCTGAGCCAGGCACACACACTCGGTCTACCAGAGGGTCCCTGACACACCCAGCCCCATGTTCAGGAACACAAGCTCACACGGGCACACTCTGGGTCACACACACACACCCCAGACACACAAACACACACACGCTGACAGTGGCTCATGGTGATAAATAAACCTGACTGTGTGTGCCCACCCACACACACACACACACACACACACACACTCCAGTATAATCAGTACTGGCAAGGGCAGCAGGGACAGCATTTACTGTACATTTTGGGGAGCACAAAAGAATGTTCATAACATCCCCCGATACATCACCACCTGCCCAGCTGCCCATGAAGCAGCTGGAATTCTCAACTGTCCACAGTGAGCAGGAAAGAGCTGACCACAGTCGCCCGTTACCACCCAGCAAGGGGCAGTTTCTCTGGGGCCGATCCAGCCAACGGGAGATCCAGTCTGGCAGGGCCAGAGCTCAAGGCGGGCAAGGGCTAATGGGCCTAGACAGGGTCAGTGGGGGTGGACGGGGGCCAAGGGACTGGGCACCGCAGGGAGCGCCCAGAGGCTGTGTGTCTAACCGCCATGCTCGCCCACCTGCCCTGCTACCCTGAATAGCATGGGTGGGGTTGGTGGCTGGACTTGGCAAGTCTGCCCCTCACCCCAGGAGGCCCTGCTGGAGGGGAGGTGCCCTGGCTAACCAGCACCCCCTGACATTCCCTCCGTATCCAGCTCTTCCATGAGACTGAGGGACGTGAAGACCCCCAACAGGAAATGAGGGCCTTGTCCAGAGACCTTGAGATGGAGAAGGCCTTGTCCCTCACCCCAAATTGTACCTAAATAACTGTAGTAGAAAAGGGGGGCAGGGTCCCCCCTGTGAACCAAGCTCCCCTCCAGCCCAGGGAGGAGAGAGCAGTGTCTATAATTTGTTTTAATAATCCTGCTGAACTGGGAGAAAATTAACAAATGAGAAACCAGCTCGAAATTAATCAAACTTCCGGTCCATCCCCCACCTTCCATCTTAATGAAGGTTATTTATCCAACGAGCAATAAAACACAGAATTAAATTAAACGGGCCCTTTCTTTTAGTCCCCCGTGCCCCTGCCCCAGGGAGGCAGTGTCTCCCTGCTCACAGCTCTATCAGTGGCGCGTGGAGGACCTCAGCAGGCCCACAGTTCCCCACAGCAATTGGACGGCTTTCCCCAGAAGCAGCCCCATGATGAACGCACCCCCAGTCTGGGCCTCACTGCCAGCTCTCTACCAAAAACACATGCTGGGTACTTAGTTGCTCAGTCGTGTCCAACTCTTTGCAACCCCATGGACTGTAGCCTGCCAGGCTCCTCTGTCCATGGGGATTCTCCAGGCAAAGATCCTGGAGTGGGTTGCCATGCCCTCCTCCAGGGGCCAGAAATACAAGCAACAGTTAACTCAACCACCATCCCAGGGAGGGATGGAGCCTGCTGTGTGCATTGGAGTGTCTTCATTTGGGGGGGGGGGGCATTGCTCACAATCCCCATCTTCCACCCCACAGAGAAACTGGGGAGGCCCCAGTCACCAGTCAGCTCAGGCCTGACTGCAGGGACCACTCCACCCCTCCTGATGCCCACAGCAGGCTGTAAGAGGAAACACCCTCCTGGCTCCCACCTCTTGGTGGGAAGGGGCTGGAGGGCACTCAGGGTACAGGGGAAACTGAGACAGTACCTCCTGCAGGGATGGGACTCAGTCCCCAGCTTAGGGCACAGGCATCAGGGGTCACTGCTTCACCCTCAGGGCCAGGGTGCACCCCGCACCCTCCATCTCCTCAGCAGTCTGTCCAGCATCCGCTTCCCTAAACACCTCCTCCCTGCAGGCTTTGAACCCACATATGTTCCAGCCAGGGCTGGAGTCACAGGTTCCTAAATAACTACTCTTGGGCCCCCCCTGGACCATTCTCATTTGCTCTGCCCTCCAGCTCTGATATCTATAATAATCACAGCCTCCCCTCTACAGCTTCCACAGACATTCTCCCACTTAAACCTCACACCAGCTCCGTGAGGGAGACATTTGCCATGATGCTCAACGCATGGTGCCTGGGGCTCAGAGAGGGCCCTGGACCAGGCCCATCGAGGCAGGCTGGGGGGTCCCAGCTGTGGCAGCTCAAGTTTGGGGACAAAGGGTGTGGGGCAGGGGGCAGGAAGAACAGGGCTCTGCAGAATTGCCAGGCCTCCGGGAAGCCCCCTCGGGGGCCTTCTGGGGAGTGGGCCGGGGGCTGGTTGTCCCTGGCAGGAGGGGAGAAAGGGAGGGAGGGCCATTGCACACAAACTCCTCTGTGCCTGCCTCGGACATGGCGACACATTCAGTCCACACACGGCAGCCTCTGAAACCATAAATCTGATCCCGTCACTTTCTGCTTAAGACTCTCCAAAGGCCACTCACACCCCTGGAGTGGACAGTCACTCTCTGTCCCGGGACCCAGAGCTCCTGCGGACCCAGCTCAGCAGCACTCTCCTCTCCGAACAGTCTCCACATTCCTCAGATGGACCAGGGCTGCTCCAGCTTTGGGCCCTGACCCCGGCCATGCCCTTCGCCCCCACACCAGCCAGGCACCTGGCTCCCTTCCTCACTTGCCTCAGTCTATATTCAAAAGCCCCTTCCCTGACCACTGTAAACTAGCCCTTCGCCTCCTCCGTCACTCTCGAAACCTCTGGCCCTCTGCCGTTTTCCTCCACGGCACCTGTCACCACATGAGTTATGGCGTGTTTACTGTCTTTCTCCCCTGCTAGAAGGCCAGCTCCATGTGGGCAAGGATTGCATGTGATTTTGTTCCCTGCTCTATTCCTAACCTAGTCTAACATATGACCCACTGATTGGCAAATGAAGGAATGAATAAGTGAACGAATAACACTATATTTAAGGCTGCCATAACCTCCAATCCGAAATGTTCCATTGGTCTAACCACTCTCTCCGCCTCGGGTCTTAACTTGCAGCCAACCCTCCACTCCACACCCAAAGGAATATTTTAACCCCAAATTGGACCAAGGCACCATCCTACTGGATCAAATCCACACTCTTGGCCTTGGGTCCTAATCCTTCCCAACTCTCTCTCCAGTGACCCTCTCCCAGGTCACAAGCCCTGCTGCATCCATACCAGACACACCTGAAGTTCCAACCATACTTGTCCCTTCCACTGGAGCACCGTCATGGCTCCCTCTCTGCCTGCAAGACACCTCCTCCAGGCAGCCACCTATGCATGCCTTGTCAGAACTGACCTCTCCCTCCTCTGAGCCCCCTCACACCCTCACCTGCGCCTCCACCACAGCCCTCCCACACCTCCAACTTGAGCTGTGACAAATCAGATGCATGTCCTACCACCCCATCCAGGAAGGACCCAGATTTATTCACTGGCACTCTCTCCCATCCCCACCACCTGCTCCGGTATCTTGCATAAACTTAGAGCTCCATAAATATTTGCTGAATCCAATGGAACCCGTTCAAACACAGCCCAGGGAGAATGCCCATTAAGAGGGGCTTTTCCTCCAGGTTGCTGCCATTTCAGGCTGCTCTGAGGACAAACGGACCTTTAAGTGCCACTTAACTGCAGCACATGGGAGCAGCTGGCCCCACACTCCACTCACCTCTCCTCAGGAGCTGCCTGGGAGGATACAGATTCTCAGAGGTTGAGAGGTGACCAGAGCCCTGTTAGAATGGCAACGTGCCACCTCTGGCCCAGCCACCAGCCCATAATAGCAGCTTCTGGCTCACCCGGCAGCTTGCATGTTGGGCACATGTGTGGCCACCCCCATGGGTGGGAACAGCAGGCACAACACAGCCACCACTGAATTATTTATTCTGTACATTGTTAGCGCAGCAGAGAGAGCAACTGTGTCTCCAGGCTTCAATTAAAATATCAAGGCACCCGCACCGTCTGCCCAGCCACATGCCCAGCTCCCACCAAAACTGGCAGGATAATACCTCCTGGGACACCACAGCGCCCCCAAGGCCAGCTCTACCGCCCTCCTCTGCTCCCCAACAGCCAAGTCCAATTTCAGGACCACGGACAGTGGCCTCCAGGCTCCTCTGGGGATCTGCCCCTGAAACACCCAGCAGAGCTTTTGGGGCTCTAAAAGAGCACTTAGTAAATCAATGACCTGAAAGAGCCTTTTCAGCTCCCCAAAGCAGCCCAGAGACAACCCTTGCTGGATTCTCAGCCTAAGTCCCATTCTCCATCAGCTCTCAGACCACCCCTACAACACTACAGCACATGCCCGGAAGGCCGGAGTTCAAGGCCAAGGCCCTCACCCCAGGCTCCATGACAACTCTAGGCAGGTCACATCACCTGCCCGGGCTCCAGTTTTCTCAGTTGGAAAATGCGAGTGACGGTGGCCAGCCTGTGGTCTCTGGGATTGTCACACCCGATGGAAAGGGATTTTGGCCATGCCAGAAAAGGGCTTTGATTTCATACAGGTGGGCTTCTTCGGCCTTCCCACCCTATCCCAACCTGGAAAGCCCTGATTCTAGGGCACAGACTCAGGATGGAGGAAAAGCTGACAGATCCTTCAGGAGCTGGCTGGGTCACAAGCTAACTAGGTCACCCACGAGATTTAATTCAACAACCCCCGGACTAGAATATGAGGCCGAGTGAAATCAAAGTGGGCGAGCTGAAAAAGAGCAAGAAATTCCAAACACATGCCGCCAAGAGCTGTGGAATGAGCAGAGGCTTCGGGGGGAGGCCGCGCTGCGGGCTTCCCCTGCTTTCCGGACAAGCCTCAGTTTCCTCACCTGTAGAACAGGGCCAGGACTACCGACTTCCCAGCCAGTGACTCACATCAGATAACCTATGTGAAACTCCAGACACGGGGCCAGGCATGTAAATTCATCTATTCGTTTTACGAAGCACCCATGAGGCTCCAGGCCCTACAGATAGAACAGAGAGGAAGAGGCCACAGCTGCGTCTTCAGAGCTGACACCCAGTGACCAGGGCTGTTATCCATCAGGGTGTCAGGAGAGCTGGCATCTGAGGCGGGCCTTCGAAGCAAAGGTGGAGTTTCCAAAGCAAAATAAAATGTAGCCAGAAGGTATCATTTCTTTGGGGAAATGTTTGGCAGTTCCTCCTAAATCTAATCATTCATGCAGCCAAAGAGTCAGCAATCATATATACCAACATTTATAAATATAATATAAGTGAACACTTACGTCCACTAAAAGACATATACACAAATGTTCAGGAGAGTTTTATTCCTAATAGCCAAACACTGGCTTCAGCCCAGACATCCAGCAGGATGGGTAAATGAATGCTGAACTATTGTACAACAAGCTATTGTTAGTGATAGTCCCAACACAGTGGAATAGTACAGAGTAATGAAGACAAGAAAATCACCAACATGTCCAACTACGTGGGGGAATCACACAGATAATGTGAGTGAGAGAAGCCACAAGCAAAAGCCCGACTGTATGATTCTGGTTCCATGAAGCTCAAAACCAAGAAAACTAATCTATGCTGTTAGAAATCAGGCTATCAGTTAGCCTTGGGGAGAGAGGGATATGGACTGGGAGGGGCTCCGAGGAATGTTCTAGAGAATTGAAAATGTTCTGAATCTTTCTGTATCTTGATGCCATACAGGTATGCATTAATACATTTATAGAAGCTCATCAAGTAATGTCTTGAAGTTTGTACTTTCCTGTGTATAAGTTATACCTGATTTTTTGTTAATGTAAAGAAAAGATGGACAGCGCATTCTTCAGGGGCTGAAGGAACATCTGAAGCAGAGGCTAGCAGATTGTACATGGTACGGGAATTGGGGAGGGACCCAGGAGAAGTAGACAGGCAGTGGCAGGCGCTGGAGTCAAGGTGGACAAGACAGGCTGCCAAAGCAATGCCACTCTGGGAGGCCAGGGCTCCTGCCTCCTTCCCCACACAGCCCTCGTGTCCACAGCAAATGATGCCAGTGAGGTCATCTCCCCTCCCTGCCAGCCTGGCCCCCTGCCCACCCCCTCCCTCAGCCACCACACTGGATTGCAATCCCAGAGCTGAATTTCCTGGGCTTTGGGGGTTTTCATCCTGAGCAGGAATCAAGCGAAGCCACAGTCCCCAGCCTCAGTCCTGCAGTCCAGCTGGGCACCTCTCCCTACCCCTGTGTCCGGCGCCCACAGTATCCCATGGACACCTGGTTCTGCCTCCTACGCTCCACCTGCCACATCCACCTTTCCACCCGCCCCTCCAGAGAGCACCTGCGCACCTGTCACTCCCAGGATAACCGCTCCAATTAAGTAGGGCCCTCCCACCTCCTGCTTCCCCCCACCCAGCACCCCAGCCTTCCCCGCCACATCTCCTGGTAAAGAGGGTCCACTGGACATGCACAGACATGGCCGAGGAAGAGGCTCAGAAACCTCATGCCCCCCAGCCACACAAGCCCACTGGCTCCTCTGGGTAGGTCCTGAGCTGGGGGCCAGGGTCCAGCTTGGCCCTGCCTCCCACAACCTGCTACCCGAGGCTGCGTGGATGCCAAGTCAGAACCGGGCACAGGGTCGCCTCTGGGGCCACGCTCCTGGCCACCGGGCACCATCGAGTCCAGCCCTCACCCCTCGCTGACAAGAGTGCAAGAAGTTACACACACACTTGCCCTCTGGCCCAGCACTCGTTAGTAGGAATCCCCCTACAGAGATGTGTGAAGCAGCTGATCATGAAGTCCCCCGTCGAGGCTGTTTTATAAAAGTACAAGATCAGAAACTAGCAAGGGTCAGGCCTGAGGAGACGGGAAGCAGGCAGGCAGTCCTGGGAGCCACACGCCATGAGCTCACCCAGTGGGGGCTGCAAGTGCGTGAAAATGGAGGTGGGGAACACGCGTGTGCACACACACCCCACATGATGGTGAATGGTGCCCAGAACAGGCTGACACAGCAGCCACGCCCAGGCTGAGAGCTCTCTGGAAGGCACACAGGGAGGGGTGGGGCCCCCAAGGGGGGCTGGGGTCCAGCTTGGGCCCCCAGAGGAGACTGGACGCACTCACACAGTGATGCCCTCGCTGACCAGGAGGCCACCCCAAGAGTGCTCCAGGTGCCCCGCAGCCAGACAGAGGCTCATTCAGGAGAGAGAAACATCATTACAGGAGACCCTCTCAGGACCACACCCCCTCTCCCCCCATCCACCTCTCTCACCCTACCTGAGATGCTTGGGAAGGAGGCCAGGACTCAAAGTCAGGGGAGCCCAGCACTGGGGGTGTGGGACCCGTGGTCTGGTGCTGGGAGGAGAGAGAAGGGGGTCTGGGTCCAGGCCCGGGGCAGGGGAGGCAGGGGAGGGGCTCTCTCCCCCTGTGAGTGTGGTGTGCTCTCCTAATTGATTTTGTGTCTGTGTCACCAGGGTACTTAGGACCATCTTAGAAACCACTTAAGCAATTTAAAATAATCAAAGTACTTAGAAGGCACTTAACATTTCCTCACACTTCAAGCTTCCCATAAACCCCTTCCAGCTGTGACCAAGGGCCGCCCCCCCCCACCCCCACCCTCCACCCCGCAGTCAAGAGCAGGGAAGGCAGGTGCCTGGTCTGCCCCAGCCCCGCGCCCAGGTGGGCAGCACAGCCACCCCCCACTGGCACGCTGGGCTCCCCCATCCACCTCTTACTCTCACCACCAAGTCTCTGGACACAGATCCCTCTGCCTGGAATGCCCTCCCCTGCCCACCAGCACGCCCCCAACCTAGCTAACTGTCTCCTGGCTGGTGCGCCTCAGCTAGTTGTCCTACAGGAAGCCTTCCCTGATCCCTCCCCCAAGGCGGGTCAAGGGGCCCCTCTCACCCACCTTCAGGGCACCTAGCCCACCCCCATTAGAGCACTCGTGTCTGTCATTGAATCACTGCCCATTTAATGCCCAAGCTCAGGGTTCTCTGCCCAGACTTCTTGTTTCTAGAGCATGGCACAGTCTGCACAAAGCAGGGGGCCCTGATGCTTGTGGAGCAAGACAAAGAATCCAAGCCTGACTTCACAGGGGGCATCAGAGGGGACACTCGTCCTCTGGATGAAGCCAGAGCTCAGCCAGGCTGCAGCCACCCTGGACACACCACAGGCTGCACCCGAGGGGTGAGGGCCAGCCTGACTGAGTCCTCACCATCACTGCCATCCCCGTTTTATACATGAGGGTACCCCAGCTCAGAGAGATCCGGCAACTGGCCCAAAGTCGCACAGTGAGAACACGGCAGACCCAGGAGGGGCAGCTCTAAAAGCAGGTCCAGGAAGCCCCCAGGGACTGATAAAATAAGACTCCATACCCTGAGGGTCTCCTTACAGGGCTGGCTCAGGCCCAGGCACCCCGGCAACACCTGGGTTAACAAGGCCCTGGGGATCCCAGTGGTGAGGCAGGTTTGGAAACCAGTGTCCTGCCACCGAGTGTGGGGAGCAATGTGGTAGCCTTGGGAAGAGTAAAAGAGGCATATTGCCCATGAGTCTATAATTCCGCTCCTGGGCGAGACCCACGAGAAACTGTCCCAGAGCACAAGGCAACACTGGCAAAGATAGTCACACGAGACCATCAGGGAACTTGCCTAGGCGACCACACGGAACAGACACTGGGCAGTGTCACAGTGGAGCTACACGACAAAGGAGAACAAAGCAGACCTCAGAGGGACTCCCCTGGTGGTCCAGTGGTTAAGAATCTGTCTTCTGACTCAGGGGATGCAGGTTCGATCCCTGGTCAGAGAACTAAGAGCCTACATGTCATGGGGCAACGGAGCCTGCGTGCCCTAGAGCCCTTGAATCACAACTAGGGTCCGTGTGCCTCAACAGAAGACCCTGCGTGACACAACTGAGACCCAACATAGCCAAATAATAAACATGTTTAAAAACAGGCAAACCCAAGCAGTGTGACATTACTCACCCCTAGAACACACACGTATGACCCTGTATCCATCATCCTACCGCATGCAAAACAGAGCCAAGCATCATTTATGGAGAGATACATGCATATATATGGGCTTCCCTGGTAGCTCAACTGGGAAAGAATCTGCCTGCAATGCAGGTGACCACGGTCAATTCCTGGGGTGGGAAGATCCTCTGGAGAAGGGTTAGGGTACCCACTCCAGTATTCTTAGGCTGCCCTGGTGGTTTAGATGGTAAAGAATCCACCCACAATGTGGAAGTCCTGGGTTCAATCCCTGGGTTGGGAAGATCCCCTGGAGAAGGGAAAGGCTACCCACTCCAGTGTTCTTGCCTGGAAAATCCCCATGGACAGAGGAGCCTGGTGGGCTACAGTCCATGGGTCGCAAAGAGTCGGACACGACTGAGTGACTAAGCACACACACGTGTATTTTTTCAAGTGCACAGGAACAAAGGAATTAAAAACAACTCATCCAGGAGAAGGTTGGGGGCTATCTCTGAGGAGAAAGAAGAGAAGTGGGAGGAGGCGTAATCGGGGACCTCTGATTATATTTGCAATATTTTCTTTCTTAAAAGGAAAAGTTTTGACACAATTAGAGTAAAATATCAATATTTGACAAAGCCAGGGGCAGTTCATTATTTTATTCTCTATAATTTCCCATATGCTTGAAAGAGTACATTATTAAAATATATGATGCCTGGTGGGAGAGGGAAATCCCTTTCTGTCAGACCCACATGAAGGATGCCATTCATCTTTAATGAAATAAACGGAGCTCTTTGTGCGAGTTGGGGGCACCCCACTTCCCTGCACCCCACTTTCCACTGGTCTCTTCTCTGAACTGAGCTAACCCTGAAAGCCACATCCCTCAGAGCCCCACCACCCAGGCCTAAACCTCAAATCTCCCACCTTGAATTCACTCCTAAGGGTTAAGCATTGCCCTCTTCCTGCCCCTCTGAGGGGGGCCACCCTGGATACTCCCGCAGCTTCCAGGACTTGACCCTGGTGGGGAGCGCTGCTCAGCCCGGGGGGTTGGGGGGAGGCACTGACCGCAGGCACCCCTACCGCCCAGCAGTCCTGGCACAGGCCGGGGAGGGCAGAGGACAAGGTCGCCTCTCTTGACTGTGCAGCCCTGACAGGAGGCACGGAGGACCGTTGGGGCCCTCCCTGCTCTGCCCCGAGCGGGGGTGGGGCTCACAGGGCTCCGGACCTCCAGACAGCTCAGCTGTGAGGGTTTACATCTCCCTGGGTCCTGGCCTTGTGGTCCCATCACTGCCCCGGCGCTGGGACTGCGCTGAGCAGAGCATCCTGGGGCCCTTCTTGGCACCGCAGGGAGAAGGCGAGGCCCAGGGAGGAGGGAGGGGGGAGGGGAGAGGAGGGAGGGGGGAGGGGAGAGGAGGGAAGGGGGAGGAGAGAGGAGGGAGGGGGGAGGGGAGAGGAGGGAGGGGGGCAGGGAGGGGGAGGGGAGGGGAAAGGAGGGAAAGAGGGGGAGGGGCAGGGAGAGCCACCAGCCTCGCCTCACGCATGCGCACAGGGCACCCCCACCAGGGCTACGGTCCCTCCAGCAGCACCCCTGGGTACAAGGCCCGGTGCTGGCCGCTCTGCTGCTGCTGCTGCGGCTAAGTAGCTTCAGTCGTGTCCGACTCTGTGCGACCCCATAGATGGCAGCCCACCAGGCTCCCCTGTCCCTGGGATTCTCCAGGCGAGAACACTGGAGTGGGTTGCAATTTCCTTCTCCAATGCAGGAAAGTGAAAGTGAAGTCGCTCAGTCGTGTAGGACTCTTTGCGACCCCATGGACTGCAGCCTACCAGGCTCCTCCGTCCATGGGATTTTCCAGGCAAGAGTACTGGAGTGGGTTGCCTTTGCCTTCTCTGGCTGGCTGCTCTACAGCATTCCAACTCATCGCACAGACCGGAAACTAGGCTCAGAGAGGTTATGTGCCCTGCCGAAGGTCACCGAGCAGTCTGTGGCCGAACCGGGATATTCCCCTTTGGAAGCAGGCCCACACGCGTGTGCCTGGCCTGGTCTCCGCTGGGAAGGACGCAGAGGCAGCCCTAGTCACCCGCAGGCCGGCAAAGTGGAGCCCTGACCCTGGCCAGGCCTACTTCCAAGGGGCTTTCTGGAGCTCTGTCGGGGGCGCCCTGGGTCAGGGGAGGGGAGCCTGCGTGGGTCGGGCGTGAGGTGGGTGGGAGTCCAGGGTGGGCGCAAGGCTGGGGGGTGCGTGGCCACGAGCAGGTGGGCTTGGCAGCCACTTCCAGCTCCTGCCTGAACCACACTTCCGGAAGGAGGCCGCCCCAGGTCACCTGGTGAGAGAGCCAGGCAGAGCCAGAGAGAGTCCAGAAGGGACCCGGAGGGAGAGGAGGAGGACATGGAGGAAAACAGAACGACAGACACAATGAGGCAGAGAGCCGCACCCAGGCACAGAAAGAGGGCCTCAGACCAAGGGCGTCCCCTCTCCCTCCCCCAGCCACTGAAGGCCAGCCTGCATCTCCTCATCCCGCCCAGTCCAGGGCCTCTGAGCCAGGGGCAAGCTAAAGGTCAATGGGAATATAAAGTAGAATATGCCTTCTTTTCATTTTCTCCGTCATAAACATGCTAGTTTAATAAATTGGGGGCGGGGGGACTGAAAAGCACACAGCTCCTTCCAGGGTGGGCAGGGGGCTGTGTGGTGGATTCAACCCCCAACCCCGAGAGCCCCGCCCCTGCCCTGGCAGGCCCAGTTCCCCAACACCTGGTCCCAAGGCTGGCAGGCTCCCTGATTTGTCTGTCTTCAGGCCAGGCACTGGGGATGAGGGGATGACCAAGAGAGAACCACCCTAATCCTGCCCTCGACATGCTGCTGAACTTCGGGGAGACCCACAAGTGCCACACGAGAGACCCCAGTGTACCCCCAGGATTTCAGCCCTTGGGGGTCAGGAAAGCCTTTGGATGTTGAGTCAGGGCTTGGAGGAATCAGACTCTGCCCATCAGACCTCAAGAAGAGCATTCGAGGAGGAGGGCCTGGTCGAGGCATAGTCACAGAGGTGGTCTTTGGAAAGCCTGGCCCATGATCCAGGAAGGCCCAGGGTGGCAGCCTAGACCCCGGGGAGTGAGCTGAGTGCTCCTGCAGGGAAGGCTCCAGGTAAAGGACCAGGGTCGGAGCCCACTTAATCACACGCCCTTGGCTCACAGAGAGGGCAGCCAACCACCTAAGGTCACACAATGAGTCAGCAGCAGAGCCAGGCCCAGGACGCAGGCCCCTGAGCTGTGGGAGGCTTCTGGTAAGGGGACCCTCAGCCCTCCCCCGAGGGAGGAGCCAGAGACACCCTACCATCCCCCTCACCTAACAGTATGAGAGTCAGGAGGACGCCAGGGCCATCTCACAGGGAGACCTGGGTGCGCTCACCAGTCATTTCTCAGACAAAAGCCAGTGACCTGCCCCTCCACCCCACAGAGCCCCGACCCTGCCATGGCTCAGACCACAGCCCCCCCAAAGGCCCCTTGGATGCTGACAGCAGAAGAGAACAAAACTATTGACCCTACTGTGCGCTCACCATGCTTTCAGCTGCCCGTTCTTATCACGCAACATCTGCACCCTGAAAGGTAGTGACTCTGCCCAATTTACAGATGGATGGTGAGGTCCAGAGAGGCTGAGTGATCTGGGGGCCAGGATCTGAGGGGCCCACTGTGTGGCTGCCTCTAAGGCCATTGCTGTGGGCTGACCCTCATGACCAGGGACTCAGCTAGTATCCAGAGTCTCTATGCCAGGTACCGCCCTGAGCACTTTCTGTGTATTCCTCGTGTAACCCTCACAAGGCCCTGTGAGGTGGGGGCAACAAGGGCTCCACCTTATAGACAAGGAAACTGAGGCACAAAGAGGTGCCTCTCACATAATGAATGGCAGGGCAGGAGTATGAGCCAGGCCATCTGGCCCAGGGCACAGGCTTTAACCACTGACTGCCACTTCCCCTGAGGGTCCCCACCCGCCTCCCTCTAGTCTCCAGCTCTGTTTGTCCTCAGGCCAGCAGGGGGTGGGTGGGGAGAGTGGGGAAACGCAGGGGGAGGAGTTGGAATAGGTACTGGGGGCTTGGCAGTGAGTGGCAGCAAGGAAGAGCCCAGGGGAAGCACACGCCTCCCACACGGAGGGCTGTGTCCTTACGTCTCCTCCCCATTGCCTCTGCAGCTTCACAGAGACTGGTCAGGAAGCACCTTCCTGTCTTATAGGTGAGGGAACTGAACTCCTGAGAGAACCAGTGACTTGCCAAGGTCACCAAAGTCCTGGCGCCCCCCCCCCACAATACCCTTTGTAGACAGAAGGAACGGGATGTGGATTTTAGAGCCCACTTGGTCCTCCCCTCCCTGCCCCCCAGCTTGCTGGGTCCTCCAGCTTGAGCTCCTGGGTCAACAAAGCACAGTCTTGCCCCAGGGCCTTTGCACGTGCTGTTCCCTGTGCCACTCTCTCTCCAGATAGCCACAGGACAACCCTCTTCACTCAAGTTTATGCACAAATGTCCCCTCTTCAAAAAGTCCACCTCCTCATGTCCACACTGCTATATTTAAAATGAATAACCAACAAAGACCTACTGTTGCACATGGAACTCTGCTTAATGATATATGGCAGCTTGGATGGGATGGAGGGTTTGGGGAGAACGGCTGAATCCCTTTGCTGTTCATCTGAAACTATCACAACATTGTTAATCAGCTATACCCCAATACAAAATAAAAAGTTTAAAGAAAAAAAAAGTTCACCTCCAGCCATCCTCTCTCAATGGGCACTCCCACCCGCCATGGCTCTCCAGCCACTTCCTGGCTTTGTCCCTCAGGGAACTGCTCCCCTCTGACAACTACACATTTACGGGTTTTACCTGTTCACTGCCTGCCTTCCCTTCAAACATGGAAACCCTCAAGGGCCAGGCCCCCATCTGCTTTGTTTCCTGGTGGATAAAGTTGCTTAGCGTGGCGGTTCTCCACCTGGGTTGCACATGAGTATCAGCTGGGGAGCCCAGGCCCCGTCTCATAGCATTTAAACCTGAATTCCTGCGATGAGGCTTGGATACCTGGGTATTTTACACTCCCCAGCTGATTCCAACGTGCAGCCAGATGGAGACCACCGTGCCAGCAGAGCGAGGCCCGGAGGAGATGCTCAGTACAGATTCAGTGAGTGAATCAATGAACGAATGAGTGAATGAATGGATTCTTTTCTTAAATATGTATTATTTATTTATTTAGCCACACCAGGTCTTAGCTGCAGCACTCAGGATCTTCACTCTTCGTTGTAGCAGGCAGGATCTTTTTTTTTTTCCAGCTGTGGCATGAGGAATCTTTAGTTGAGGCAAATGGGATCTAGGCATATGGGATCCCTGGGCAGGGATCAAACCCAGACCCCCTGTGTTGGGGGGCAAGGAGTCTTAGACACTGGACCACCAGGGAAGTCCGCAGCGAATGGATTCTTCCACATGGGTCAACCAAGGTCCAGATCAGGTACAGGGAGCCAGAAACCAATAGTCATAAACTTGAGTTTCCCCAGGTTCAGCCCCTCCACAGTGTCACTCACCTCCTTCCAGCACATCTCCAGCAAGTTGACCCAGATGCCCTGAAAAGCCTCCACTCACTCCTTTCTATCCCTCATAATAAGCCTGTTTGCTGATCCAGTGACCAGGGCTGAAACCGTCCTGCTTCCACCCCCAAACTTCCCATATTCAGACAGGTCTTGCAACCGAAGGGTACACCGGGGAGGAAGTGGGCTCTAGATGGCTGCAGGGTGGGCAGGAGCGCTCCCTGGAGAAGCCAGACAGGACAGGAACACCGGACACGGAGGAGGGCTCAGAGGTCTGTCCAGCGGCCTGCCGAGCCTCCCTACAGGTCTGCAGATGCAGACCGGGCCCCAGGGCTCCTCAGCCGCTGAAGGCCCAGGAGTCCAGTGTTCCCAGGTGACTATGATGAGCCGCCAGGTTTGAGAGCTGCCGGGGCAATATACCCTGTACTGCAGTGCCCCACCCACAGGGAGGGACTTTCGGGACAGAGAGAACTGGCAGCCCAGGCGTCAGCGCCACCCCCCACCCCGGGCTGCATTTTCCCTCCCCTCACCCAGCTCCCCGCTCGGTTCAGGCCTGGGCCTGACCCTGGCTCTTGAGGCTCCCTCCCCAGACTCCCACCACAAAGAGACACCTAGGGTTTGGGGGAAGGAGAGTCTGTAACAGCAGAGGGAGGGCTGATCCTCCCCCCGCAGGGGAACAGCCCCTGACGGTCACCCTCAGCAAGTGACCCTCAGGTCACTTCCCACGCCTCCCCCCCTTCACCCCACAGTGTCATCTGACCTGCTCTGGCAACACCAGCACCGTCTAAGCACCTGCTAAAGGCTTTGCCCACATTATCCCTGCTGCCAGATGAGGACCTGCACACTCCTTTACAGATGCATAAACTGAGGCTCAGCAAGGGCTGCACAGTGAGCATGGGGCCAGGTCTCACCAAGCCTACCTGCTGGCCAAGAGGAAGGAGAGCAGAGTAGCAGAAGGGCAAAACAAGTGGTACAAAGATGCAGCCGCCGGGGCTCCTCCCCGAGCTCCCCACTGACTAGCCGGCGACCTCGGGAAGCCGCTTAGCTTCTCTGTGCTTCAGCCCTGCATCTGTAAAACGGGGATAAACATCACACGCCGACCCTGGGTAGGCGCTGTGAGGACTGGGGCAGGCCCTGACACAGGAGGTGTGCTGTGTGAATGCTGGGATTACTGTACCCCAACAACCTCTTCAGGAGAACCCCTCATTCACTCCTCACACATTTGCGGAGCGAGACTTCTTGGGACAAATCTCTAATAACAGCCAACAGTAGTACATGGAGGTATGTTTTAACAGGGAACAAAACCTTAAGTGAAAGGGATTCCATAGAGGAGCTGGAGGTATTTGGAGGGTGGAAAAGCCCCCGATGCTGGAAAAGACTGGGACGACAGAGGATGGGATGGTTGGATGGCATCACCAGCTCAATGGACGTCAGTTTGAGCAAGGTCCGGGAGATGGTGAAGGACAGGGAGGCCTGGCGTGCTGCAGTCCATGGGGTTGCAGAGCTGGACACGACTGAGTGACTGAACAATAACAACGAAACACAACCAGGTGTCCTGTGCAGTGTCCCTGGCTGCTCAGTGGTTAAAGAATCTGCCTGCAGTGCAGGAGACCTGGGTTCGATCCCTAGGTCAAAAAGATCCCCTGGAGAAGGAAATGGCAACCCACTCTAGTATTCTTGCTTGGAGAATCCCGTGGACAGAGGAGCCTGGTGCGCTACAGTCCACGGGGTCGCAAAGAGTCTAACATGACTTAGTGCCTAAACAACAACAAACACATCTAGGTGGCCCAGGGCTCACCACGGTGGTGGGCACCAGGAGCGACAGCGGGCAGTGACTAGAGCCCACAGCAAGGCGGGCTCAGCTACACTCAGCCCCACAGCCAGAGGCTCACGCAGGCTCTGCAGACCAGGCCACCCTCCCATCATCGCAGAGTCTGGGGAGACCTGGGGGTGCCCTGCTCTCCATGAGTCCATTCAGCTAAGATTTCCGGAGGGCCCCCATGGGCCTGGCCTCCAGTGGGGTCCTATAGGTGCTGCTTACAGGCCAGCAGGGCTCAGCTGATGGCATCTGTCTCATCTACTCAGTTCCAAGGGCATAGCTCAAGAGCAGTCCTAGACAGCGCATACATAAACAGGCATGGCTGTGCGTCCATAAAACTTTACAGACACTGAAATTTGAATTTCACATAATTTTCCTGTGTCATGACTTGTTGCTTTTATTTTTTTTTCCAACCATCTGAAACACGGAAACCATTCTCTGCTCACGGGTCGTACAAAAACAGGCAGCGGGCCAGAGGAGAAGCGAAGAAAAACAGGGAAACAAAGAAACATGGACATGACTACAAACTGTGGTGAAGGTCGTGAAGGGGAAGATGTGAAAATAAGATAGAATAACTGGGGGTGGACAGTGTTCCTCTGAAGACAGTCCATTTAAACTTTAGGTTGAATAAGAAGGATCAGCATCAGAGTAGGAGGAGGACATTAAAATGTCCCGCTGTAGAGGGGAAAGCAGGTGCAGAGGCCCTGTGGTGGGAAAACAGCCGGTGTTTTCCAGCAACATAAAGCAGTGGGACAGGTGCAGAGTGCACCCAGGGGAGGCTGAAACATGCAGTCAGGGCACCAGGTCTCACAGGGTCTCAGACTGGCCAGCAGTGTGGAGGTTTGCATTTTAATTGAAGAGCAACACAAAGCCAAGGAAAAGTCTAAGTGGGGGGTGAGCTGGTTGTATTTGACCTTGAGGAAGATCATTCTGGCCAATGAGCAAAGGTTTGGCTGTGGAAAGACCTGTTTGGAAGCAGGGAGAGGAGAGAGAGGTTTCAACAGGGCCCAGGTGAGAGAGCACCTGTGGTGGGGAGTCCCCAGGACACGTTCAAAAGGAGAGCCCGCAGCGTGAGCGACAGCAAACAGAGGGAGGTCAAAACGCTATCAAGGTTGCAAACATTTTGAAGACACAAAAGCCACGTCCTCAACAGAGCATCGGTATCAGCTGAGCCACGTTGCCCCTTGGCTGGGCTGGTCAGCCAAGCACCCGGCAGGCAGCTTTCTCTAAGACACGGTCATGTGGGGTCTCAGTCGTGTCTGACTCTTTCGCGACCCCATGCACTGTAGTCCACCAGGCTCCTAGGTCTGCGGGATGTTCCAGGCAAGAACACTGGAGTGGGCTGCCATTTCCTCCTCCAAGGGATCTTCCCAACTCAGGGGTTGAACCCACGTCTCCTGCGTCGGCGAGCGGATCCTTTACCACTGCGCCACCTGGGACGCCCAAGCACCCCAAACCCTCCCAGCGCTTCCATCCCCAGGAGGGGCAGGCCCTCGCAGGCAGGCTGGCGAGGCACACAGAGGGCCAACGCCCTGCATCCGCAATCCTGGCCCGGCCTCTCCTAGGAAGCGGGGCACCAGCCCCCGCCTGCTGGCTAGCATTCCCTCCACCCTCTCTCCTGCGGCCCCTTCCTGCCCTCCCTCCACTCCAGCCCATCCCTAGTGCTCAGGCCCCCCTGTGGTGACAGCAGAAACCCTCATTATCTGCGAGTTATGCTGGCCACTCAGGCTCCACACTGCACGGGGCCTGGCAGATGGTGGGGCCTCTCCAGGATCAGCCGCAAAGGTCACCGTCTGTCCCTGCCCACCCAGTCCAGCCTCTTCCACGTCGACGGAGTCCCTCATGCTGACTTAAAGTCCGGCCACAAGCTGTGCAGTGACATTTCCTGCGGGCTGACTGTGTGCCAGGCACCAACCAGGCAAGTCTTTTCTGGACATTAACCCTTAACTCCTACACCTGGCTGAGGAGACCACTATCACCCCCATTTTACAAAGGAGGAAATTGAGGCACAAACAGGCTAAACGATTTGCCAAGGTGGCAAAAGTTGTCTGGCCCCAGTGTCCAAATTCTTTTTTTTTTTTTTTTTTTTTGGCGATGCCGGGTCTTAGTTGCAGCACTCGGGATCTAGTGCCACAACCAGGGATCAAACCTGGGCTCCCACATGAGAGGTGCAGAGTCTTAGCCACTGGACCACCGGGGAAGTCCCTCCAGTGTCCAATTTCTTAATCACCATGCTAGCTCATATTCCCATCTTCAAGCCTCAGTTGTTTATTTCTCCACTTCAAAAATGAGGGACTCAATGCAATTATTTCTGGATCCTTCTGAGCTCTTATAGGGTCAAGGATTCAAAAACTGCTTTCTTCCCAGGCACTTCCTATGTCCTTTCTCCTCCCAGAAATATTGCTTTCAGGAAAAGAGCAGATTGGCTCATTCATACTATGGTGTAAATGACTGATACGGTGATTGGATGTGGTGGACATGGTGAGGTAACTCTGGTGGCACAGAGATTCAAACCCAGACCTGACTGCTTTCAGAACCTGGGCTGTCCCCACAACATGATACCACACAAGCCACTTCCTCTGGGTTAGGCTCTCCTCCAAAATGTATTCCTTACCTGCATCAATATTCCCTGTCCTAGGAGAATGGAGCCAAAATGAAGATGAAAGTGGGGGTGGGAATAGAAGGGTAAAGAATACAAGCTGTCAGACCCACAGCGCCCCAAAGTCAGGGCTTCTGATCTCGAACGAAGGCCGAGGTTCGAGACCCACGTCCAGCCCTGCGGCTCTGCAGAGGCAGTCTGGGACCTGACCCCCAGCCCTGGCCCATCTTTTAATCAGGGCTCAGTGTCCACTGCTGTCGGACGCAAGTTGCCCCTCCAAGCTCTGGCAGGTGTGAGTTTTGTTCATACCCTGGCCTTGATGGAACCCTATGAGCGTTCTCCTAGCAGGAAATCACCCTCTCTGAGCTGTGCACCAGAAATCTACCTCCTGGGGGAAGGAGAGAGCTGTAAGCACAGCCTCTGGGGGAGTTCCCAGCAGGCCCCACTAATGGCCTTGGTGGAGCGGGCTGGGCACGGCGGTGCCCTCTGAAACAGACCCCTGGCATGGCAGATTCCCCAGCCTCGACAGGCCCCTCCCTCACCCTCTCCTGCTCAAGGCTCTGCTCCTGACCTCCCTCCCCAAAGTTCAATCTTTCTGCCTCTGTAAATGGCTTTTCAGTTTCTCGCCCAGCCTCTCATTTCTATCAGTTTAATTATTGAGGAGCCCTCTTGTCGCCAGCCTGGAACATTAACACTGTTAAAAGGGACCCAGGGACTTCGGACCACAGCCAGCTGTCTCCTTCTGGCTCTCTCCCCATCCCCCCACCACTCCCCCACTTTCCTTTCCCAAGAGCCCCCTCTGTTCCCCCCTTCCTTCCCCCAAGCCTCTCCCTCCCAGTCCCGTCTCAGTCTCCGTGAGCCTGGGGGTCTCCTGACTCCCACTCCCACCCGCTCATCTCCCTGTGATCTCAGGAGGTGCAGACAGAATGGAGGGCACGGTCACACTCACATGTGACCGGATGGTCTGGGGAGAAGGAACACCTGAGGTCCCCCGGTAGGTGAGGCCCTTTGGCCCCAGGCCTCCTCACCAGGACCTTTCCATCTAGGAGGGGTCAGCTCAGAAGTCGCAGCCCACTCCTGCAGGGGACCTCCAGAGCCCGCTTCAAGGCCTGATGCTGACAGCAGCCCTTCTTAGACCCTTTTTCCCATGACACCTCTCAGCTCCTCTGATGTCTCCCACCTCCCTGTAGAGTGGGGACTAGCTCTCCTCTGGGAGACACTGGGGTGGGACCCTCACTGATGTCTTAGCCCCAAGGGCCTGATCACGTTGTTTTAACATTTTTACAAAACACTTTTTAATATTTATTTGTATCTGTTTTATTTCCTTTGGCTGCGCCAGGTTTGGGTTGTGGCACGTGGAATCTTCCATCGTCTTTGCAGCATGCAGAATCTTTAGTTCTAACTTGCAAACTCTTAGTTGTAGCGTATGGGATCTAGTTCCCTGGCCAGGGATGGAACTGGGGCCTCCTGCGTAGGGAGCTCAGAGTCTTAGCCACTGGACCACCAGGGAAGTCCTTATAAAACACCCCGAGTCACTGCAGCAGCCCCACCTGCGGTCTGGCTTTCTCATAGGTGGGGGTTGTGCCCACTCAGGTAGGTGGCCTCTGCTCCATGACACCTGCTGGCCCAGGTCGCCTCCCCTCCCAACCCCGGGGCAGGCAGGCTGAAGTGATGACTCAGCTGGCCCAAACCTCAGTAGGCCCAGGGCTGGGACCACTGAGCCCTGCTCCCTCTCCCCTCTGGGTCTGTCCTCCTCACTACAGAATTGGGCAGAGGGGCTGGACCAGGTTCCCAGTCCCCACCCCACCAATGAATGACCACAGGCAACACTGCTCCCCTGGGGTTGTTCAAACTGTCCACTACCAAGGCAAAGTTTCCTTCAAGTCTCCTTCTGCATCGTGATTTTGCATCCTTCATGATGCATTTGTTTTTAAAATTAAAATAGTGCTTTCATCCAGATCATTAAGCAAAACCAGCACGCCAGGAAGAAGGCCCCAAGTCAAGGGCTGCACAGCACCCGTGGTCCCCGACCAGCCCGTGGCAAAGTTCCAACCCCGCTCCACTAGACAGGACAGCCAACACGGGACACTCACACCATTCACCCCACTTCTACCCCAGCCTCCCCAGAAATGCCCTCAAGTACTAATGCATCATGGGACTGGGCAAACGGGTTCCAGAAAAGGCCCAGGAGAGAGGGCTCCAGCCTCAGCACTTCCCACCCTGCATGAGGCCAAGAAAGCTCTCTGTCCACTCCCTAACTCTGGAGACTTTGAGGAGACAAAGAGCCAACTCCAGAGGCCAAGAATCTAACATGAGGGTGAAGGAGGGACACAAAGGCTCCCTTTGCGCCTCCCTTCCTCTCCCCTCACCCTGTCCTCTTTCCCTCTCTTTCTCTGTGTCTCTGTCTCTCTCTCTCTCTCTCTCTCTCACACACACACACACACACACAGAGCAAACGAGGAGGCTCCCGGAGAAGAGAGGGCATATAATTATTGGTAAAATGCTTGTAATGTTTTTCTCTCCACCCGGTAGCTTTCAGTTGTTTTAGCAGCTTAGCGAAGCACTTGGCTCCAATTGAATTGCAAATCAGCAGCTCCTGCCCCAGGAAGAGAGGAAGGGGGGCGGCAGAGAGGGGGCAGGGAGGGACTCCAGAAGGGAGAAAGGTGTGCAAGAAAGAGGGGCAGAAGGAAAGGAATGAGCCGGGGAAGCTCCGTTGGGGACCCAGGGCACCTGCTCCTCCAGGCCTTTCTCATCCACAGCTCCAGTCACTGCGGGTGAGAGCTAATGCCTCATGCAAAAAACCAGGACACATTTTCTAACTATAATCCTGAGGTGGAGCGGGAGGGCCACACGGGGCTTTCTCAACTACCCAGAGGAAAAAAACAGATCTTTCTTGGGAATTGCAATTATTGGAAAACAATGTCAAAACAAAAGTCTTGCTTTTTCTCCCTGGCAATCTCCAACATTCACACTTGCAGTCTATGTCTATCTTTTAACCTGTGTACCTTTCTATCTACCTATATTTCTGTCCATCCATCTGTCTGGGGTTTTTTTTATACCTCTGTCCGCCTGTCTCCTCCTCCCTCCTGCTGTTCAGCAGCACTTCCTTTCCCTCCTGGTTCAGAATTCCCCGCAGAGGAGCAGAGTTGATCAAAAGGCTGCCTGCAGCAGGTGCTGTTTCAGCACCACGGTCAGCACCACCGAGCTGGGACCTCCTCTCTGACCACACGCAGGTCAGCCCCAGATTCTCACACACCACTGTGGGTACCGGGGGGCAACACACTCTCTCCCAGGGATTCAGGAGGAGAAGAGGGGAAAGGAGCTGGGCAGGCACTAACCTTGAAGAGGCGAAGGATGTTGGCCACCATGATGGAGACGGAACTCCCGGAAGCACCAATGACGCCCACCACGCGCTCAGGTTTGGTGATGATGGGCGGGCCGCCACTGCCACAGCGGACCTCCGTGCCGTCCTTCTCGATGAGCGCCTGCACAAAGGTCAGCGACTGCTCCAGGGCATGGGTGTCCCTGGAGCAGGTGTCCAGAATGCGGGCGCCCAGCGTGATGTTGGGCAGCAGGTCCGGGTCATTGTTGATGCGATCCAGAGCAAACAGCATGGCCTCCAGCCGGTGGATGCCCTTCTCCTTCTTGAGTTCTCCACAGGCCTTGCCCTCCGAGCCCCGGCCGTGCACTGGGAACAGGCCTCCCAGAGTGATGTCCCCGTCTATGCGGATGGAATTCATGTGGGGGTGGCCTTTGGGCTTCCCCAGGGAGGAAGGCACCCAGGGCCCGGAAAGGCTGAGGAGCAGGCAAAGGGGCAGCTGGGCCCACCACCAGCCCCAGCCGCTCTTCCCAGGCATCTCGGAAATCCCTAGAGACCCATGAATGGCAGGCCTCGCTCCTAGCCTTGGCGGGCCCCAGGCCCCACAGCCTGGGCGAGCATGGGCACAGCGGCCCCCACCAGTCTCTCCAGGGCGGCTTCAGCAGCAGGGTGGCTGAGGGCGGCCAACGGGCAGAACTGTGCTGGTGCTCCTCAGCCCTTGGCGATGCTCAGCTGTGGAACAGGCTGCACTCAGACAGCAGGGAGTAGCTGGGGTGCAGCAAAGCTCTGGTCTTGGTCCCCACGTCCCTCGGGCCTGTTCTCAGTGGATGACCGTGAAAGGTGGAGAGTGCTCCTAGCTGGGCAGATCTTGGCATCAAGGAGAAAACAGCTCCAGAGCTCTCCTCTTACCAACCTAAGAAAGAGAGAGAGAGAATCAGAGAAGCCCGAGAAGACATTAGCTATTCGCATCTTTCATCAGGAGCCTGGTAGCAGGAGATGCTGGAGGTTGTGGTCAAAGACGCCACAGACCTCCTGAACTTGGCTTCCTCTCCACTGCCGCTCGACTTTGGTGCAGATGAGAGAACTTAAGGCAGAAACTGGGTTATGTCTGAAGGTTCCTGGTGCCCACTGCCACCAGACCAGAGGTCTCAGAGAACACACCCCCAGGGGACCCCCGGAGACCTAGGAAGAAGAGGGGTCTCCTCTCAACAGGCACCCACAGGAAGGAGCAAGTGCACAAAAACCAGCCCCGCTGGACACAACCCATTTCAGAGATAGGAACACCAAGGCCCAAAGCAGGAGAGCACTTGGCCCAAGTCACATAGGGGGTGAACGCCACCTGGAACCCAATGCCCGGCCCCCAGTTCTGGAACCAGACACGCAGGTTCCTTGAGGACTTAGAGATGAGGAAAGAAAACAGGGCCTCAGAAGAAGTCAGGCTGGGAGCCACTCAGTCTGAAGGCCAAGAGAAGCTGGGGCTGGCAGAGTTGGGTAGGGTGGACCCTCCATTTCCACCCCAGCCGCCCTGCTACCCCGCCAGAGGGTCAACCCCGCGGAGGCTCCTTTTCACTTGCTGGGCCCCCCGCCCCACCCCAGGGGTCTTTATCTCTCCATTTCTCTTTGCCACCTCCTCCCTCTGAGAGGGGGCTCAGGTTCTGGCCTGAGCTAGTGCACATTATTATGATGACCGTCATTATTATTGTTGTTGTGATTAAATATTTATCTGCAAGGGGAGAGAAGAGAACACCCGCTCTTCCTCATTCTCATTGCTAATCTGGGCTAATTTCCCCAGGGCTTCCTTCCCAGGGCCCAGCCTTCCCTCAGTGCCAGCAACTTCCCTCCCCTCGACTTGGGAGGCCCCGGGGAGAAAGGCTAAAAGCAGAGTCAGGGTGGGGTTGGGGTGGGGGGGCGACTTCAAGGCCCCCTTCCCTGTGCGTCTGTCAAATGAAGACCAGCAGCCGCTCGCCCGATCTGTGCCTCGGTCTCCCCAATCGTGTGAAAGGGCCTGTGTTTGGGTTGGGAGGCTTCGCTGGAGACCTGGTCCCTCCATGAAGACCAAGTGGGGTTCTCAGAGCCACCATCCCCCCACCAGAGGCTTCCAGGGCTCTGGAAGGGGCAGGGAAGCATGGGGACCCGCCCCCCAGGATCCAGCCTTGGCTCCTGGGCTTCTCCAGCAAGTGCCTTTTGGACGCTCACCTCATATCTCGCCCCTCATCCAAATGCTGCCCCCTCCATTAGCTCCTCAGAGGCCAAGAGGAGGGCTTGTAATTCTCCTCAGCAGCCTTCTTCGGGTGAAGCAGTCTCCCAGAGAGACCAGGTGACTCCCCACTCAAGGCGGGTGAGGACTCAAATCCAGCACTGGTCACGCCGAGCGCGCCTGGGGAGGCCGGCAGGAAGCCAGGACCCAGTGACCTAGGGCTGGGGGTCAGTGCTCTGGGGAGCGCTGAAGATCTGTCAAATACAGGCAAGGGGCAGCTACACCTGTGCGGACCCCTCAAGAGCACTCACACCTCCAGGAGAGTTATCTGAGGCCTCTCCCAGGTGGCTCTGGGGAGTGAGGGGTGCTGTGGGGTGCTGGCTGCCAAGGCCAGTTCTCAGCAATTCAGATAAGACAGAGTAGGAGTCCCAGACCAGCCTGCACTCCTACTGCTGCCCTGCTGGAGGCCACGCTTGTCCGCCAGGGAGTCCTCAGTTTCAACATCTGTAAAATGGACGGGCTGCAGTAAGACGCAGTCCGGAGGCCATCCTGGCCCTGTGGGGCATTTCAGTCATCACCATGAAAGGAGGGAGTCACCTAGTAGCCTGCATCCAGGCAGGGACGTGGGCGGGACAGTCCATGACGAAGCACGGTCTTGTCCCAATGCCAGTGGTGCCCCATGGAGAAAAAACAGCGAAGGACAACAGCGCGGTGCGCCAGGCACCGGCAGGCACTCGGCCTACAGCGGCGCAGGTAACACGTCCCTGTGAGCCAGGTGGGATTTTTAGCCCCACTGCACAGATGATGAAGCTGAGCTACCAAGCCTCACTTGGTGACACAGCCCAGGAACACAGAGCTTGTGTAGCGCCCTGACCGCCCCACCACGCTGGCTTGCCAGAGGGTCTCTCAGGCCCTGCCCAGCTCTGGCATCCTGGGCGGTCAGGGGTGGTTTTTTTTATTTCAATAGAGGGATTTGGGGCATAGGGACAGGCAGTGAGCAAGGCTGCAGCAGGGCAGATTCAGGCTGCAAGACCCAGTACACAGCGGCTTCTGCCGGTCGGGCCTTCTCAGGCTTCCAGATCCTTCATGAGGGATCAACACTGGCTTCTTCTTGAAACCCGAGCACCTCCGGGCTGAGCGGAGCCCAAACATAAGCAAATAGACACACACACACACACACAAACACACACACACACACATACACACACCCTGCAGGCAGGAGAAAGCAGGCACGTGGAGAGAAGGCCTCAGTGAGGAGAAAGGCAAGCGCTTGCGAGATGAGAATCGAGGCCCCAGGCCGCCCTCCACCGACTGGGTTCCAGTTGCCTGCAGTGGGCCCTCTGCAGCCCCCAGTCCCACCAGGCCTGCCCTTTCTGAGCTCCTCCAAGACCCGGGCAAACCACCACCTCTGTCAGCCTCCCCTGCTTGCTTTGATCCTGCATAACAGGCACCAGGGAAAAGTAAAAATACCTGTGAGTGAAAGGAGCCAGCAGAACAGAAGCTGGGGGAGGGCAGGGAAGGGTGGGAGCCAGCCTGATCCGCCCTCCCCGCCAGGGCTGGGTGCTTCCCTCTGCAGGGGAGGGGGGAGCCCTCAGACCACTGCCCACCCCCCAGCCAGGTTCCAAAACAGCCAGGAAAGCTCAGCTCTGGGACAGCTGGAAGGGTCCCTCCCCAGGTGAACTCACCAGGACCGCACAGGTGCGCCGGCCCACCCCCAGGTGAGTCTCCTCCAGGTGCTCAGTCTCGCTCCCCCTCCCCACTCCCCAGCCGCTGGAGCACCTCCTTCTGTGGCACCTGCCAGATTCTGCAGGGAGGGAGGAGGGGCATAGGGTAAAGCAATAGTTCACTGGGGTGGGCTTTTTCCAGAACATTCTCTTCAGTGAAAGGGGCGGGAGGGGGGGTGCTTAGCAGATGGTTGTAGTCTACCCCACTCCAGCCCAGCCACCCCACAACCCGAGGGTCTCTCAGACATCTGAGGAACTGGCCACCCCCACCTCTTCCAGGCCTCAGCAAGCAGGACTCCAGGCTTTCTCCTGCCTAACCTCAGTCCTTCGTCTCCAGCCAGGGCCTGGGCCAGAAAGAACCACAAACCACAAACTGACAACCAGAAGAGCTGCTGCGATTTACTAAACTCCAATTTAGTTTTCACCGAGCTGCTTTTGCTTCTCCCAAAGCAAAAGAAGAAACAGACTTCTCTCAAACATGAAATAAAGGACAGCGATACAGGGAAGGACCCCGCACTTGGCTCCCAGGGGTGGGGAGCATGTTCTTCCCTCCCCGCTCCTCCCCACCCGCTCAGGCTTCCAGCTCCTCTGCAGGCCAGCAGACCAGCCCCTAGGGTAGAGCCAGGAGAGCCAGGCCCAGAGAGGGTCCCACAGGCTCCCCTGGGCCCCCAGCGCCCCCTCCCCACCTTCCTGAGCCTCTGGACCTGTGGCGGCCCCTCCCTCTCCGCTTGCCCCCATTCCCTCCAGCACCTGCCTGGGCTGGATTCACGTTGACCTCTGCAGTGCCTGGCCCAGCCCAGGTGCTTGGAGAACTCGGGGGACTGTGAATAGATATGTAGGATCGGGATTGAACCTCCTGAGCTGTTCAGATGCCTTGTGGCCCACATCTCACGTTTCCACCGAAGGAGGGGCTGGGGCTCCACTCCCCACAGGGAACCGTGAGAGAGAACCTGAGGCTTCCCCTTCCTTCCTCCACCGCCCGCAGCCCCACCTGCACGGGAGTCCGGACCCAAATCACTGCACTGCAGGCCACTTCTGAGGCCCCCCTCTCTCCTGTCCCCCTGGGGAGCTGCAATGGCTGGGCAGAAGTGAGGTTTGCTAGACAGTCTCCTCTCAAATGGGCAAGGCCTAGACCCTGGGAGCAGGTCATCAGAAGTCTGTTCCACCCCAGCAGCACCAGCAACAAACCTCCAGCTGTTTGAGTCCCAGGGAGAGGGGATGCTCTGCTAGCTTCCTCAAACCCCAGCAGCACAGCCCTCTCCCCACCTGGACCACATCTGGGGGAACCACATCCTCCTCACCTTGACGTCTCTGCACCCCAGCTTGCACCATGCCTGGTGTCCCCCACCCGGGTGTGGGGACGTGAACGGATGATCCCTGGGCCCTTCCCACCCTCCTCTCCCAGGTAATCTATTTCTAGATGAATAGAAAGGGCAGCCCTGCTCGCAGGCACTCGCCCAGGCTGAGCCATGTTCTAAGAGCAAGAAGGAGGCCACAGTGGGGGCGGGGGCCCTTTTCCTCCATGGTTAATGCCCTAAAGCCTCTCTCTGTACGTGGTTATCTGGCACTGGTGAGCCTGGGAGCACGTCTGGGGCCACATGGACAGCATCACCTTCATCTCTGCATCCCCAGGGCCTGGCTCCAGGCTCAGAACACAGGCAATTCTCCATCAACAACCAAAGGCAGGTCCCTGCCGCGAGCCAGCGTAGCGCCACCCTCACCAGTGGGGACCCGGGGCAGGGGGCGGGGGGCGGCAGCAGCATTCCAGGTCCACAGAGTGGAACTCAGACCTTGCACTGAATTCTCGCAACTCGCTTATATGATCAGGCGTGAAACATAATCCCTGACCCTTCAGTTATGCAACATGCCATCCGAGTGTGTACCAAGTGTGTACTGAGCTCCCGCTGTGTGCCAGACTCTGCTCTCGGCACTGGGGAAATGCTGGGAGTGAAAACAGATACAGACACCTGCCCTGTGAAGCCCACATCCAGTGGTGGTGCAGGGGAGACAATAGATACATCTACACACAGACGGGGATCCAGGGCTTATGAAGAGACACAAGGCAGGTGAGAAGAAAGGAAATGGCCGGGCGGTGGCTTTGTGAAGGAAACGATAGTCAGGGAAGGCTTCTCAGAGGAGGTGGCATTCGAGCAGAGACTAAAAACAGGAAGGGCATGAATCATGTATCTGAAAGAAAAGCATCCCCGGTAGAGTACAGCAAGTGCAAAGGCCCTGAGGTGAGCATACAATTAGCAATCATTGTTCAAGGAACAGCAAGGAGGTCAGGATGACTGGACGGCAGTAGGAAGGCGGAGAAGCAGGAGAGGAGGTCAGGGGGCCTCCAAGCACAAAGCCAAGCAAGGCCTGGTGGGCCATGGTATGGATGCAGAAAGCAGGGCCCACTTTGAGCACAGCAGCCAGGGACTCAGGACAAGAGAAACCACAGGCTCCACGCCAGCCACCCGCTCAGGCCACAGCAGTTCGCATCAGTTGGAGGGCTAAGCAAGCATATCTCATTGGCACTGGGGCCCACCAGTTCAGCCCAGAAAATGCCCAGCCTTTTTAAAAAAATATTTTTGGCCATGCTGCACAGCAATGTGGGATCTTAGTTTCCTGACCAGGAAGCAAACCTGCACCTCCTGCTTTAAAAATGCGGAGTCTTAACCACTGGACCACCAGGGAAGGCCCCAGAAAATGCCCAGCCTTGACCGTCCCCCTCTCCCAGGGCAGAGGGGCTAGCCACCAGCTCCTGCTTGCTCGGTGTCCCCTACTGCAGCAGCTCCCACCTCCATGCAAACCCTCAGACCTCTCCTTCCCACCTCAACCCCACCCCACCTCCTCTTGCCAGGACCACCCAGCTTTCTAGCCCAGCGCCCAAAGGGGCAAGTGTCTTTGTTTGCAGCTGTTGCTATTGAGGGCTTCCCACTAATGCTGTTTCTTCCTCTCTCCTCCTCCTTCCGGTCCCCGTTCCTGAACCCCAGCACTGCACTGGGAAGCTGGGGCCCACGAGCTTGGTGAGTCCATGCCCAACTCCTCCTGCCTCGCACAGCCACAAGTAGAACCATGGTTGTGGGGAAGACTCCCCACCCTAAGCCACCCTGAGGTCGGGCATGAAGAAGGCGCTGTGACATCTGAGCAGTGATCACCCACCAGAAACTTCAGAATCCAGGTCAAGTCCCCAGCCTTTACTTCTATATCCAAATCTAAAAATAACCCTGTAGCGATGCGGTGTGTTTACTACAAGTCACGGCCCAGCCAGGACGCAGGTCCACAGGCTAGTTTCTGTCCCCCTGAGGGACAGGGTGGCGGCTGGGCGGGTTGAGGGTGGGGGACGGGGCAAGACCCAAACCTCCTGAGCCCTGTGCGGGTGGCCCAGCCTGGGACAAGCAGCCAGCTGAGTTCTCTGAGGGTGTCATCAGAGCCCCCAGGTGGCTGGGGCTTTCTCCAGAAGAGGGGGGCTCAGGGGGACACCGCAGCCTGCCCGTCAGCCAGGCTCGGCCCAGAATGGCCCAACTGCCATCACAGGCTGGCATTTCCCAATTACCACAGATAATATCTGCCTTAATTGAATGGGGTCCAGATAATGTCATTATGCACCACATTCCCCAGTTTATTTAATATACTTGTGTACACATATATTTATGCCTCGCTGCTGCCATGAGATTGCTCAATGGTGAGGCTGATAATAAAACATTTCGACGGGAGCTTTAATTTAAGGGGTGATTTTCACTATCCTTGTGGTGCTCGGTTTTCCCAAGGAGCCAACAGAAACTCGGACAGGCCTGCGGGCTGGAGGCTGGTGGGGCAGGCTGCATCCTTCCCTGAGCAAGTCCCTAAGTTCCTAAGCCTCCCTTTCAGGAGCCAGGCTCGGGCAGGAAAAGAGAAGGGTGGGTGCGAGGCAGAAGCCCAGAGCCTGACTCCAGGCCTGGTGGGAAGAAGGAAGTACGTTGGGAAGGCAGAGCTGCAGCCTGGGGTTGGGCAGAGGACGGAGGGAAGCCAGAAGCTGCACAGCAGGGAAAGAACTAGAGCGCCCAGGAGCCAAGGCAGTCTGCATGCCGGCAAGGGCCAAAGGCAGTGAGATCTCGAAATTAATTTTTGATAGTCCCCTGCTAACTAGGGCAGAGTGGACCGAGACACAAGCCCTCCCTGCTCTTTCCAGGAGCCAGCACCAGGCTGGGGGGGTGGAGGGAGGCAGAGGCAGGAGGCACCAGAAGCTGGTGCCCTCCACTCGGGCCCGCTGCCCACCAGGGGAAGCCCCCCCGGCCTCCTCCCTCAGGTCAGCCTGGGCTGTCGGCAGCTCTGCCAGCCCCAGCGAGCCGGGCCAGCGCCCAGATGCCAGCGCCCCCACGCCTCCTCCGGGTGGCACAGGCAGCCGCACTCTGCAGGAGTGAGATAACCTTCCCTCCGGCGGCCGGCGGGCCCAGCTGCCCAGGCTCTCATCGGGGCCTGCCCACTGGAAAATGGGGTGCTAGGCTGAGCAGAGGAGGACAGCCGGGGTGGGCAGATGTCTTGGGGTGGGTGGTAATTAGGGGCTGCCGGCTCCAGGCTGATCTGGGGGAGAGGATATGCCTAGGGGCTGTAATTATAAAGCTCAGAAGTCTTTATAAAGGCTGGTCCTGGTCCCACCATCTCGTGCCAGCTGTCCCCCTGCAGTGGGGTGGGTTTGGGCGTGTCTGAGCACGCCGGAAGCTGGGCAGAGGACCCCTCAGGAAGCAGGTGGGGGCTGCCCCCTGACCGTCCTGGCCAGCACACTGCTCTCTCACAGGCTTGCTTGCCAAGGCTCCCTTGCCGACCTCAGCCGCCTGCCTGCCGCTGTGCCAGGCGCTCCCTCCGGGAGGCACCCAGCCTTGGAGAGGAGGAAGCCACACAGAGGAAGGCGAGGGGAGGAGGCAGGTGGAAGGAGAGGCCAAGAGGCTAGCGCAAACCCCGGCATGCGCCGTCCTCGCCCTCGGCCAGCTCAGGCCCTGTTTTATGGGATGTACTGCATGCCCCCCCAAACATCCCATTCACCGCTCTCCTGGAAATCCACCTCCAGTAGAGCACTCCATTGGGTTAAGCACTGCCTTCCTCCTCTCCAACTCTTGAAACCAAATGCCCCTGGGAGGGGAGCCCTATAAGTGACTCAGACCTCAGAAGAGAACTTTTTGATATTTTTGTCCCTGACAGGGGTGAAGATGTTGACAGCTAAGGGGAGATTGAGGGCTAGAATGACAGAAGTTGGGGGGAGATGAAGACCGCGGTCACCAAATTCACAGGTGGGTGGGCAGAGGCTCAGAGGCACCATCACCAAAGGTTCCACCCACCCCAAGGACAGGACTGTAGGTGCTGGGAAGGCCCTCTGGAAATGGTCCTCCGGGGGCCCCGGGGAGGGGTAGGGACTCTGATCCCTACTCCCCACTGTAGCCTCCTTGCCACTAGCCCCAGGGCCTGCCCAGGAGAGGAAATAAGCCCCCTGCCCTGACCGGTGGGTGACCACACCCAGGGGCCTCCAGACTGTTCTGTGGGACTTCTCTGCAACATCAGGAGAGGCCCTAGAAAAGCTCCTGCAAATCCTCACCTTCTCATGGAAGTTCTCCCACCACCTCAGGCTCTGAGCCTTCGCAGAGCAGAGGCACCCATCCAGTGCATGAGGCCCAGGACCCCAAGCAGAGCCGGGGAGAAAGTGGGGGCCAGGGAGTCTCCTGGGGAAGGGGAGGTGGGGACTAGAACATTCTTCACTTCCAGCATGAGCTGGCCCAGGGAAGGGAGGCTGTGGGGACGGGGTGCCCCATATGGAGACTCTTACAGAGCTGCCCCCCCACCGGCAGCCCACAGCCTCCACCCTCACCCCAGAATGGAGTCGGGGGGAATATGAGGATCACAAACACACACGATCCTCCCTCCACCATCATCGGGCTTTCTGCCAGACTGACAGAGGAGCAGACAGACTCACCAAAGCTCCAAGAGACACGTGGCTCGGGGCACCCCATTAGGCGAGCCCGGCGCAGTCCCGCAGAGCAGCTTTCTCCCGCACCAGGGCGAGGAGGGTGAGCAGAGCGGGGCGGGGGCGGGGGGGGGGGGTGGCTGGAGAAACAAGGACCCTCCTCCAACAAGGGCCGAAAGTCTGAAGGCGGGGGTGTCGCTCGCAGCCTGGGGGAGGGGCGCTCCCAGGATGGGCCTCAGGACTCCCTGCGCCGCCACTGCCGCCCCATTTCAGCACAAACAGCCTCAGACCGCCCCGGTGCGGGGGCGCCTCGCGCAGTCGGGCCTCCACCTCCTGCCCCGCCCCCGCTCAGGGAGGGGACGCCTCCAGCTCCAGGGCGACTGGGAAGCCCGACCCCGGAGGGGACCCCCCAACACACATACACACACACTCGGCCCGACCCCGGAGGGGAACCCCCAACACATACACACACACACACTCGGCGCGACCCCGGAGGGGACCCCCCAACACACACATACACACTCGGCCCGACCCCGGAGGGGACCCCCCAAACCCCCCCAACACACACACACACACAACTCAGCCGGCTGCCCGCCGGGCGTTCGCGTAGAAGCAAAGATTCATCAGGGTCCGAGAGAGGGTCGGTCCCGAGTGTCTGAGAAGCACCTGGCCCCGAAGTCCCGGGGCCCTGGGGAGACCCCAGACCCTGGGGTGCCGTCCCATCCCGCCTCCGCCGAGCGCCAGCGGGCGCCGGGGCCGGCCGGAGACCAATGCGACGCTGGGGCGCCACGGGAGCGGGACGCGGGGCCGGCCCGCGGGAAGGAGCTCGCACGGCTGGCGCTGCCCTCCCGCCCAGAGACCCGCGGGGACCGGGGCACAGAACGGCCCGCGCCCCCGCCGGCCCTGCCTCTCCGCAGAGGGGGCGCACTGACGCCACCGTCCCCACCTGAGCGCGGGCTCGACCCCCCAGCCGGGGAAACCCGACACAACCCCAGGCACAGGGACACTTTCCCCCGGACCCGCAGAAGACCCGCTGCCCCACTCCCGGTCCCAGCCCCAAGAAGAGACCCTCTACCCCGGGTCCCGGGTCCTCCAGCCCCGAGAGCTCCGGTCCACCTGCCCTCCTCTGGGCAGCGCCGAGCGCGGGAGCCAGCCAGAGGCCACCTCTCGGAACCCCAGAGTCCCCGCCGCAGCTCGCGCCCCCGAGGCCGGAGGGCGCCATCCCCTCCGCCCGTACCCGCGGGCCACAACTCACCGCGCGCCGGCGAGCGCTCGGAGGCGCAGAGAGGCGGCGGCCGGAGGCTGGCGGGTCGCGGTGGCCGGAGCCCGGGCCGCGGCGGGCGGCTCTGACGCTGCGGACCGAGCCCGGCGAGGAGCCGCCCGGAGTCCGGGACGCAGCGGGGAGGAGCTGGCGGCCGCCCGGCCCGGGCTGCCTCCGAGCGCGCGGCGGGCGGCTGCTGCTCCGAGAGCGAGCCGGCGAGCTAGGGAGCTGCGGGCGGCTCGGCTCCGTCCGCCGCGGAGCCCGGCGTCCGAGCGCGAGGGAGAGTGGGAGCGGCTCCGGGAGCGGCGTCCGGCCGAGGGCTCCGCGCTGGGAAGGCAGTGGAGCGGGAGCCGAGCCGCGAGCGCCGCCGGCTGAGATGCGGGCGCCCGGCGGCGCCGCGGCAGCCGCACGGCAGCAGGAGAAAAAGGAGAGCGAGCGAGAGAGCGCGCTGGAGAGCGAGCGAGAGAGGGAGCGGGAGACCGGAGAGCAGTGAAGACGCGAGAGGGGCGGGCTCCGGGACCACGAGGGCCCAGGGAACCGCGGCGGCTCAGCCCCGCGCCCACGGCCGCGGCCGCGCTCGGGAAGGCGCGGGCCCGGCCCGCCAAGTTTGTGCGGCAGTGGGGCCCACCGCGCGGCTTCCGCAGGCCTTTTAAAGAGGGAGCTGCCTGGGGCCCACCCCCGACCCCGCACCTCTCCGCCACAAGGCTGGGGCTCACCCCGCGCCCCGCCGCCCCTCCGCACCCGCCCCGCCTTCTGCTCCCTCTCCCACCGCGCCCCACCGGCGCCCTCTCCTGGAAGCCCCCTTCTCCCGCCTCCTCCCGGGGGCGGATGTCTGTACCTCGACCGGAGGAGCTGGCAGGGACCCCTCCTGACCCTAAAGGTCGAGGATCAAGGAACAGAGCCTCCTGAAGCACTCCCGGAGAAGTACCACAAACACAGTGATGCCATGGGGTCACACTGCTCCGCACTCCCACCCTCCCGGAGCATCACTGAGAACCCCCACCTTGGGCCAGCTTCTCACGCATCTGCGCCACATACGTGGCGTGTGCCCCCAAGTGGCATGTTCATTCGCCCACCTCACTGCTCCTGGTTTGAGCAAATGACACAGGACGGGATGGGGCGGGGATTCCATCTGACCCTAGTCACTCAGCCTTCAGGGGCGCCTTCCTACTGAGGCCAGCCCCGCCCCAGATCTCCACCAGCCTGGGAGAACCCCCACCCAATGGCCCACAGCCCACTGGTCTCTGTCCAGCATTGGTCTGCAAAGTGTAACAGGTGGCCCGGCCACAAGGTAGGAGGGAGCCTGGGCAAGAAACCCTCAGGCAGGGAGAAGCTGGAGCCCTGGTTCTCCTCCTCCCCAGGTGGAGGTGGGGGGATGCTGTGAAAAATCCCCCAAGAAAATCCCCCAGAGAAGGCTGGCCTTAGAGACAGGCAGGGGAGGAAGAGCGGGAGGGAGCCTTACAGCCTCTTAGGATTGCAAGAGCATCTCGTCCCAGACTGCAGAAGCGTCTTCAATTAGAGCTGTGACGTGTGTGACTGTCCTTGTCCCAGGGAGGGTGCTAAGCACAGTGCCAGGGAGCTGGGGGTGGGGGGCAGTGCAGAGGGGGGAGCGGCTGACCAGCCTCCTCCCTCTCCCATATCAGTCATCCTGGCTGACCTGCAGAGTGCCACTGGGCTCCAGTGTGCCCAGGCCTGGGGGATTCAGTGCCCCCACAACCCCACCCCTCATTTCCACAGATGATTTCTTCTAGATCAGGGGAATGTCTGGAAGGGCCTGGGAATAGTAGGGCCTGACCCTGCCCTACGAGTCTGCCCTTTCTCCCTCCCTGTTCCCTATCCAATACCCCTGTGTCTTCCCAAAGACCCACTCAGGCACTCCCTCCTCCAGAATTCCAGACACCGCCCGGCCAGAACCACATCTTGTTCACCATGGTTCATCCAGGGCCTGGCACTGTGCCTGGCCCGTAGCGAAAGCTCAGTGAATGTCTGGTGAATGAATACATGCTGGCAAAGCATGAACTGTCTTTGTAAAGCTCGCATGTGATAGCCCCAAATACATGTCTCATTTACCCAGTCAGACTGAAGTCTCTGATGGAAGGGCCGAGATCATGGACTCATTCATGCCTTTTTTTTTTTTTTTAATGCAATCAGCACTGACCGAGCTCCCGCCTCATTCCCAGTCCCAGAAATACACAGAGAGCAGCGCCGCAACCTGCCCTTGAAGCCTGCACCCAGGGCCACGTGCACCTCAGCCCAACACATTTCAAAGAGGCATGGATGAGCTAAGGCCATCACAGCTCGTGCTGTCCAGCAGCTCTGCCCAGCCAAGCGTACACTGCTCTGGGCTTGGAGGAAAACTCAAGTCACCCCGGGAGAGGCCACAGCGGTGGGAACAGCCTGCATGGGTTCCAGCCAAGCCCCAGGCATAGCTGGGTCCCCTGCCCAGGGCCCCTCAGCTTCCTACCTGCACAACAAGGACCATGACGCTGGCCTCACGGCAGAACCGCTGGCATGCCATGCACCCAGGGAGGGGTGCTGGAGGTTCAAGTTCAACCTGCTTTGGGCTTGACACACGACACATCCTGTCTTGAGCCTAAGTCTGCTGAAAAGATGGGAGTCTTTTTTCTGATTCCTTTCAAGGTCCACAAAGGCCAGTGCCAGGCCCTACTGGCAAGGCCGTCATGAAGAAGGAATAAAACAATAGATGCAGGGCACCCGGTCCTGTATTTAGGTGCCCAGAAATGGAAGCCCCGGCCATTGTTAACATAGAATACAGTCCTCAATATCCTTTTGTGGAATGAATGAATGAATGAAACTGAACATAAGTGGGCCGTGGTTTATTGAGAACCAAAGGAACTCAGTCGCTCTCCCCACCCCCTGGCCCTCAGCGTTGCCTGCACTCTGGTCATAATTATCCCACCCCCAACCCCCCACCAGCTGTGTCGCAGAAGGCTGGGCAGGCTATATTTTTCAGGGGTTAAAAAAAGAAACACTGTTGGCTGGCAGATGGCTGAGTTTGTAGACTCGTCCAGTTTGAAGTTTCCCAGCCTGAAGCCTAGCGCTTCTGGGCAGCCGTCCTGGCCCACCCCAGGCTTCCAGGTCTCCAGCCTCACTGTGTGTGGTCAGCCACCCAGCCCTCACCTGGGACCCCCAGCCTGGTCCAGCGGGGACACCTCCTTCATGCTGACTCATGGCAGACTTGACTTATCATAACAACAGACACACAGAGACACACAGACACACACACAGACACACCCCTGCCACAGACAAAGTGACACATTCAGATACACATTCACAGACACACACACACACAGACTCTCAGACACACATGCAGAAACCCTCATGCATACCTCTAGGAATGTCATCTGGGGTCTCCTTTCCTGGAGAAAAGGGAACTACAGAGCCCGGAGAAGGGTGAGTACAAGTGACCTCAAGGAATTGCGTAGCAAGGCCCTGGCCTGGGCCAGCAACGAGGGCCTGAATTCCAAACTGCTCTTCAGCAAGTCGTCCCACTCCTCAGAGCTGTGCTCTGACTGGGAGGGGGGCACAGGGCTAAAAGCAGGAGGCCACGTTCTCAGTGCTAAGGCTGTGTGACCTGGGGGAGCTGCCCAGCCTCTCTGAGCATTGGTTTCCCCATCAGTGACATGACGCGCTGGGCTACAGTCTCTCTAAGATGCTGGGTTTTGGTGTTGGGTCTTATTCTGAAACCTTTCAAGGAGGCTGACCCGACTGACACTGGTGGGGTCCTTGGTTGGGGGGGCATCTAATCCACCAGTCCTGCATACAAAGGCCTCCCTAGGGGCAGGTAGTCCTAGAGGAAACAATCACACAAATTCTGCATGGTGTGACCTGGAAGTTCTTCCCAAGGTCTGACCTCACTCCCTTCTGCCACACCAGATTTGTTCTTCCTGCTCTCACTCTGGTCTCCCTAGCAAGGGAAAACACCTTCACATCCTTTTCCCACCCACTGGGTTGGCAACTCAAACTCACCAAGCTGCCCTACGACCTCTCCATTTCAGAAGAATCTTGGGACTTCCCCAGTGATCAGTGGTTAACTCTGCCTGTCAATGAAGGGAGTGCACATTTGATCTCTGTTCAGGCAACTAAGATTCCCACATGCTGTATAGAATGTCCCCCCAAAAAAAATTTTTTTAAGACAACAGTTCTCTTGGAAAATCCTGACGTTTAGATTTTGTTGAAATAGATCAAAGTGAGCTTGAGGGTGTAGGGGCTTGTGGAGAGACTGGCAGGCCCGGAACACCTGAGAAATGATCACCACGTGGAGTGGGCTGAGCCACTGCCTCACCCACTGGGTCTCAGGTCAGTTCAGTTCAGTCGCTCAGTCATGTCCAACTCTTTGCAACCCCATGAATCGCAGCACACCAGGCCTCCCTGTCCATCACCAACTCCTGGAGTTCACCCAAACTCATGTCCACAGGGTAGGTGATGCCATCCAGCCATCTCATCCTCTGTCGTCCCCTTCTCCTCCTGCCCCCAATCCCTCCCAGCATCAGGGTCTTTTCCAGTGAGTCAACTCTTCGCATGAGGTGGCCAAAGTACTGGAGTTTCAGCGTCAGCATCAGTCCTTCCAATGAACACCCAGGACTGATCTCCTTTAGGATGGACTGGTTGGATCTCCTTGCAGTCCAAGGGACTTTCAAGAGTCTTCTCCAACACCACAGCTCAAAAGCATCAATTCTTCGGCGCTCAGCTTTCTTCACAGTCCAACTCTCACATCCGTACATGACTCCTGGAAAAACCATAGCCTTAACTAGACGAACTTTGTTGGCAAAGTAATGTCTCTGCTTTTGAATATGCTATCTAGGTTGGTCATAACTTTCCTTCCAAGGAGTAAGCCTCTTTTAATTTCATGGCTGCAATCACCATTTGCAGTGATTTTGGAGCCCCAAAAAATAAAGTCTAACACTGTTTCCACTGTTTCCCCATCTATTTCCCATGAAGTGATGGGACCAGATGCCATGATCTTCGTTTTCTGAATGTTGAGCTTTAAGCCAACTTTTTCACTCTCCACTTTCACTTTCATCAAGAGGCTTTTGAGTTCCTCTTCACTTTCTGCCATAAGGATGGTGTCATGTGCATATCTGAAGTTATTGATATTTCTCCCAGCAATCTTGATTCCAGCTTGTGCTTCTTCCAGCCCAGCGTTTCTCATGATGTACTCTGCATAGAAGTTAAATAAGCAGGGTGACAATATACAGCCTTGACGTACTCCTTTTCCTATTTGGAACCAGTCTGTTGTTCCATGTCCAGTTCTAACTGTTGCTTCCTGACCTGTACAGGTTTCTCAAGAGGCAGGTCAGGTGGTCTGGTATTCCCATCTCTTTCAGAATTTTCCACAGTTTATTGTGATCCACACAATCAAAGGCTTTGGCATAGTCAATAAAGCAGAAATAGATGTTTTTCTGGAACTCGCTTGGTTTTTTGATGATCCAGTGGATGTTGGCAATTTGATCTCTGGTTCCTCTGCCTTATCTAAAACCAGCTTGAACATCTGGAAGTTCACGGTTCACGTATTGCTGAAGCCTGGCTTGGAGAATTTTGAGCATTACTTTACTAGCATGTGAGATGAGTGCAACTGTGCGGTAGTTTGAGCATTCTTTGGCATTGCCTTTCTTTGGGATTGGAATGAAAACTGACCTTTTCCAGTCCTGTGGTCACTGCTGAGTTTTCCAAATTTGCTGGCATATTGAGTGTAGCACTTTCACAGCATCATCTTTCAGGATTTGAAATAGCTCAACTGGAATTCCATCACCTCCACTAGCTTTGTTTGTAGTGATGCTTTCTAAGGCCCACTTGGCTTCACATTCCAGGATATCTGGCTCTAGGTGAGTGATCACACCATCGTGGTTATCTGGGTCGTGAAGATCTTTTTTGTACAGTTCTTCTGTGTATTCTTGCCACCTCTTCTTAATGTCTTCTGCTTCTGTTAGGTCCATACCATTTCTCTCCTTTATCGAGCCCATCTTTGTATGAAATGTTCCCTTGGTATCTCTGATTTTCTTGAAGAGATCTCTAGTCTTTCCCATTCTGTTGTTTTCCTCTATTTCTTTGCATTGATCGCTGAGGAAGGCTTTCTTATCTCTCTGCTGTTCTTTGGAACTCTGCATTCAGATGCTTATATCTTTCCTTTTCTCCTTTCCATGGGGTCTGATGGGTTTCAATTTTGGTTTCCCCTCAACCAGGCCATGAGATGGAGATGTCTCTGCTGGGGGTGGGGGGTGGGTTGTTTAAACAATCCCTGTGCCCTGGCAGGTCATTTGTGGGATGAAGAGCTGACTACAAGAAAAGGCCCAGCCCCAGGCTCTGCAGAGAATCCTGAGTCACCCAGCAGGCTCAGCGGGGTTGAGGACAGCTGGGGTCAGAGGTGAGGCCCTGGGTCAAGCATCTTGGGGTAAGTCATCCCTGGCATGCCTCCCAGGCCAGCCCAGCCCTCCCCCTCTGCCCCACAGAGATACTAAGTCTCAAGGGCATGGGGTACCTGGAAATTCCCCCAGGCCAGGCTCTTGGACAGGCCAAGGAGTGACCACCCCTTGGAGGCTGGGATGGCTCCAACCTCAGGAATCTTCCCACACCGCCTGGAAATTTCTCTGGTCTTTGACTTGGACTAATGAGCTGGCTAAAGCTAAACCTTTCCACAATTCCAAAATCCCACAGGCTCTGTAAAGCAGTTTGTCCATAAATTTTCGGCATACTCATTTAGCTGCAAAACCTGATGTGAAATCGAGTCATTGTCCCTGTCTTGCTCCCTCGGTGGGAGAAGTCTCTTTTACCTCAGAAACCGGGGCCAGCATATTTGTTTTTGGGGTCCTACCCCCAGGCCCCCGGGGATGTTGCACACTACATCATATTTGTGCCATATTATCTCTCTCAATTCCAAAACCACTCGGCCCCCCAAGGCCTATGCACCTGGAATCATCCCATTTGGACCAAAGAGTCTCCAAGGTCCACAGCACAGCTCTGTCCACACCCTCCCACCCACCACCCCCACCCCCATCATATGGGAAGAGGAAAGAGACCAGAGGGAGCAGAGAGCGGGTCCTGAACACGGTTCTACTAAACCGCACCGCTGGGGACCTGACCTGGCAGAAGCCGGAACAGGTGGGTAAGGATTGAGGGGACAGTCAGCCCCAGATTGCTAGAGAGAGGGGATGTGGAAGAGGAAGCACAGGGGGCACTCTGCGGCCACCCCAACATCTTCAGTGCCAGGGAAGGGAAGCCTGGGGGTCAGGGCCCCCAGAGGAAGCATCTCAGACCCTGAAAGAGGATTAGGCTTTGGAAGGGCTGAGCACCCAGGTTGTGGAGGAGTGGGGTACACAGCCTGACTGGGCACCTGACCCTCCACGGGTGGAGCCTGTGCCAAGCATGCAGTGGGTGCCCAGTAAATGTTTACTTGTTAAATGAATGATTGATCCCCGCCCCAGAGAGAAGGACGCTTCCTCCTCCTAGATGTTTTAATATCTATGTTTTTATTTATTTGGCCTTGCCGGGTCTTAGATGTGGCACGCAGGATCTTCACTCTTAGCTGTGGCATGCGAGATCTAGCTTCCTGACCAGGGACCAAACCCCTGCTTAGGGAGTGTGGAGCCTTAGCCATTGGACCACCGGGGAAGCTCCCTCCTCCTTGATTTTCAGTGTCTCCTCCTCCTCCCTCTGCCTCCTTTTTCTTAAGACTCTGGATTTTCCGGCCTCTTTGCCACGCTGTAATTTAAAACTACTTATCATCCCTCTCCTTCCACATGTCCTCCGGGGGGCTGTCAGCTGTGAGCCCAGTGTCATTAGGATGAATGTCACAGCCACGATGTCAAAATACAATTAACGTTGAAAAGCCCCTCCCACCCCACCCTGGGCCGCTTGGCTGGCCTGCTCCTCCTGCCAAAGGCAGGGCTCTGGGCGTCAGGAGAGCAGAGCAGCTGGAGCCAGGGCAGGAGGGGCTGCCACCCAGCGGGCCTGGCAGGAGGCGGGGGGAGGGAACGGGGCGGCGGGGGCAGACAGCCTGGAATGGGGACGCCTCTCCTCCTGGCTGCACCGCCCCCCTGCCCTGCCTTCTCCACATCCTCCCAATCCCTTCCCTCTCACTCACCGCACCTCCTTGATCATCACACACACGCGCAGAGCAGCCCCACCTCAAACACTGTCCCCAGCATCTGTGCTAGAGGGCATGTGTCCCATGACACTGTCCTCCTCTGAGCCTCCGCTCCCTCCTCCAGCAAATACAAACCATGATTCTGCAGCCACTCGAAGGAAAGGATGGGGCTGAGAAGAGCTTTTTAGATCTAAGGGAGCCCTATGATCAAAGCTTTAGCTTGTCCTCCAAACAGGCCCCAGGTCCTTGGGTTGGGGCAAAGGCCACAAAGCCCAGCTGGCTGACTGATAGCAGGGCTGGGAATTCCTGGCAGGCCCCTCCATCAACCCCACACACACACACCCCAGCCTCTGCCCTCCTCAGGGACCCCCTGGACAGTGGGTAAGGAAGCCCCAGCATTTTCTCCCTAAGGTGGAGTCAGACAGCAGGCAGGACAGAAAGCTGGAAAGGACTCCCAGGCCTGCCTCTTGTTAGTGGCGCCTGAAAGAGGGTAGATCCCCAAGCCCCTGCTGTCTCCAAGGCTTTCATCCTCACAGCAGGCTGCCCGCAGCACCTCCGCATGCAGAAACACCACATGGCAGAGGGGGGGTCATGGTCAGGTCACTGCCCTGCCCATCCCCACAACCTCATTTATCCAGGAAAGCTGAACCATACACTCGGGGGCTCTGCTCCCTCTAAGGCAGCAGCAATTAGCTGACCACCCCTTGCCTTCCTCCATCTCAGCTTGTCCTTGCCTCCTGTACCCACGAAGACCAACCATCACCTAGACCCCCAAGGGGGACAAAGCAGTGCCAAGAAAGAAAAGCCCTCACCCACCCACCATCTCCTACCCCCGTGGGCTGCATTTTAATGGCATTTGATTGGATTGGATGTGCTTTTAATTCCCTCCTGGGATGTCAGAAGGAGGAGGGGAGAATCTTTAATTCATCCAACTGAAATATTAATAGAACTCCAACCCACTGGAGTGGGGTCTGAGGCCCCCCACAACAGGAGACATTGGGAGACCAGCAGGAGGTAGGTGGGAGAGGGCCAGGTGGAGGATGGGCCCCACCCGGCCCAGAGGACTCAGGCCTCCCGCCCCACTCCACCCACCCTGGGCCCCCTCCCCCCCGCCCTCCCCACCTCAGAGACCTGTACCAGCCCTTGAGGGTACAGATGAGGAACTGAGGCCCAGAGAGGGGGAGCCACGGGCCAGGGTTGCACAGCACCGTCACTTCAGCGTTCAGTCTGACCCCGGCCCTGGCTCCGTTCTGCATGGCCCAGCTCCGAGCCCACGGCCGCTCGGCCCACGGCTTCTCTGACCCCAGCGCACGGTAGTCACAGGAGGAGCAGGGCTCCTGAAGCACTGGCTCCACCCCACCCCACGTCCCCAACCTGCTGGCAGAGCCTGAATGCCTTCCCAGGGGCAAAGACTTTGCCCACAACTGCAGAGGCCATGGCTGATGGCAGACAGACCCCTCCAAGAGCAGGAGGCGAGTAGGGAGGAGAGCAGAGCAGGTGAAACCTCCGGGGCACAGAGTGAAAGCTGGGAGCAGGAGAGGCCCCCTGTGTTCCCAGGAGGCCATGTCTGGGTGTTCAGGACCGTGAGCTGACCAGGGCTGACCTGCCTGTGTGTGTGTGCATGTGTGCTAACTCCCTTCAGTCGTGTCCAACTCTTTGGGACCCTATGACCATAGCCCGCCAGGCTCCTCTGTCCATGGGATTCTCCAGGCAAGAATACTGGAGGGGGTTGCCTTGTCCTCCTCCAGCGGATCTCCCCGACCCAGGGATCCAACCTGCATTTCTTGCGTCTCCTGCATTGGTAGTAGAGTTTTTCACCACTGACACCACCTGGGAAGCCCAACCCCAGCCTGTATACCCGGTTAATATGCTCTGTGGTTCAAGTCCAGTTCTTTCTCCACTTGAGCCTAATATACCTGCATTCATCCCCAACTGAACACTCACCACCAGAGGGGCCACGGTCGACCCCTTGACCTCTGCAGCCTCATTTCCTCACCGATCAGGAGGAGACCCCCACCAGGGTGACCCACCAGGGTGGTCCCAGTGGATGGCCAGGTGAGATCCTGTATGCAGCTCCTGGCTCCCTCCAGCCAGAGACCCTGCGGACCTTGGAGGACTCAGGGTCTCTGGCTGGAGGGAGCCAGGAGCTGCATACACGTCCTCCAAGGTCCTTCTCGGCTCTGTGGCTGAATCACGTGCTCTTCTCTCCCAGAAACTCCTCCCTGACCTTCAAGGCCCAGCTGACTGTCACCCCGGGTCCAGAATTCCAGGACACCCAGTTCCCCAGACTTGGGGGGGGGGGGGGGCGGGCGGGGGGCGGTCTTCTACACAGCTCCCATTTCTTCAGTCTGTGGTGTTGCAGAAGACTCTTGAGAATCCCTTGGACTGCAAGGAGATCAAACCAGTCAACCCTAAAGGAAATCAACTCTGAATATTCATTGGAAGGAATTATGCTGAAGCTGAAGCTCCAATACTTTGGCCACCTAATGCGAAGAGCCAATCATTGGAAAAGACCCCGATGCTGAGAAAGATTGAAGACAGAAAGAAAGGGGGACGACAGAGGATGAGATGGTTGGATGGACACGAGTTTGAGCAAACTCCCGGAGATGGTGAAAGACAGGGAAGCCTGGCGTGCTGCAGCGCATGGGGTCGCAAAGAGTCGGGCACGACTGAGCAACTGAACAACAAGCTGGTTTAGAGCCTGGGGGTAGACAGCTAGAGGGACACAGAGACGAACGACTGGTTAGATGGATTGACGGTCCTGACCTCCCTGGGCCCGTCCTCCCAAAGTTCAGTCCTCAGGAAGCACGTGGGAAATGTGAGACCAAAAAGAAAAAAAGAATGCGGAGAATGGAGATGGTGGCAGGGTTTCTGTCCCGGCAGGCCCCGGCAGAACACCAGCAACCCTGCCCAGAGCACCAGCAACCCTGCCCAGACCTCCTCGGGATGAGGAGCCCCGACGCCTCCTCCCCGCGAAGGGTCCTGAGGGGCCTCCTTCCGAACCACCGCGCGCGGAGCCTCCACCGCCACGCGGCTCGCATCGCAGGCCAACAGCGCCGCCGGGTGGCCGAGCGCCCTCACTGCGCGCCGGCCCGGCCCGGAAGGGTCCGCGCGTCTGAGCCGGACCCTTCCCGCGTCTACGCTGCCCCAGGACTCAGAGCCTTCCCCGTTCCGACACCTGGATAAACACTCGGATCGAGAGGGCTGTTTTTCACTGGAGCAGATCCTAGGAGGAGGCAGCGGGGGCGGCGGGGGATAGGGTCTATTTCGGGGCTCCCTCCTGGCTGGGCCACCGCCTCCCCGGATTCGGATTCCTGCGGCGGCGGGGCTCCCCTGCGCTGAAGGCAGGGAGCGGTGGGGGAGGCACTCCCCCCAGGTGCAGAGGGCCAGGAGGCATCGGGTGAGGTCTGTCCTAGATTCCCGGGCTCAAGGAAGGCAGAGTGGGGCGGACGGGGGCGGGGGGGGGGGGCGGTGCGGTACAGCAGCGAGGAGGCGCCTGCAGCTGAAGCCGCCCCTCCAGCCTTCCCAGCCAGCTCTGGCCTCTCTCCCCAGGTCAACATTTCTGTGCTCCCACTGTGCGCCTGGCCCTGATCACCAACTTCATAGCGCATTAGAGTCACCTGGGGAGCTTTCAAAACTCCCGATGTGCGTCAGCACCTCAAACCAGTCAAACTAGAATCTGTGGGGCCGCCAGGTGCGGTCACCTCGGGATGCACCTCGCAGCTGCGTCAGATCCCGCGGGGCCGGCCTGACAGGCGCGGGGTCAGCGGGCTGTGTCCCGGGTCGCCCTGTCACCCCCATCACAGCCCTGAGAGGTCCAGAGACCGCCTGCTCATCACAGAGACTCCTGGAGCTGAACAAGCATCCAGCCCCCTAGACAAGCCTGTGCAAACTGAGGCTTCCTCAACTGAAAGCCCCAGCAGGCATTGGTACTGGGCCGGCATGTTTACTGAGAGTACAGCCGGGTCCTCCCTCGGGCTGGGGACTGAGGACAGAGCGGAGAGATGGGACCCAGGGAAAGAGCTTTTTCCAAATTGGAAAATGCAGTGGGGGGAGGAGGAGGGGGAGGGCAGTGCCCACTGGAACCCCACCAAGCCTCAGTGCTGGCAGCCACAGCTAGACATTTTTCTTAATTGAAGTATAGTTGATTTACAATGCTGTGTTAATTACTGCTGTACAATGAAGTGATTCAGTTATACACACACACGCACATATATATACATTCTTTTTATATACACATTCTTTTCCATTGTGGTTTATCACAGGATACTGGATACAGTTCCTTGTGCTATACAGTAGGACTTGCTGTTTATCCATTCTGTATATAAAGCTTACATCTGCTAGCCCCACACCCCCACACCCCCCCACACCCCCACACCCCGCCCCAGCCCTCCCCCAAATCCCTCCCCCTCGGAAACCACCAGTCTGTCTCTGTGTCCTGATTCTGTGTCTGTCTTGTAGACAAGTTCATCTGTGTCATATTTGAGATTCCACATGTAAGTGGTATCGCAAGGTATTTGTTTTTCTCTTTCTGACATACTTGGTATGGTCATCTCTAGTTGCATCCATGTTGCTGCGAATGGCACCATTTCCTTCCTTTATGGCTGAGTCGCATTCCATTGCATATATGTGCCACATCTGCTTTATCCACTCCTGTCGGTGGGCGTTTTGGTTGCTTCCATGTTTTGGCTATTGTGAGTAGTGATGCTATAAACAGAGGGGTGCGTGTATCTTTTTGAATTATAGTTTTGTCTGGATATATGTGCAGGAGTGAGATTGCTGGATCATATGGTAACTCTATTTTTAGTTTTCTGAGGAATTGTGAGACTATTTTCCACAGTGGCTCCACCAACTTACCTTCCCACTGACATCCCAGCTACACTCTTTCACACGAGAGGAGGAAGAAGGCTCCTGGGACCTTTGCTCTATTCTAGACCCTTTGAAGGAGCTCAGTGAGGAAAGCAAAGCACCAACAGCTGTGAATTAGCATTTCGGTCCCATTTTAGAGATGAGAGGACTGAGTTCAAAGGGGTCATATGCTTTGTCCAAGGGCACTGGACAAATGAATCCACAAGTCCTGTCTGTTCCACCTCCAAAATGGATCCTAAATCTACAACAACATGGGTGAAATGCAGAGATGTCATACTGAGCAAAAGAAACCAGACCAAATTTACATATTGGGTGACTCTGTGATTCCACTCACGCAAAGTATAAGAACAGGGCAGAGTAACCTGTATTGAGAGAAGTCAATATTGGCTGCCCTTGAGGGGGCAGTGACCTAAAGGAGTGTGAGAGGCCTCTCGGGTTTGTATGTTCCCCCTTTTATCTGGACACTAACAACATGGCTGTGTTCCTTCTGTGAGAATCAGTTTTTCTGCAGCAAAAATGTCAATAAATTCTGTGTACAGAATTCTGAATGGGTTGAAATGAGGGCTCCAAAGCTCCTTCACCTTTCTCTCCAGCTCACATCTGCTTCTTTCTGCCACCCAACTCATCCAGAAGGCAGGACACATGATGTTACAGCTGGGAACCTTTGGTTGCAAGCAACAAGATGACTCTGGCCAACTTAAGCAAAAAATTTTTTAAAGTAACAGGAACTGAATTGACAGTTCATGTGTAACTTCCCAGTGGTCTCTGCCAGGTCATCAAGAGGACCTAAGCTGGGTTCCAGGCTGCCTCGAGATAACGAGATAACGGCAGCTGCCAAAATCCAAATCTCTCCACACATCCTCCCAAAGCCATTCAGAACAACGGGGAGAGTAAATAGCACTACCATGGCCCCCCACCCCACCCCCACCATCAGCATGACCAAGACACCCTTCACTTTTCAGAGTTGGCCATTTCAGGACAGTTTTTCTAAGCACTTGATAGGCCCTTTCCTGTTTATACTGTTTTTCCTGGAAAGTCTTTTCTGGGGGGAGTTACGCTTTTGTGTGATCTCCCTTCTTTTCTATTGTTTTGTTCTCTTGGTCTTTGGGCACTCCAATATGGTATGTTGGATCATCGTTGCTTATCTTTTTAAACACTGTTTACTTATGTGGCTGTGCTGTGTCTAAGTTGTAGCACGTGAGGTCTTTGCTCTTCACTGCAGCGTGCAAGACCTTCAGTTGCTCGTGGAATCTAACTCTCTGACCAGGGATTGAACCCAGGCCCCCTGCACTAGGAGTGCAGAGTCTTAGCCCCTGGACCACCAGCGAAGTCCCTCTTTGCTTATCTCTAACCATCTCTTTCTCTCTGACACATTTTTACTTTGAGATTGATTTTTTGTTCTCTTGGATTTTTTTCATTCCTTTTATGATGTGAATGCCTCTCATGATATTTTCAGTTGAGTACATTGCAATTTAATCTTTGCTTGTGAGATGATGTTGACTTTTTCTTCCATTTCTTTCTTGATTTTTGCTAACTCTCATTTCCCGTTTCTCATTTTTTAGGTCCATTTCTGTATGATATCTTAAAATTTCTGATTTACAGTGGTTTTTTTCATATCTACAGAAGCTTGTTCAAGGATATTTAGTGCAGTTTGGAGTGCTGTGTTCCACCTTTCCTCTGCATGGTAGTGTTCTTCTGGAGGAGAATCTCCATCAGCTGAAATGTTTTGATTCTCATCTTCTTTTTTTTTTTTCTTTGACTGTACATTGTCTGATTTTTTTCATTCATTTTGAACTATCTTCTGTTTCCCTTGACCAGCAATAATAGGCGTTTGTGGATAGGATGAGAGGTTTGGGTGACTTTTATTAGAGTTCTTAGTTCTAGAGCACCCTGTTCTATTGCTAGAGGAGCAGTAAAGCTTTTAATAAATCAATGAATGGCGTGTTTTCTGGGGAGAGTTTATATGTCTTTTGATTTAATGATATGTGGTCCAAGTGTGTTGCAGAAAGTATACAATGCCATCTCAGTAGTATTCTTGCCAAAAATGTCGAATCAAATCATGCAGACACAACCAGGCAAATATGAATTGTAGGATATTCTGCAAGACAACTGGACTGCTTTAGAGATGGCAATGTCCTGAAAGACAACATACAGGGGGGTTGTTCTAGGATACTAAAGAATCATGACGATTAAATGCAGCGTGTAACTTGGATTGAATCCTGGATTTGTTTAAATATGTATCAAGGACATCATTGGGACAAGTTTAAGTGTTGACTGTGTTTTAGATAATATTATTGTGTCTGTGTCAATCGTAAAGGAGATCAATCCTGAATATTCATTGGAAGGACTGATGCTGAAGCTGAAGCTCCAATAATGTGACCATCTGATGCAAAGAACCGACTCATTAGAAAAGACCCTGATGCTGGGAAAGACTGAAGGTTGGAGGAGAAGGTGACGACAGAGGGTGAGATGGTTGGATGGCATCACCAACCTGATGGACATGAGTTTGAGCAGGCTCCAGGAGTTGGTGATGGACAGGGAAGCCTGGCGTGCTATAGTCCATGGGGTCACAGAGTTGGACACAACTAATCGATAACAACATTGTGTCAGCATTGAATTTATGGGGTTGTGTGTTAGCTTTTTCTGTTTGTTTTGTTTTTTAACTAATTATTTTATTTATTTGGCTATGCCAGGTCTTTCTTTGGGATTGGAATGAAAACTGACCTTTTCCAGTCCTGTGGCCACTGCTGAGTTTTCCAAATTTGCTGGTATATTGAGTGCAGCACTTTCCCAGCATCATCTTTCAGGATTTGAAATAGCTCAACTGGAATTCCATCACCTCCACTAGCTTTATTTGTAGTGATGCTTTCTAAGGCCCACTTGGCTTCACATTCCAGGATGTCTGGCTCTAGGTGAGTGATCACACCATTGTGATTATCTGGGTCGTGAAGATCTTTTTTGTACAGTTCTTCTGTGTATTCTTACCACCTCTTCTTAATATCTTCTGCTTCTGTTAGGTCCATATCATTTCTGTCCTTTATCGAGCCCATCTTTGCATGAAATGTTCCCTTGGTATCTCTGATTTTCTTGAAGAGATCTCTAGTCTTTCCCATTCTGTCGTTTTCCTCTGTTTCTTTGCACTAATTGCTGAGGAAGGCTTTCTTATCTCTCCTTGCTATTCTTTGGAACTCTGCATTCAGATGCTTTTATCTTTTCTTTTCTCCTTGGCTTTTCACTTCTCTTCTTTTCACAGCTATTTGTAAGCCTCCCCAGACAGCCATTTTGCTGTTTTGCATTTCTTTTCCTTGGGGTTAGAGGAGAGTGAAAAAGTTGGCTTAAAGCTCAACATTCAGAAAACGAAGATCATGGCATCTGGTCCCATCACTTCATGGGAAATAGATGGGGAAACAGTGGAAACAGTGGCAGACTTTATTGTTTTGGGCTCCAAAATCACTACAGATGGTGACTGTAGCCATGAAATTAAAAGACGCTCACTCCTTGGAAGGAAAGTTATGACCAACCTAGATAGCATATTCAAAAGCAGAGACATTACTTTGCCAACAAAGGTCCGTCTAGTCAGGGCTGTGGTTTTTCCAGGAGTCATGTATGGATGTGAGAGTTGGACTGTGAAGAAAGCTGAGTGCCGAAGAATTGATGCTTTTGAACTGTGGTGTTGGAGAAGACTCTTGAGAGTCCCTTGGACTGCAATGATATCCAACCAGTCCATTCTAAAGGAGATCAGTCCTGGGTGTTCATTGGAAGGACTGATGCTAAAGCTGAAACTCCAATACTTTGGCCACCTCATGCGAACAGTTGACTCATTGGAAAAGACTCTGATGCTGGGAGGGACTGGGGGCAGGAGGAGAAGGGGGCAACAGAGGATGAGATGGCTGGATGGCATCACTGACTCGATGGACATGAGTCTGAGTGAACTCCGGGAGTTGGTGATGGACAGGGAGGCCTGGTGTGCTGCGATTCATGGGGTTGCAAAGAGTCAGACACGACTGAGTGACTGAACTGAGCTGAACTGATGCCAGGTCTTAGTCGGGGCATGCAGACTTCTCTCTAGTTTTGACCCATGGACTTTAGAGCACTTGGGCTCAGTAATTGTGGCGCTCAGACTTAGTTTCCCTGTGGCATGTGGGATCTTAGCCCCCTCACCAGGATTCAAAGCTGCATCCCTAGTGCTGGAAGGCAAATTCTTAACACTGGACCACCAGGGAGACCTAGAGGAAAAGAACCAGGGAAGTCGCTTGTGTGCTTGTGTGTTAGTTTTTAAAATATTCCCCCAAACTCCTAGACACTCCTCCAATCAAGAAATGGGGCTTGGTAATTCCCTGACGGTCCAGTGGTTAGGGGTCCACACTTCCACTGCAGGGGGCACAGGTTCCATCCCTTGTCAGAGAACTAAGATCCCACAGGCTGCACAATGCAGACAAAAAGAAAAGAAAAAGAAAACAGTTTGAGGATGTATGTGAACAAAATGGCAAAATATGTGAACCTAAGTGAAGGGAATAAGAATTCCATTGCACTATTCTTCCAACCTTGCAGCTTTCTAAACTTTCCAGTGTGCACATGGCAGGGGTGGGGGGGGTGGGGGGGGCGTTGGAAAAGAGAGAGAGGCAGGATTTACTTGAGATGCCCAGCTTATGGAACTGGGAAAAAACACAACTGACTAACCAGGTTGCAAAGTGTCGGGCACGACTGAGAGACTAACACTAAATACTAGCCAGGTCTCAGGGAGGACAAGACAGGACGCTTCAGCAGCCCTCGTCTTCGGGGACTTGCTGTGGAAGCCGAGCCCCAGCCATCTCACCTCCCTGTGAATTTCCGCACAAGGTCCAAACCCCAGGAGAGAATCTCACGGGTTCAGCCCACCAGTGATGGGCCCACCCCTTCGTCTGTCCACCCTATCAGACCACAGGGAGGAGGGCACTTCCCAAAAGAAAATCAGGAGGCTATCATTTGGGGATGAAGGGGAAAGGCACAAATGTTCTATCCCCAGGGCCTCCAGAGTCTGAATTTGAAATCATGCTGCTTTCCACATGAGAAAAGGATTGACCACTACTCCTTGGATCCCAGTTTCAAAAAGTCCGCAGGGAAGGGATTAATTCTCTTTTCCTTGATCCAGTTGGCTCTGGCCAGGGTTGTGGTAATACAATTGGCCCCATCCCAATCACATGACTCCTCCTCATCCCGTCAGCCACGGCCAAGGATCTGAGGCCATTCAATAATATGGTTGCTATACACATTATGGGGGGAATTCCTAGAGAAGGGGGTTCTGAGTAGACCTTGTCCACTGCGCAGGGTGGATTCAGAATACCCTGGGGACCTAGAGGAAAAGAACCAGGCTTGACCCCAGTAAGTCAGGGAAGCTAGGAGCTGGAGTTAGGGGGGAGTTGCCCAGACAGACAGCAAGAAGGTGCCTTCCCGATCTGAGAAGCCTACTGTGGTAGGCATTTTGGAGCTCTCACCTTACCCCTGCCCCACACAGCACTGGGTGCACACCCAGGCCTATGTTTTCCAGCCCCTGGGATCTTGCACAAGAAAAAAAGAGAGATGACAATATCTCTTTGTCATCTGGATAGAAAATGTGCCTGGATGGAAAATCACAAACTGGGGGACTTCCCTGGCAGTTCAGTGGTTAAAACTTCATGTTTCCAGTGCAGGGGGTACAGGTTCACCCCCGATTGGGGAGCTAGGATCCCACATGCTGTGTGCCATGGCAAAAAAAAAAAATAATAAACTTTTTTTTTTTTTTTTAAGCAAATCACAAACTGCCCCTGGCCTGAGCGGGAAAGAAACCCCTCCAGCCGTAGACAGATGGGAGGAAGAAAATGACGCTTTCTGCAGCCTGGCCAGGTCCCTCCCTGCTGCTCACCACGGTGCCCCTTTGTGCCCGCTGAAGGGGGTCCGTTCCTTCCAGCCCAGGTCCTCACTTTTGCAGAGCAAAGAGGCCAGAGCCAAACTGAGCACCTGGGAGGGCTCAGGAGGGTTCAAGACCAGGGTGGCTGCCGGCTGGTGGGCGGAGGGGCTGGTCTCCGTGAGATGCGACGCTGGAACCGGGATCAGGGACCCCGGACTCCTCCACAAAGCTGGCTTTGGCCCGGTCACTTGACCTCTCTGAAAAGTGGCCATTGGGCAGCAACGAAAATCTCTCACTTAGCTGCCAAGGATGGAGCGAGAGGCTGAGGGTGAACTGTGCTCCTCACGTGGGCGGGCAGCGTCTGGCCCGCGGGGCAGGAAGCGACCTGAGAGGGAAGCCGTGGGCCTGAGACGGGGGGACCGGGAGCGCCAGGCCTGCGCAGAGCCCCCTCCCTCCAGCCACAGCGCAGTGAGTGTTGGCAGCCAGGAGACCCTCAGGGTCGGCTTTGGGGGCTGGGTGTCCCCGCCGACGCAGATGCACACAGGCATCTCCAGGGACGCTGCCCCCTCCTCCCCGTGAGGGGGTCTCAGGACAGCGCTCCGGGCAGCCCAGTCCTCTTCCGGCCCCCACGCGGGGCCCTAGAGGGCTGGGGTCAGCTTCTCCCCCGGGGGGCGCGGCCCCTCTTCCGGCCTTCGTTTCCAGCTCGGCCGCTAGCCGATGTTGGCCAGCAGAGGGCGCGCCGACACCCCTTTTGTGCATTTCTCCTTTACACCCGCTCCCCCTTCTTAAGCGCGCTGGGGCCCCGGGCAGGCGTGAAGGGAGTCGGAATAAGCTTTACCGGCCATTGACCGAGCACCTGCTGCGGCCAGGCCCTGGGCAGGGCCCTTCACACTAGTCCCGGACCCTCACCACGACCCCTCCAGGTAAACAGCATCAACCCCTTTACAGGGGAGGGAGCTGAGGCTCCCAAAGGTTGTGTGTGGAGGCATTTTCCACCAGGTGGACACACCTGGGCCCATCATTCACTCAGCAAACTGGAGGCTCAGCAAACTTGAGGCTTAAACTAAAGGCCTTCCTTACAAATTCAGTGGTAAGGGAAACGAAACGCCCCAACCAAAGAGCTGGAAACGAGGAAACCAGGTCTGGGACCCCCTTCCCTCTAGCCTGCTGTCAGCTGGTCCCAGGCACAGGCATGGTCCTGGTCCTTCCAGCTCTGTCCTCTTGGGGCACCAGGGCCCAAGGCAGCCCACCTACCGCTGCCCCCTGACCAAGCCTACAGCCAGGCCTGGGCTCAGGGACACCAGGAGCCGTGCCTTGTCTCACCCCAGCCAGGGTCTCAGCCTGTGCCCAACGTCCAGGCGCTTCACTCCTCTGGGTCTCCAGGGTCCTCTGCTGTCAGCAGATCCTGGCCTGAGCTTGCTCCCTAGAGAGCGAGGGTTCAGTCTACCGGCCTCAGGGATGGGGATTCCTGGGTGGCAAGAGCAGGGCCACTCACTCCAGGGGCCCCTCGTGCTGCCCCCCCAGGAAGGGCCCCCAATCAGGCCACTGGGGCACCGAGTGGGTGCCCACCAGGAGGCTGCACTGGTCCCTGGGCCCAAAGGCAGCTCAGTTCAGGGGGCCTCTGTCACAAGCCACTCTGTTTCTCTTCCCCAAATCCAGCTTTTGTCCTTTCCTGCCCACTCCTTCCCACCATCTCAGCTTTCTGGCGATATTCAGGTACAAACAGGCCCAGAGCCAACTGAAACTCGCCTCACCGTGGTCACTCCCTCCTCGTTAGGGTCACATCCCTGCCAAGCAGCCTGCAGGAGGGAGGCAGAAATGAGGAGCTGCCCACATCACCTCCCTGGGGTGTTAGTGTCTCCCTGCTGTGAATGACGTCTCACGGGGTGGGCAGTGGGTCCGCAGGGTCCCCTGCCTGTTCAGTGTCCTGTGAGAGTCCACCCATCCCACCACCCCTCAGCACCCTCCCCAGGGTCCACCCCACCTTTGCTGTTGCTGAGGGTCCCTTGCCCAGTAGCCAGCCCTTCCCTGGGGACCCCTAGTTCAGTTCAGTCACTTAGTCGTGTCCGACTCTTTGCAACCCCATGGACTGCAGCACACCAGCCCTCCTTGTCCATCACCAACACCTGGAGCTTGCTCAAACTCATGTCCATTGAGTCAGTGATACCATCTAACCATCTCATCCTCTATCGTCCCCTTCTCCTCCTGCCTTCAATCTTTCCCAGCATCAGGGTTTTTTCAAATGAGCCATTTCGCATCAGGTGGCCAAAGTATTCAAGTTTCAGCTTCAGCATCAGTCCTTCCAACGAATATTCAGGACTGATCTTTAGGATAGACTGGTTGGATTGCCTTGCTGTCCAAGGGAATCTTAAGAGTCTTCTCCAACACCACAGTTCAAAAGCATCAGTTCTTCAGTGTTCAGCTTTCTTTAAGGTCCAACTCTCACATCCATACATGACTACTGGAAAAACCATAGCTTTGACTAGACGGACTTTTGTTGGCAAAGTAATGTCTCTGCTTTTTAATATGCTGTCTAGGTTGGTCATAGCTTTTCTTCCAAGGAACAGGCGTCTTTTAATTTCATGGCTGCAGTCACCATCTGCAGTGATTTTGGAGCCCAAGAAAATAAAGTCTGTCACTGTCTCTATCGTTTCCCTGTCTGTTTGCCATTAACCCTCAAATTGGGCCCCCTGCTGCCCTGCCCCCGCCTGCCCTCCTCTCCTCTCCCCTGCTTCCGTGGTCACTGGGGAGATCAGCCTAGCCAGGGAATGAGATCCTAGGCCCCCTTTCCACATGCACCCCCACCCTCACATTTGGTCTTTACTGCAAGCAACTGAACTCAAGCATGATGGCCTAACTAGGGAGGAAATGATTAGAAAATATAAATGGTCTTCTGCTTCAGGAATTAAGGCTTCTCGGCTGAAGAAAACAGCCAAACTCTGAGAAACATATTTACTTGTCATGTGGCTGATCTGATGAAAGATACAGGATGTCCCTAAGGAGAGCCCATCCTGGAAGAGGGGCCAGGGCCTGGCAGGGCTGGGGCAATAGGCAGCTGATAAATGCCCCTCCATTACGGGAAACTGAGGGCTTCCCAGGTGGTGCTAAGGAAGAGCCTGCCTGCCAGTGCAGGGGACACAAGAGATGAGGGTTCGATTCCTGGGTTGGGAAGATCCCCTGGAGAAGGGCATGGCAACCCATGCCAGTATTCTTGCCTGGAGAATCCCATGGACAGAGGAGCCTGGTGGGCTCAGTCCGTGAGGTCACAAAGAGCCGGATACGACTGAGCGACTGAGCATGCACACGTGCACTGGGAAACTGAAGCTCAAGCCAGTCCAAGTGGGGAAAGGGCAGTCTTGGGGCCCCTCACTCAAGGTGAGATGAAGTTACTTCAGCTCAGTGGCGCTTCTGATACGAGCACAAGTGGAAAAGCAAAGGCTGTACTGCTTCCCCAAGACCCACCCAAGGCCCTCAAGACTCCTACTGATTTTAAACAGTGAGCACACAGAGACCACCAGCACAGGGGAGGCAGCAGAAAAAATGAACTGCAGGTTTAAATCCCTAAGGACAGAAGATTGGAGGGTTTCAGATACAAGATATAGAACATCTATTTATGAAATACTTGAATAAAAGGTGCAGTCATAAAGAAATCACTCAACAAAAGACTATTAAGAATGAACAGATAGATTTTAAAATAGTATTCAAGAGAATTCTCTGGCCATCCAGTGGCTAGGACTCTGCGCGTTCAATGCAGAGGACACAGTTTCGATCCCTGGTCAGGGAACTAAGTTCCCACCATCCACACAGCCAAAAATAAATAAAATATGATTCAAGAAATAAAAAATTTAATGGCTGAAATTCAAAACCTTATGGAGGCACATTAGACACAGTAGAGGAGAAAATTAGTGAGCTCAAGCTATATTCAAATTACCTGGCAAATAGCAGTGACGGGGAAATTAAGACTTTGAAAAAGATACAGGTAGAATTTAAAAAGCAAGGGTATAATTAACATAAAAGGATAGTTCCTGAGGCATGATTGAAAAAGGAACAGTTTGGGGGTCTAGCGTCCATTTTATAATAACTCTGTCCATTTTTTTTTTAATTTTTTTAAATTTTTGACCACAAAGTGTGGCATGCAGGGTTTTAGTTCCCAGACCAGAGATCACACCCTCTGCCTCGAAAGCTCAGAATCTTAACTATTGCATCTCCAGGGAAGTCCCTCGTTCCATGTATTTGTGTCTTACACACTTTTCTATAGTTTAGAAAATTCTATAATTTATAAAAGTTTATAATTATTTACAAGTTGCAAATAAACACAGCTGGGGGTGGACACCACGATCAGCCCTGCACCAGAAGACGGGCTTCAGGAGGAAGGCAGATGTCACAGAAGGGGAGTCTGAAATGCCTGAAGAGATAGCGAGCAAATTAAATGGGAGGGAGATGAAGATGTGACGAGACACAAACAAACCCTATCATAGAAAATTTGGGTTTTTTTTTTTTTTAGCCACAATTTTTAAACTATTTTTAACACTGTAGCAGCCACAAGACATGTCAAAGGGTCATTACAGATGGTATTAATAAGGACCCTGGGAAAGGCTGTGAAGAGTCCCAGGTTTTGCCCTACTGGAAAGCTAACAAGCTACCTGGTCACCATTTCACAGGTTTCGGCAGAAGAGACGAGAGCTTCTGTCAGAAGAATTTAGTGCTCGAAGCTCTGTGAGTCGAGTGAGTTTGCATTTTTCCTCTTGTCCGACAGGTCCCAGGGGCCCATGTGCAGGGGCCCAGGTGGGTGCTGAACACCCAGCCTGTAATGACTCTCTCCTGCAGTGTCCCTCACTAGGGATACACAGAATTCTGCAATTCAACTAGAGAAATCCAAGCAGGGCCAAACCCTCCCTGGGCTTCTCAGACATCTCTCAGAACAATTTTAAAAGGTCTAATTTGGGGACCAGGCCTCACCTGCTGACCTGACTTGCCTAGACCTGCTGTGGCCTCATTACTGAACTTTGTGCCTGTGATGAAGTTTCCTCACTGGCCCCAGTCTCATTACTGGGCCTCCCTACTGCAACCTCAGTCCTGCAGCTTTAACAAAGCCCTGGGGCTGCCCAGACACCTGTGGCAGGCATCACTAATCCATCCCAGCACTAGTCCTCAATCCCTGCTGTGACAGTGTCTGCAATCAGCGCAACCAACAATCAGGAAGAAACAGATGAACTGACCTTTTAAAGAAGAGCAGCCGCCCCCGGCCCAGAGAAGCTGTTTAGTCTCACAAGTAGGGAAATGCAAATTCAAACAAGAATGGAAAACCATTTCACACTCAACAGATTGTAATAGGCCTCCGCGGAGCACTTGAAGAAGCTTCAGTTGTATGTGTGGTTTGTTCGTGGAACTGTGAATTGGTGCTACCACTTTGGAGAAAGATTTGACAGTTCTTAGCTGAAGATGTGTAAACATTATGACCCAGAATTTCCACTTCTGGCTGACAACTGCCGAGAAACTCTTCAGTGCATGTCCAAGGAGACATGTTCAAGAAAGTTCTGTATGCCTATGGATCATAATCATGAAATATTATTCTTAGCAGGAGGGGAGATAAATTCTGGTTGCTGCTGCTGCTGCTGCTAAGTTGCTCCAGTTGTGTCTGACTCTGTGCGACCCCATAGACAGCAGCCCACCAGGCTCCCCCGTCCCTGGGATTCTCCAGGCAAGAACACTGGAGTGGGTTGCCATTTCCTTCTCCAATGCAGGAAAGTGAAAAGTGAAAGTGAAGTCGCTCAGTCGTGTCCGACTCTTAGCGACCCCATGGACTGCAGCCTACCAGGCTCCTCCGTCCATGGGATTTTCCAGGCAAGAGTACTGGAGTGGGTTGCCACTGCCTTCTCCGAAATTGTGGTTGGCATCAGATAAAAGACATGCAGAGGTTACAATGAGTGGATTAGATCTGCATAGATCAGCCCTGATAGACTTCAAAAGCACAATGTTGAGATAAAGCAATTTGCAAAATGATATTTAATGTTATGATACCATTTATGTAGAATTTTAGAACACAAAACAATACCACTTATTATTTATGGATAGATAGCTATTTGATAAAAACTTTAAAATGTGTTCAGGAGTGAAAAAAGACTTAAGGGAAGGGAGAAAGAGGGAGGCCAAGGGTGACAAAAAATTATATATATTCTGAAAAAAATGAAATATTTCAAACAAAATTAACTTGTTGGAAGGGTTATAGGTAATTGTTATATCATTTTCTGCACTTTTCTGTGTGCTTCAAATATTTTTAAATGTATGTGTGTTACGTGTGTGTTAGTCGCTCAGTCGGGTCTGACGCTTTGGACTGTAGTCCAAAGGACTGTAGCCCACCAGGCTTCTCTGTCCACAGGGTTCTCTAAGCAAGAATACTGAAGTGGGTTGCCATGCCCTTTTCCAGGCGATCTTCCTGACCCAGGAATTGAACCTGGGTCTACTTCATTGCAGGCAGACTCTTTACTGACTGAGCCACCAGGGAAGCACTGCTGCTGCTGCTGCTGCTAAGTCGCTTCAGTCGTGTCCGACTCTGTGTGACCCCACAGACGGCAGCCCACCAGGCTCCTCTGTCCCTGGGATTCTCCAGGCAAGAACACTGGAGTGGGTTGCCATTTCCTTCTCTAATGCAGGAAAGTGAGAAGTGAAAGTGAAGTCGCTCAGTGGTGTCCGACTCTTAGTGACCCCATGGGCTGCAGCCAACCAGGCCCCTCCGTCCATGGAATTTTCCAGGCAAGAGTGCTGGAGTGGGGTGCCATTGCCTTCTCCTAAGGGAAGCACTAAGTGCAATGAAAGCAAAACAAAGAGTGTTGTGAGTGTAGTGATGCCAGGGAGGGGGTGAATGGCATTAAGAGGTGACTGTTCGCATCCCTGCCTGGACTTCTATCTCCCTGATACACCCCTCCCCACCCCTCCCCAGCAAAGCATCAGAGGCCTCAGCCGCCACCCCCCACCCCACCACCCCCACCTGACCAGAGGTCTTGTTGGCACTGCCTGGATCCCTGGAGGTCACCTGCTCTTGGTTTCCTGCTGAAAGACCTACTCCTTGCCACCCTCCCCTCCCCTGCCCTCCACATACTCTTACTGGAGTCATATCCACCACGGCCGCCCCTCCCATCACACAGGGTTGATCTGGGTGTGTGGTATTCAGATCCAGAAGACCTGTGTTCCAGCGATAGTTCTGCCACCTCTTGGCTGTGTGACCCCCCTCAGGGCCATGCCCAGACAGTCCTCTCCCTCCACAGGGACCAGCGCGGCCTCGGACACTGCTGGTGAGGGTCTGGGGCCTCCTGGGGAATCTCGAGGGGCCCAGAGTCCCCCATGCCCCTGTCTGCTGCCCTTGGTCGCCTGGCCTGGAGGGGTCTCAGGGCGACAGACAGACACCGCACGGCTCACGGGTGAGCTGCCGGGAAGCCAGAGGCCCCAGGGTGAGCAGGGCTGGCCCGAGAAGCTCCTCTCTGCGACGGGCACTCAGGCTCCAGGTCCCCCCGACCGTCAGCTGGCGTCATCTGTCCTCGATAATCAGGAGAGAGGGGATGATGCTATCGGCACTTCTGACCACGGGTGAACATCTGGAACGGCCGCGGGACTCGGGCGGCGTAAAGAAAGTCGCGGTGTGGAGACTGGAGGGGTTTTCTCCTCCTGAGCTTGAGAGAGATCCTCACCCTCATCCCGACCTCCCTGGACGGGTCCCTCTCGGCACGTCCTTCCCCGCCTTTCCCGCTGCCCTAGGCCTCAGGGTCCCTCAAGCCTTGGTTTTCCCTCCAAAGACAGGAACAGCGGCGGGAGGTTCGTCGCACCGTCACAGCCCAGAGGTCCAAACTGGCCCAGCCACAAGCCCCCGCAACCTCTCCCGCCGCCCCTTTCGGAGCAGGCGCGGCAAGGCCAGACACAGCCACGTGGCGGCGCCGGGACATCGCCCGAGACACCCAGACCCAGACCACCCGGGCCCCCGATCCGTCCTCCTCTCTTCAGCCGCCCGCGGCCGCAGGCCCGTCCCCGCTCAGGCCCCTGCCCGCGCGGGGCCCTAGTTCACAGGGCGGCTGCCCCGGGAGCTATCAGCGCAGCGGTGCGGCCTCCGGGACATCCTTCTGGAAGGAGCCTCGGGAGCGCTTGCATCCAGCGCGACCTGGAGGCTGGACCGCGGTAGCATCATCGGGGTCCTGCAGGTGCCCGGTCGGGTGTGCAGCGCCCCCTCCCTGCAAGGCCCCCCGCAGTGAACCGTGCTCCTGCTGGATTGTAAGACAGAGCGGCCGGAAACAGAACTTGAAGGAGGAATAGAAGACGTTGCGGCTGGCAGAGCACCTCCTGTGCCCAGCTTGCCGAGGCCCAGCTCTGGGCCAGCCCGGGTCACTGGCTCTCATCCCCATGAGGATGCTCTCCTCACCAGGCATTCTCCACCGCTTGGAGACATTCCCTGCCTTGGTGGTGGGAGCTTGCCTGCCCTGGAACTCATGGCTGCCAGCCCCAACCCCAGGCCTCCCCTCCACACCTGGGCGCTTCAACCCCATGCAAGTGCACAGCTGCTGACCACTCTGCATCAGCCTAGGAGCCTGACACGTGCCTAACCGGAAGCCCAGGTTCCCCCAGCCTAAGGAAACTGGGGCCCAAGGACAGGCTCCCCACCCTCACCCAGTCCCACCCTGAACTGGAGTCATCTCCCCAACACCCCACATGGGGGAGCAGCTTGGAGTCCTGCAAAGATCTGAGGGGCTTTGGAACCCGCCCCCCCTCCAGACCTGGATTAAAGCTCATCTGAGGGCTTCCCTGGTGGTCCAGTGGTTAAGACTCCCCACTTTCAATGCAGGGGACTTGGGTTCTATCTCTGATTTGGGAACTGAAATCCCAAGAGGGATATCCTCAGAAACATGCCATGCCCTGGGGCAGACCAAAAAAAAACTAAAAAGCTGTCTGCAGTGACTGGTTCTGTGATCTATCTTGGGCAAGTCATCGAGTCTTTCTGGGTTTCACTTTTCTCATCTGTAAAATGAATGTGCTCATATTCACCCTGGAGGAACCATGTACGTGAAAGAAAACTCCTGGTGGGCAAGGGATGCTCAGTAAACTCTGGTTATTGAATATTTACTGGCCCCATTTTGTGCCAGGTCCTCTACTGGGGTTCAAGGGACCCCAGAGATGAATGAGATGGGACTGCTGACCTTCAGGAATGATCTTTGGGAAAGATAAAAATTCATGCTTCAAAAATTTAGGCAGCGTTTTGCTGATTTAAATGTGGAGGCATTCCAACGTTCCTCACATTTCAGACTATAAACACGCTGCAGGTAACAGTGCCGGCAGCTGCCTTTAGTGAGTGCACACTGTGCGCCAGGTTCTTCACCTGCACTTATTCAACAGATACGCACTGTGGACCTAGTAGGTGCCGGGTACTCTGCTGGGAGCTGGGGCGCAAAGCGAGAGCAGAGCAGCGACCACCACACAGAGCAGACAGGTTACTGGGGGGAAGACAACAAAGAAGTCACAACACAGATACACCCGTCATCGAGGTAAGAGCCTCATGGGGACATATACAGAGTTGGTAGCAAGGAGGTTGTGCTGAGGGTGGGGTGGTAGGAGCATGCGCCCTGATATAGGCAAGAGGGGGTATTCTCAGTAACAAACTGTAAAACAATCAGAAACCACTAAAAGTCCGTCTGCTTTTTATTATTGCTGCGTACCAGCAATTCTAAGTGACGGCCTCCCCCAAAATTCTTCTTGTGGTTTAAGACCTCAACCATTGCTTCAGTTGCTGTTGACTTTTCATAATATATATGTAAGTTTCAAATTAGCACATTTTAATAACTTATCCTTTAAGAAGCATTGTATTCCATTTGGAAGTTACTTGAGAGAATTCCCAGTTGTTCAGCACCACACCCAACACACCGGAAACCAGCTAACCGTGGTCATGTGGACTCAGAATGGTTCGTGTGTCTGGAATACCTGTTGTACTGTCCTTCATTTAAACTGTGGGTTTGAAATAAACATTGGTAGCCTAGTTCTATGTGATCATTTGGACTTTTATTTATCGAAAAATTTTCAATTGAGAAGATATTTGAAAGCTGCTAGAATCAGTCCTGAAGAAATACATCAACTGGACTGTGGTTCCCATTTACTGTGACATGGATTTTTTCAAAATTTGCCAAATTTATCCTTATGGTTAAGGCTTTCCCTAACTATTTGTGCATCTGTTTGTTCATTTGAGAAAAAAAATTTCCAAATATCGTGCATCGAACCTGGACTGGCAACTCGTTTCATACATGATATTTTACAAGTTTCAATGCCATTCTCCCAAATCTTCCCACCCTCTCCCTCTCTCACAGAGTCCATAAGACTGTTCTATACATCAGTGTCTCTTTTGCTGTCTCGTCGTACACAGGGTTATTGTTACCATCTTTCTAAATTCCATATATATGTGTTAGTATACTGTATTGGTGTTTTTCTTTCTGGCTTACTTCAGTCTGTATAATAGGCTCCAGTTTCATCCACCTCATTAGAACTGATTCAAATGTATTCTTTTTAATGGCTGAGTAATACTCCATTGTGTATATGCATGATACTGGATGCTTGGGGCTGGTGCACTGGGACTACCCAGAGGGATGGAATGGGGAGGGAGGAGGGAGGAGGGTTCAGGATGGGGAACACATATATACCTGTGGCGGATTCATTTTGATATTTGGCAAAACTAATACAATTATGTAAAGTTTAAAAATAAAATAAAATTTAAAAAAATTTCCAAATAAAAATTAATAAAAATATTCATTGGTCAGTTATGATCAAAGATAACTTAACAAATCTGCCTAAGATATTTCTCGAACGTGAATATGCAAGATAATTTTGACAAAGTCATTGACAGACTTGCAGAAGGCTGGAAAACGGAAAGTGTAATGTTATTCATTACTGCCATCGATATAGGCATGCATTTTTCTCTTTTGTCGAAAAAAGTACGTAATGTAATTTAAAAGTATTAATCTTTGACTCTTTTATTTATTGTTTTTCGTGTTAATCATTTTAATAAATATACTTTTCAACACTTGTCATGTTAAAGTACCATAAGGCTGTAAATTACACAAAATATTTCAGATTATTTCCTTAAATGTGCCAAAAACAGCTGCATTTTTGAAGAATGTCTTACAAATATTCAGTACCAAAACAATCATCAAGTCAAACTAAGATATATTTCTAATTGCAAAGTTTGCCTGTCCAGCAAAGAAAATTATATTAAACTCTAAGAAAGTACCATTTCCTGAATTGTTAAACAGCACTAAAATTATCACAAATAGCAATTTCCAGTTACTTTAAGATTGCTTGAAATGCTCTTCATCAAATGTTTAAAATTGTTGCACAATAAGGCATATTTGAAATAAAAAAGCAAAGAAAAATGCATTCACATTAAAGATATACCTTTGCTTAGTAAGTCATATTTATACATTTTTTACATATATGATACTTAAAAGAATCCTAGAAGAAAAACAATAAGGGAAATTATAAACATCAACTCAACAAATAACCCTCAAAGCTCTACAAAGTCATAATTTTAAGGGGAAAATCCAAAAGTCTAGTAGTCTTCAGTGGCCACAGGACTGGAAAAGGTCAGTTTTCATTCCAATCCCAAAGAAAGGCAATGCCAAAGAATGCTCAAACTACCGCACAATTGCACTCATCTCACACGCTAGTAAAGTAATGCTCAAAATTCTCCAAGCCAGGCTTCAGCAATACGTGAACCATGAACTTCCTGATGTTCAAGCTGGTTTTAGAAAAGGCAGAGGAACCAGAGATCAAATTGCCAACATCCACTGGATCATCGAAAAACCAAGAGAGTTCCAGAAAAACATCTCTTTCTGCTTTATTGACTATGCCAAAGCCTTTGACTGTGTGGATCACAATCAACTGTGGAAAATTCTGAAAGAGATGGGAATACCAGACCACCTGACCTGCCTCTTGAGAAACCTGTATGCAGGTCAGGAAGCAACAGTTAGAACTGGACATGGAACAACAGACTGGTTCCAAATAGGAAAAGGAGTACGTCAAGGCTGTATATTGTCACCCTGCTCATTTAACTTATATGCAGAGTACATCATGAGAAACGCTGGGCTGGAAGAAGCACAAGCTGGAATCAAGTTTGCCGGGAGAAATCTCAATAACCTCAGATGTGCAGATGACACCACCCTTATGGCAGAAAGTGAAGAGGAACTCAAAAGCCTCTTGATGAAAGTGAAAGTGGAGAGTGAAAAAGTTGGCTTAAAGCTCAACATTCAGAAAACGAAGATCATGTCATCTGGTCCCATCACTTCATGGGAAATAGATGGGGAAACAGTGGAAACAGTGTCAGACTTTATTTTTTGGGGCTCCAAGATCACTGCAGATGGTGACTGCAGCCATGAAATTAAAAGACGCTTACTCTTTGGAAGAAAAGTTATGACCAACCTAGATAGCATATTCGAAAGCAGAGACATTACTTGGCCAACAAAGGTCCACCTAGTCAAGGCTATGGTTTTTCCAGGGGTCATGTATGGATGTGAGAGTTGGACTGTGAAGAAAGCTGAGCGCCGAAGAATTGATGCTTTTGAACCGTGGTGTTGGAGAAGACTCTTGAGAGTCCCTTGGACTGCAAGGAGATCCAACCAGTCCATTCTGAAGAAGATCAGCCCTGGGTGTTCTTTGGAAGGAATGATGCTAAAGCGGAAACTCCAGTACTTTGGCCACCTCATTCAAAGAGTTGACTCATTGGAAAAGACTCTGATGCTGGGAGGGATTGGGGGCAGGAGGAGAAGGGGACGACAGAGGATGAGATGGCTGGATGGCATCACTGACTGATGGATGTGAGTCTCAGTGAACTCCGGGAATTGGTGATGGACAGGGAGGCCTGGCGTGCTGCGATTCATGGAGTCACAAAGAGTCAGACACGACTGAGCTACTGAACTGAACTAAACAGTCTGAATATATTTTTGTTATCTAAAGGTAAAAATGTATATACATTTTTAGGAATAATTGATACTTCTCAGGAGTCTTATGATGGTGCATATAGGTGAATGAACAAATACAGCCTTAATCCACGGGTTTCTCTCTCTCCAGTGTGCAGGCAATCACTCATGGAAAGCATGGTGTACCTGACAGAATGATACTGGGCCTGACTGACTCTGGACATGGCCATAGGGCAGATGGAGAGGATTTGGTAGTAGGTAGGGAAGATGGCAATTTTTATTTGATCAGATCTGGGTTAATGGTCGTCTGAGCTTCTAGAATGGTTCTGTCTTGGCCACATTTTGGGGGCAGTTCTCAAATGTTTTCTGCAGTGAATCCATGAACTGCATTCAGTGCTTCAGCTGCTGCCTGGCTCAGGAGCATTCGTCCAGTGGCACCTGCTGGCCTTGAGGGGTCTCCTGAGGTGGGGGGGGGCAGCTGCAGCTCACTGTGGGGACAAGGCCACTGGTGGCAGAGGCACTGGGGAACATCCAGCAGCGCGAGCTCTCCTGGGAGCCACTGTTCTGGCACCAAGACCTGGCTCCACCCATTTCTTTTTTTTTACCATAATGATTATATATATGAATTTCAATTAAAAAAATTCACTGTATATTTTATTGGTTACTATTATTATGGTGACCCATGATTATTATTGAAAGCAATGTGTAGAGGAGGTGTATTTTTTTTTTTTTTAAGAATAACTGTTTCCATTGGGTATTAAATACTCTAGGTAGGAAGGCAGGAAAAAGGTGCTCCAAGCAAAGCAGAGCACATGAAAAGGCCCTGAGTCAGGGCTGAGCTTGGGATGTAAGAGTAACTCAATAGTAATGTTGTGGCTCCAGTGGAATGAGCACAGACGAGGACCACGAGCTGAGACTCCAGAGGCAGCAGGAGTCATGTGATTGGGGTGGAATTTGGTTGGACTGTGAGAAAATGCTAAGTAGTAACAAACTAGATCACAGTTTATTTCTGTTTCCCATAAGAAAATCCCACAGGCAAGCAGACGGGTGCGTCAGTGTCAGTGACCAGGCCCATCCTGTCTCATTGCTCTGCCAAACTTTGCAGGGGCTTCCTCCTCATGGCCCAAGATGGCTGCCTGAGTGTCAGCCATCACGTCTGCATTCTTGTCAGCAGAAATGAGGAAAGGCAAGGAAAGCTCCACCCCACCTCCACATAAAAACGCAACATAACACCTGTCTGCATCCAGCTGACCAGGATTTAAGTGCCCAGCTACAAATAGCGAGTTGTCTTTCTAAAGAAAAAAATAATGGATATTGGGGGAGGGGCAAGAACCTCTGCCTCACTAGAACACAATTTTGGTCTTTATCGTAAAAGCAGTGGTGAGCCACTGAAGTTTTTAAGAACAAGAATGGTGTGAGTATACCTCCGTTTCAAGATGTAAGAAATGGCTAGAGTGAGCTGAGGTGTCTTGAGGGCAGCCGGAGGAGACTCCAGCAATGATCCAGACATGGTTATGCAGGTGGAATGTGCGCAGAAGAAGTAAAAGAAGGTCGCAAAGAAGTCAAGGTTGCTGGCTGGCAGGAAGGACGGTTACTGAGATTGGCCAGAATGTAAGAGAAGCAAGTCTGTGGGTGACGTCATGAGTTCAGTTATGGATTGTGATGTTGGGGGTGCCTGCAAGACGCTCAAATGGGGGTGTTGGCGGGCAGTTGGATATACAAATCCAAAACACTTGTATATCCCTGGAGGTCCAGTGGTTAAGAATCTGCCTTCCAATGCAGGGGACACAGGTTCGATTCCTGGTTTAGGAACTGAGATCCCATATGCCACAGGGCAATTAAGACTGAGCACCACAATGAGAGAGCGGCCAAATAAATAAATATTAAAAAAAAAAAAAAGAAATCACAAAGAGCAGTCCAAAATGCAGACAGGAGGGAGAGTGTCTTGGCAAGGAGCCACTATTTAATGCCCTGGCCAGGTGGACACACACATGCACAAGTGAGAAAGCTGAGCCTGGGAACTCGGCCATGATGGGCTAGGAAGAGGACACGGCGGAGAAGGAGCCGGAAAGACCAGAGACGAACAGCAGGAGGGAGAGGATTATGGAAGCCAGGGGAACTGAGTGATTGAGAAGAAAGAGAAGGTCCCCAGCCTAACCTGATCTGTACAGATGCAGAGGCAGGAAAAGGATGGGACACCTGAAGTCACTGACAGCTCCTTTACGGGAGCTCAATTCCTCATTAGTAAAATAGGACCAAGACATCACTCACTATGCTAGTATTATCACTTCTCCAGCACTTTCCTCCCAACTACCTAAAAGAACTTCAGTTTATTGGCATCACTTGGAGAAGGCAATGGCACCCCACTCCAGTACTCTTGCCTGGAAAATCCCATGGACGGAGGAGCCTGATGGGCTGCAGTCCATGGGGTCGCACAGAGTAGGACACGACTGAAGCAACTTAGCAGCAGTAGCAGCAGCATGGCAGAGTCTGCCAACTGCCCAGTATCTATTCTCCCTTTTTCTGCTGCTGCTGCTGCTGCTGCTAAATCACTTCAGTCGTGTCTGACTCTGTGAGACCCCATAGACGGCAGCCCACCAGGCTCCCCCGTCCCTGGGATTCTCCAGGCAAGAACACCGGAGTGGGTTGCCATTTCCTTCTCCAATGCAGGAAAGTGAAAAGTGAAAGTGAAGTCACTCAGTCTTGTCTGACTCTTCCTAATCCCATGGACTGTATCCTACCAGGCTCCTCCGTCCATGGGATTCTCCAGACAAGAGTACTGGAGTGGGTTGCCATTTCCTTCTCCCTTTCTTCCACAGAAATGGAAATTTCAGCTGAGCACTTGACTATCTGGCTAAAGACTACCTTCCCAGCCTCCTTTGCAGCGAGGTGTGGTTGTGTGACTACATGACCTGTGTTACTGAGAGGAACCCTGAGCTTAACCCTAACCCTAACCCTAACCCTAACTCTGAATCGTTTCAAATAGGAACTAAACAAATCTGCCCTTTGATCTGGAGGAAGCACTGTTTTTAAAGGCTGTTCGCTATATAAGCCTCTTTGAGAGTTGTGAAGAAACACGAGCGGCCCATAAACTGTCTCCCAACGTTGCACTAATACTGGATTTTGAATGAGCAATGGTGTAATTATGGCCACTCAGATACAAAGATGACTTGTTGGCAGCTTCCAGGAAAGTTCTCTTCTTTGACTGTACATTTGTCGCGTCTCGACAGGATGCTTGGTGATAGGCAGCCATCTTGTGACAATGAGGAAAAACATGCCAACCCCCTGGCAATGGCAGAGAGATGAAGGCTGAAGGCAACCTCTGTGGTGAGTGACACTGCCAACCCACTCAGGTAGCCAGCGCTGGAACCACTTCACCTTTGGGCACCTCGTTACCCACAGCAGAACTGTCCTCAGTGTTTAAGCCATTTGAAGGAGGTGTCAGGTGGAGGCATCCTGAATCTTGCTCCAGCATGGTACACCTCTCCCTCTAGAAGTGTTGTGAGATGGTCCTGTGCAAAAACACAGGTGGAGGGTGCTTCCCCATGAGAGACAGAGCTGGCCAGATCCAGCGGATGGGGTGAAATAGCTCAGTTAGGAGTTTTCTGTATCTAAAACCATGGAGAACAGCAGATGGGGTAAAATAGCTGTTAGGAGTTTTCTGTATCTAAAACCATGGAGAACAGTACCTTGCCTGCCTACAGCAGAGGACTGGACCAGGTGGCTCACTGGGGTCCCTTCCAGCCCTGAGCTCTGCGACTGTGTGATGCCATCTCACTCCGCCCCAGCACAGCTGCTCCTACACTCCGTGGGAAAAGGCATGAGGGAGGGACCCTCCCATGGGGAGAGGGAGGGAGGCAGGGGCCACCTCCCTTGCAGGCTCCCCTGAGAGCTTATTGTGCCTCACATTCCTCACCAAGGGAAGCCCAGCAAGGACCTGAGCATGGCCTCAAAGGGGCAAGTTTTGACGAAGGCGGCTGTACAACCTTGGGCGATGGGGTTACTCAGAGGGAGTCCAGACCACCAGGGGGTGACTTGGGCATTAGGGGGGGCCATAAGGGGAGCAAATTGGGGTGACACATTTGGTGGTTTCACCGTGTAGCTCAAGGCTGCGGGTGACAGATGGTCTGTCAGATTGGTTCATCAGGACTAATGGGCCACTCTGTTGCCTGCCCACGGAACATGCAGGGTACAGATTTCAGCGGGAGCTCCTGGAGACGCTGCCTTTCAAGTCAAACATGATTCTAATGGCAAACTCTCAGGTACCTTGAACAAACTGCTAGAAGGTGTTTGGGGGAAAGGCAGGGATTTTATCAGCTTTCAAATCCTCAGATGGCGCTCCTTCCAGTTAACTCTAAAAGCAGCTCTTAGTACCTAGAGTGTGAGGATGATAAAGCCACAACCGCCACCCACCGGGGCCTGACCTCCTGGAGGGGGCAGCCTTCTCAGCTCAGAGCATCCTCCCCACTGCCCACCCCCTGGTCGCCCCTGCTTCCCATCAGTCAGCGCCCTGGACACCCTCCATCTCAGCTGAGTTGGCCACCCCTCTCATGAAACTTGTGGTGCGGATCTTACCCCACACAGGCTGTGCCTAGCACCATGTCAGGCACACGGATCAAGGCAGGGGGTGTGCCCTGCAAAGCACAGGGGAGGGCGAGGTCCATCTGGGAGCTTCCGCCAGGAAAGACTTGAGGAAGGAAGAAACAGGGAGATGAACAGAAGGAAAGGGCTGGGCATGGCGATGGCATGTGGCGGCACAGGGTGTGAGTGTTGAAGGAAAACAGAGGCCAGACCCTGGGTCGGGGCTGAAACTCAGCAGGCAAGGCTTGATGGAGGAGGCTCTGAGTGGCTTTGGTGCTGTGGCATGGGCAAGCCCTGGGAGAATTCTGAGCAGGGAAGTTAGCAATCATAAAGCTTTATTTGAGCAATTATGATGTGCCGGGCCCTAGCTTCAGTCCTCATGACAACCCTCTATAGGATATTAGCGTCCCATTTGAGGGCTGAGGACTCTAGGCACTGCAACTGCTAGGTGGCAAAGCTGGGACTTGAATCGCAGTCTTTCTGGCCCCAGACCCTCCAGGAGCTAAGGTGTAATGAGCTCTTGCTATGGCCATAAGCCTTGAGACAGCATGTCTCTTATTCATACCCACTGCCCTTGTTGGAACTTATCAGAGACCACCACTATGCCACACTGCCTCTCTCCTCCACCCCCAAAAGTGATGTCATCTTTGTTCAGGTAATATTTCCCACACAGGGTGGGCACCGGGCAGACCCTCAGCATGGACCAGCCACCTTGGAAATGGCTCCGCCAGCCGCACCAAGCCTTCAGGGCACTGCAGCCCTGGTCAATGACTTAACCACAGTCTCAGATGAGACAGACCCCAAGCTAGAACCACCCAGCTCCCAGACCCCCATCTCCCTCTTGCTAAGCTCTGGAGTGGTTTTTCACTCAGCATGGATAACTAGAACACACTCTGCTCAGGGCCCTCCCAGCCGTGTAACTTGGGCACCTTCATCTCTCTGACTCTAAGTCTCCTCCAGCTCGCACTTCTCTGCTCAACTCCAGATGAGTGCAGTCTAGCCTCCTTTAAATGATCCCTCTCTCAGGCATGGGAACTTGGCATGTCCTAGTTATTGCTGTTCAATTGCCAAGTCATGTCCGACTCTTAGTGACCCCGTGGACTGCAGCATGCCAGGCTTCCCTGTCCCTCACCATCTCAAAATTTGCCACATGAACTTGGGCATGTCCTAGATGAATATCTTAAAAAAAATTTTTTTTTAATTTTAAAAAACTTTTGGCTGTGTTGGGTCTTCACTGTGTGGGCTTTCTCTGGCTGCAGCGAGTGAGGCTATACTTGATGCGGTGCACGGGCTTCTCACTGCAGTGACTTCTCCTGCTGCTGAGCACGGGCTCCAGGGCGCTCAGGCTCGCTTCAGCAGCTGTGGCACACAGGCTTAGTGGCTGCAAAGCATGTGGGATCTTCTCTGACCAGGGTCCAACCCATGTCCCCTGCATTGGCAGGCAGATTCTTATCCATTGGACCACCAGGGAAGTCTGACAAATGTCTCTTAAACCCACTTCCCACCATGGTTCAGGTCCTCATTGTCTCTCCCTTCAAAACTAGAAATTCTCCTCACTGATTCTCCTGCTTGTGCATATAAGGCTGCAAATAACAAAATCCCAATACCAATGGATGGGAGGTAAGTTAGGCGCACAGGTGAAATAGTGTGAAGGGGATTAAAAGGTACAGATTTCCAGCTATAAAATAAGTCACTGAGATGTAACGTACAGTCAGTAACACTGTGATAACTCTGTATGATGACGAATGGTAACTAGACCTACAGTGGTGATTATAATACATGAGAATAGTGAGTCCCTATGTTGTATACCTGAAACTAATATTGCTTGTCAATTATAATTCGATTTAAAAAGATACCAGTGACTTCTATTAGACAGAAGTACGTTTCTCTCTCACATTCAAGAAGTCCGGTGGCAGGTCGTGGGAAGCCAGCGTGGTGCACCACAGTGCCAGGAACCCGGCCTCCTTCTAACCGGTTGCTCTTCAGCGTGTGGCTTTCATTCAGTTTCCTCATGGTCTAAAATAGCTGCTGTGCTCCAGTCATCACGTCCACATTCTAGGCACTAGAAAGGAGTAGTTGGAGACAAAGAAAACATCTCTTCTCTTTAAAGACATTTTGCTCATTTTCTATTGATCACATCTAGCAAGGAAACCAAGGCAAGTCTCTTCTGAGGGTAACCATGCGCTCTGCTGAAAACGTAAAAGTTTAATCCTAAGGAAGAAGGGGAGATCAGGCATGTGAGACAACCAGCAGTCTTTGCAGCACTCTCCACTCTGCCGCCCAGTAATAAGGTTTCACTACTACTTTTAAAAAGCATTTATACCTGTGGCAGATTCATTTTGATATTTGGCAAAACTAATACAGTTATGTAAAGTTTAAAAATAAAATAAAATAAAAAAAAAAAAAGCATTTATTTAGTTTTGGCTGTGCTGGGTCTTCCTTGCTGTGCTCGGGCGGGGATTGTGGTGCGTGAACGTCTCATTGTGGTGGCTTCTCCTGTCGTTGAGCACAGGCTGTAGGCGTGGGCTCAGTAGTTGCGCCACTCACGCTCAGTAATTATGGCCCACAGACTTAGTTAATCTTTGACTTGTGGAATCTTCCTGGACCAGGGATCGAACCCACGTCCCCTGCATTGGCAGGAGGGTTCTTAGCCACTGGGTGACTTTGGAAGTGCCACTTTTTACTTTGTATTGAGGTATAGCTGATTAATAATGTTGTGATAGTTCCAGGTGAACAGCAAAGGGACTCAAAGATACATACACATGTATACATTCTCCCCTAAACTCCCCTCCCATCCAGGCTGCCACATGACATTGAGCAGAGTTCCATGTGCTATAGTAGGTCCTTGTTGTTATCCATTTTAAATATAGCAGTGTGTAACTGTCCATCCCAAACTCCCTAACTATCCCTTCCCCCCTACCCTTCCCCCTGGCAACCATAGAGTTGCTTATTTTTTTTAAGATGACATAATCTGAAAAAAATGGACTTGAATTTAAGATTTAGCCTTTTGGATATACACAGAATGTGAGCAGTTCTGGGAGTGAGTGTGAGGGACTTTCCCTGTGGGCTTACATATTTCTGTACATTTGAACTTTACAATAAGTCAGAATTGCACATGTAACTGAAAAAAAGGCATTTAAAATAAATATAGTCTATACTCTCCCTGAATAAAACAGTATGTGTTCAGAACTATACAGACAATTAAAAAAAATTTTTTTTTGGCCACACTGTGCAGCTTGTGGGATTTTAGTTCCCTGACCAGGGATCGAACCCAGGCTCCCAGCAATGAAAGACTCCATTCCTAACCACTGGACCACCAGGGAATTTCCAATAACTAAAGACCAGTTTAATCACTCACAATTTTACCCTTCAGAGAGATCCTCATTAATATTTTGATATGATGCCGTCAGTCTTCTTCGTATATTTGGATATGTGAGATAGACCAGATAGACAGATAGGTAGACACATTCTAAAAACAAACTTAGGATCATTCTGAATATAGTTTTTTCCAAGATTGTATTATGAAAACCTTCAGATGGCAAAGCTAGAAGAATTGTTCAGCGAAAACCCATACCCATCACCCAGATTCTCCCACTGGCTTTATCACATAAAAATCATCATGTAAAATACCCAACTAGATATAGTTTTCAAATTATCTTTTCAAACAAAGACCTGTTTTGGTGTGCATGTCTATGGATTTTACACGTACAGACGCATGCTACCACCACAATCAGGATTCAGAACAGTGCCATCATCCGCAGGACACTCCCTCTTGCCGTCCCTAAGTGGGCACACCTTTCCCCATCCCTAGCCTGGGAACCACTGATCTACTCTCACCACCACTGTTTTGTCTTTTCCAGAAAATCGCATACATTGGAGCATACAGCACGTGCTGTTTGAGACTGGCTTCTTTCACCCACGTTGTTATGTACAGCAAGAGTTTGTTCCTTCTTATTGCTGGGTTCCCTAAATGAACCACAGTTCATGTATCCACTCTCCCAGTTTGGGTTGCTTCCAGTTTTGGGCGATTATGAATACAGCTGCTATCATCATTCTTTTTTTTTTAATTTTATATATTTTTGGCTACACTTGTTCTTCGTTGCTGTTCGTGGGTGTTCTCTAGTCGTGGCTAGAGGGGGCTCCTCTCTAGTTGCGGTGCACAGGCTTCTCATTGCGGTGGCTTTTCCTGATGCGGGGCTTGGACTCTAGGCTCATGGGCTCAGTTGTTGTAGTACACAGCCTTAGTTGCCCCTTGGCATGTGGAATCTTCTTGGACCGGGGATCCAACTCATTTCCCCTGCGTTGGCAGGTGGATTCTTAACCGCTGGACCACCAGGGAAGTCCTCAATATTCTTGTATAGGTGTTTGTGTGAATGTAACAAACATTAGGGTAAGTATCTAGAAGTGGAATTGCTGGGTCATTGATGTTCCAATTTGTGCCTACCCAATGGCTAATGATGAAAGGTTGCTGCTGCGAGACATGTGCCATGCTGGGTGTGTGCCACGCTGGGTGTGTGCTACGCCGGGATTCATGGCCTCCAGAGGAGAGGAATTTGATCTGGAGCCAGAGACGAGACTTCACCACCTGGAGCCTTTGTGCAGCAAAGTTTTATTAAAATATAATAGATAGGGAAAGCTTCTGACATAGACATCAGAAGGGGACAGAAAGAGTGCCTCCTTGCTAGTTTTTAGCAAGGTGTAAAATTGCCCTTGTGAGATATAGCCAATATGCTAACTCATTTATTTTTATATTCTTTGTGATGCAGAGTAAATACTGAATTTTCCTTCCAAATTAAACATACAGACAGTACAGAGAATAATATGATGATTGTGTGTGTACCACTCTGTATGGCCAAGTGTCATATTTGGTCACTTCTTTGTACTCTCTAGCACCCTTTCTAAAAGTGATGCTCTTTATTTTCCTCTCAGATGATTGCTCTAGAACTGCAGATACCACTACAGGAATTTCTTCATACTTTCCAAAAAATACTTTCTTATCCCTTATATGTAAAGCATAATTCTGTTCTTCGGAAGGGAAAGGATGAGACGCTCAGCAGTGTTTTCTATATAGAGCTAATGGGTCACAGGGAGAAATACAGGTTCATTTCCAGCTTATAACCTTAGTATTTTTTTTTAGGAATTCTATTTATTGTGCCTTGCGTGTATTTGTCAATATTGATAACCTTATGGTATGCCATGAATAAGGATACTAAATATTTACCTTTGCTAATAAGTTTTTGAGAATTAAAAACAAAAGGTGTCTTTTGAGCAACTGTTATATTTGACATGTACACTGATTGATAAACCCTACTTCACACAAAGAATAATTAGATAAAATTTTTCTTTTCTAGTTTTCTGAGGTGAGTTGTATTCTGTGTTGGTGATGGAAAACTATGCTGTTAAAGATAATCCAAATGTAGAGCTCTTTAGAAATGAGACACTTTCCTAATTAGTGAAGCTGCCTCATTCATATTAAATTTTTTATACATTTTGCTGTGGCTATGAGAGAGTCTCTGTATCGCCCCCACTCCCCATCCATATACTGAAATCCTAACGCCCCTCCGAGCCTGCTCACCCTGCTGCCACGGTGATGGCATTAGGTGGTGGGGGCGTTTGGGAGGTGATAAGGTTTTCAGAATGGAGCCCTTCTGATGGAATTAGCGCCCTTTGAAAAACTCCAAAGAGCTCCTTCCCTTTTCCTGTCATGTGAGGATATAGCCAGAAGACCATCATCTATGAAGCAGGAAGCTGATTCTCCCCAGATATCAAATCTGTTGGTGCTTTAATTTGGACTTCCTGGCTCCAGAACTGTGAGAAATAAATTTCTGTGGTTTATACGCCACCCAGTCTATGGTATTTTGTTAAATAAGCAGCCGAAATGGACTAGGGCATATTAAACATGTTTAAAGGATGGAAAAGGAAAATAGAAAATTAAATGGATAAAATTGGTAGCTAACATAGGGGTATATTGTGCTTGGTAAAATGGAACTGCTTCTTAAAAGTTGGCATAATGTTGAGATTGAGAACACTTAAGTGTAATAGAAAAGCTGAACTGATGTTAGACTTCTATATACATAAAACTCGATTTCTGCATTTAAAGCCTTCTATTTCTTTAAATTTAATTATAACCCAGTGTAGTATATTCAAATTATCTTTAAAATGAAAAAGCAAAATCTTAGGGTTTCACTTAACTCAATGAAGAGTCAATCTACTCCCTCCCTCTCAAAATTCCTCTTTGATCTTTTGGGTTGATGAAAGGTAGGGAGGGGTGAATTTAAAAATAGATGGTTCTCAGTTGGAAAATAGGTAGGTCACTTATCTCAGCTGAAATTAAATGATTTATTTACTTATGGATTGAAAATTCGATATGAACAATAAATACTTGCGGTCTTTTTCTTCATGTAATCTTTTAGATATTTCTAAGTATTGGATAAATGAACTACTTTATGGTTAGTTCAGGACTACTTTTAGATAGCTCTTGAGACTAATGAACTCTAGGCTTCAGAACTTTTAAATAATTTTAAGTAAAGATGAGCTAGAGGTCAGCCTGGGCTTGGGCCAGAGACCCACTTCACTGCCTGTGCTCGCCCTGAATTGACAAGGCATTTCTAGGAGGGTGTGTGTGTGCGCATGCACCAGATTTTGAGAAATTGGAGCTGATCACTCTTCAGCCTACTAAGGTTTTCTTTCAAACAATTAAGACCTAATTCCTGTATGTGCTTGTTTAGCTACCTACTGTGTTTAAAATGGCAATAATTTACAATAGTATTTATTTTGTGTTCTTATTCTGACACCTTTCCATAGTTCCTTTTTATAAAGGAAACAGGTTGGATTAGGTGATCTCCCAGGTAATTTTCAGCTTGGATATTATATGTTCACTTTCTTCTTTTTAAAATATATGTGTATATTTTAATTAAAAACATTTAAAACACAGAGTAAATAATATAGCAAATACTCATTTACTCACCACTCAGAACTATAAATTATGCAAATTTTGATCCTTTGAGAAACAAATGCAGTCTTATGTATTCACTTGCAGCCACCTCATGACCAAGTCCCATTAATTCTCTCTTTACCTAAGGTGACTTCCCCGGTGGCTCAGATGGTAAAGCGTCTGCCTACAAGGCAGGAGACCTGGGTTCGATCCCTTGGTTGGGAAGATTTCCTGGAGAAGGAAATAGTAACCCACTCCAGTATTCTTGCCTGGAAAATCCCATGAATGGAGGAACCTGGTAGGCTACAGTCCATGGGGTCACAAAGAGTCAGACACGACTGAGCGACATTTACTTTATGTCTGTGAGCAAGCTTATTAATCAGATAAGAGAGACACCTCAAGCTTGAGGGAGTTTCACCAGGCCCCTCTCCCACAATATGCATTTTTGAGATAGGATGGCACAAGGGGTGTCATCCCCAGCCATAAAACAATTGACATGAATACTGGTTTGTTGAGCCATTATCAGTCCAAGGTTTAAGAAAAAAAAAAGGTTAGTCTTAGGCAGAAGCCGTTTTGTCAACACAGAATTTAAAGAAGCCTCCTAATTTTGTGCAGAGAAGGGAAAGACTGTCTGTCATGGCAGTGTATTTCCTCCTGCCGCTTGGGGGCCTCTGGCCTTCCTACCTGTTACCCTCTCAAGGACATTAAGTGTCTTTGTGTGTGCTTATTTGCCATCTATATATCCCTTCGGATGACCTGTCTGTTCAGATCTTTAGCCTGTTTAAAACAGGTTGGTTGTTTTTTTACTGTTCAGTTCTAAGAGTTTTTAATGAATTTCGAATACGCCTTTCATCAAATATATGATTTACAAATATTGTCTCTCAGCCTATAATTTGTCTTTTAGTTCTCTTTTTTTTCTTCTTTTTTTTCCCCTCAAATTTACTTAGTTCTCTTTTATAATTTTTTCTGGTCTTTTCGTTCTCTTAAGTGTCTTTTACAGACACTTTTGATAAACTAATAAAGTCCAATTTATCAGGGTTTTTTTTTTTTTCATAAATCTCGGTCTTAGTGTCATGCTTTAGGAACTCATTGACTAATCCCAGGTCATGAAGATTTTCTCCTATATTTTCTTCCAGACATTTTATAGCTTCAGGTTTAGATCTATAACTCATTTTAAGTTAATTTTAGTATACTGTGTGAAGTTTAGGACAATATTCCCTTTTCTATCACATAGACTTCCAGTTGTTCCAGCACCATTTGTTGAAAAGACTGTCCTTTCTCCAGTGAATTGCTCTGCACCTCTGTTAAAATCCACTGACTGTACGTACATGGATTTATTTCTGGGCTCTCTGTTCTGTTTCATTGATCTGTGTGTCCTCTTCTCTGACCACACTACACTCTTGATTAACGTTGCAAGCCTGTTCTGTCCTAAAATCAGATCGTCTCATTCCTTCAACTTCATTCTTTTTGAAGAATTCCTTCAACTTCATTCTTTTTCATTGTTTCTAGCTATTCTAGTTTCTTGGCCTTTCCATGTAAACTTTGGAATCAGCTTCTCTGTATCTATAAGAATTCCTGCTGGGATCTGATTGGAACTGTGTTAAATCTACAGATCAGTTTTATAAATTGTGTCCCCCAGAAAGATCCACTGAAGTCCTAACTGGGGCCCAACACATCACCTCAGAATGTGAATTCATTTGAATAGAATCATTGTAGATGTTGGGCTTCCCTGGTGGCTCAGAGGTTAAAGCATCTGCCTACAATGCAGGAGACCTGGGTTCGATCCCTGGGTCGGGAAGATCCCCCGGAGAAGGAAATGGCAACCCACTCCAGTACTCTTGCCTGGAGAATCCCAGGGGCGGAGGAGCCTTGTGGGCTACAGTCCATGGGGTCACAAAGAGTCAGACACAACTGAGCGACTTCACTTTCACTACTGTCACTTATTGTAGATGTAATTAATTAAGACGAGGTCACAGTGGAGGAGGGTGAGTCCTCAGTCTGAGGTCCCCATAAGAGAGGCAGACACAGGGTGAGCACGACGCTGACCACAGATGCCGATGTTTGAGTGCTGCAGCCACCAGCCAACGGCCACCCAGGATTGTAGGGGAAGATCCTCCCCTGGAGGCTTCAGAGACAGAATGATTCCGTTTACACCTTGATTTCAGACCTACAGCTTCCAGAGTTGTGAGACAATAAATTTCCATTGTTTTAAGCTACCCAGTTTGTGGTACTTTGTTACAACAAATATGATTGGTTTGTGGAGAAGCGACATCCTTACTCTGTTGAGTCTTCCAATCCATGAACACAGTATGTTTCTCTGTGTATTTAAATCGTCTTTATTTCATCAACATTTTACAGTTTTCAGCATAGACATCTTGCATATGTTTTGCTAGGTTTATACCCAAGTATTTCTTTATTGTTGTTTTTTCTTTTTGGAGCCATTATAAATAGTATTTACTGTCTTTTTGTTTCCAGTTGTTCACTGCTAGCATATAGAAATATGATTGATTTTTGTGTGTTAATCTTGTACCCTGCAGCCACAATGAACTCAGTTATCACTTCTAAGAGTTCTAGAAATCTGTAGCATTTCTGATGCGCTTACTCTCTTCAAAAAATTATATTAATGGCTATGAAACATTCAGTGATATTTCATTCTTATTTTAGCAATTCCCTCCTGTTGGACATTTATATTGTTTCCTTTTATTATTACTATTATTTTCAACGATGGAATGAATTTCAGATTCTGGGACATAAATCTCTAACACCCTTTTCTATGTCAGAGGTGAGACTCCTAGAAATGGAATTAGCTGGTCAAAAGGCTGAACCCTCCTCAAGCATACGTAGGGCTCAGCTGCTTTCCAGGAAGGTCAAGTCAACTGCTTCCCATCAGCTACACGTGTGAGCACTCAATGCTCTGAAACACAGCCAACTTCAGGAATTATCACTTTAAAGCTCATTGCCATTTGACAGGAGAAAAACAGTATCTCCCTTGCATTTTAAAGTTATCCTTTCTAAAATGCCCACCTGTACCCATCCCTGCTCAACACTCTCCATGGCTCCCTAGTACCTTCAGAATAAAGTCATGCCCCAGGCTGATAGGTGGATTCCCCAAATTAGCTCCAATTCACTCCCTTCATTGTCAAATTTCACTGCTTCCTTCTACCCCAGGCACTACAACTTGGCTGGTTATTTCCAGAGCCTACAACAAAAGCTGGTTCTCCACCAATGCCCTGCCCATGTTGTCTGCTCAACCTGGAATGCAGGTATGCTTGCCCTGCCTACCCCTCATCAAGGGGTTACCTAGGAGAAGTTTAGAGTGAGGATCTGGAACCAGACTGTGTTCCAGCCTACCTCTGCTGTGTGACCTTTGGAAAGTTACTTAACCTCTCTGTGCCTCAATTACCACAACAGTAAAATGGCAGTAAGGAAAGCAGCTACCTCACAGGGTGTTGCCAGGATTATGAGTTCATTAAGAGTATATCAACCCTATCTGACATTTGGGAAGTATTAATACATCTTAGCTACTACTATTGTTATTGTTATTCATAGCTGCCCCCTCCCTAACCTGGTCTATCATCCATAGGAATCAGCTCACTGCCACTATTCTTATTCCATTGTGTTTCTTCTTAAATGCATAAGCTGCATGTTTCTCATCTAAATGAAGCTAATAACCTCACCCCTGTTTCACAAACTCACGGTGATGATTTAAAGAGCTAATAGGTATCTGAGTGTTTTTTTTTTTTTTTTTTTTTACCTTTTGGCCGCACCTCAGGTATGTGAAATCCTATTAAAATAGTTCCCTGACAAGAGCTCAAAACCATGCCCCCTGGAGTGGAAGCACAGAGTCTTAACTGCTGGACCACCAGAGAAGTCCCCTGAGTGCTATATTTTTCTTCTAGTTTTTAAAAATTTTATTATTGGAGTGTAAGCAAATTTGGAAAACTCAGCAGTGGCCACAGGACTGGAAAAGGTCAGTTTTCATTCCAATCCCAAAGAAAGATAATGCCAAAGAATGCTCAAACTACCGCACAATTGCGCTCATCTCACACGCTAGTAAAGTAATGCTCAAAATTCTCCAAGCCAGGCTTCAGCAATACATGAACCGTGAACTTCCAGATGATCAAGCTGGTTTTAGAAAAGGCAGAGGAACCAGAGTTCAAATTGCCAACATCCTCTGGATCATTGAAAAACCAAGAGAGATCCAGAAAAACGTCTATTTCTGCTTTATTGACTATGCCAAAGCCTTTGACTGTGTGGATCACAATCAACTGTGGAAAATTCTGAAAGAGATGGGAATACCAGACCACCTGACCTGCCTCTTGAGAAACCTGTATACAGGTCAGGAAGCAACAGTTAGAACTGGACATGGAACAACAGACTGGTTTCAAATAGGAAAAGGAGTACGTCAACGCTGTATATTGGCACACTGCTTATTTAACTTATATGCAGAGTACATCATGAGAAACGCTGGGCTGGAAGAAGCACAAGCTGCAATCAAGATTGCTGGGAGAAATATCAATAGCCTCAGATATGCAGATGACATCACCCTTATGGCAGAAAGTGGAGAAGAACTAAAGGGCCTCTTGATGAAAGTGAAAAGGAGAGTGAAAAAGTTGGCTTAAAGTTCAACATTCAGAAAACTAAGATCAAGGCATCCGGTTCCATCACTTCATGGGAAATAGATGGGGAAACAGTGGCTGACTTTTTATTTTTCTGGGTTCCAAAATCACTGCAGATAGTGATTGCAGCCATGAAATTAAAAGACGCTTACTCTTTGGAAGGAAAATTATGACCAACCTAGATAGCATATTAAAAAGCAGAGACATCACTTTGTCAACAAAGGTCCATCTAGTCAAGGCTATGGTTTTTCCAGTGGTCATGTATGGATGTGAGAGTTGGACTATAAAGAAAGCTGAGCACCGAAGAACTGATGCTTTTGAACTGCGGTGTCGGAGAAGACTCTTGAGAGTCCCTTGGACTGCAAGGAGATCCAACCAGTCCATCCTAAAGGATATCAGTCTTGGGTATTCATTGGAAGGACTGATGTTGAAGCTGAAACTCCAATACTTTGGCCACCTGATGCGAAGAGCTGACTCACTTGAAAAGACCCTGATGCTGGGAAAGATTGAGGGCAGGAGAAGGGGATAACAGAAGATGAGACAGTTAGATGGCATCACCAACTCAATGGACATGGGTTTGGGTGGACTCCGGGAGTTGGTGATGGACAGGGAGGCCTGGCGTGCTGCGGTTCATGGGGTCTCGGAGAGTCGGACATGACTGATCGACTGAACTGCACTGAACTGCTTTACAAATTTGTGTTAGTTTCTGCTGTACAATTAAGTGAATCAGCCTTATGTATACATATACCCCCTCCCTCTTGCTGAGTGCTTTTTAATATTGGGTATCACTCTGCTTCCCTGGTGGCTCTTTACAGAATCTGCCCGCAATGTCGGAGGCCTGGGTTCAATCCCTAGTTTGGGAAGATCCCTGGAGAGAGGAATGGCACCCACTGCAGTATTCCTGCCTGGAGAATTCCATGGACAGTGGAGCCTGGTGGGCTACAGTCCATGGGGTTGCAAAGAGTTGGACACGACTGAGTGAACCAAACACACACACAATCACTCTGTTGAGAGTTATCATCTCTGGCTGCCCTCACTGTGGAAGGAAGGAACAGAAAAAGGTAAGAGGTATGACTGACTGGGGGCTTCCTTGCTGGCTCACAAGGTAAAGAATCTTCCTGCAATGGAGGAGATCTGGGCTCGATCCCTGGTTTGGGAAGATCCCTGGAGGAGGGCATGACAACCCACTCCAGTATTCATGCCTGGATAATCTCCATGGACAGAGGAGCCTGGTGGGCTACAGTGCATGGGGTCGAAAAGAGTCAGACACAACTAAGCGACTAAGCACAGTGCTGCTTCACCGAGTGCTCACCCTTCAACTCAGCAGTCCGGGCCCTGGTAGGAAAGGGGACCCCAACCCAGGGGCTTCAGGAGACTTCAGCAGAGGGGCTCTTTACAAGGATGCTGTCGGGTGAAGGGGATCAGAGAAGGGTGATGTGGCACTGGGACCAGCAATGGTAGGAATTCCTATGATTCCCAAGGCTGAAAGGGAAGGCCAGACGCTAGTTCCTGGAGCTATGGCTATTCAGAGACGCAGGGGCAGCCAGACCAGGGACAAAGCAGAGGATGAAGGACCCCCAACTTCTCTTCTTCTCCTCTGCTAGGGGGTACTGCCCAACAGAAAGCCAGCTGAGGAGGGGGCCCAGGGACGAGGGTCCAGCTGTCAGTCTCCGAGGCATTGGGCTGGTCGGAGCAGGGGTGGATGAAGGAGAGTAATATGCACAGGCTGGGGGCGGGGAGGCGGGCAGGATTATGCTCCACCACCGCCTCCCATTTTGCGGATGAGAAGATGGAGGCCCAGAGACAGGAAGTAACGTGCCTGCTGGCACAGAGCTGGGAAGGCGGGGCTGGGAGAGAAGAGTGAGGCTCTAAGGCTGTGGTCCCTCGGCCCAGCCACCGAGGACAGGCCGCCGGCCCCCAGGTGGTTACCAGGACCCGGGGCGGCAGCTCCCACCCCTTCTGGGTCCCTCCTTTTCCCCTCCCTCTCACTTGTCCATGCTCCTACCTTCGGTCGGCCTGGGCCCCGGGAGGGCTTTCGGCTCTCTTTCCTGTCTCTGTCCTCCACTTTCTCTCTCCTCCCATTTCCTCGGTCTCCCTCAGGCAGCCTCTCCTAAGCCGGGTCTGATTCTCCACCCGTTTCCCCAGCTCGGTTCCTGCACCACCACCCCCTCCAGACGCACCCCGGTGCCCCTCCGCCCGAGCCTCGGTCCCCCGCTCTCCCGGCGGGCCCGGCCCCCGACGCGCCGCCCTGCTGCCGCCGGCGCTCCGCCCGCCCCTGCGGCAGGCGCGGGGGCCGGGTCGGCGGGAGGGGCGGGGAGAGCGCGGCTGGCGCGGCGCCCGGCCTGAGTCACACGCATGAGGCAGCGTGAGTCAGGCGCGGAGGGAAGTCCCTACGGAAGGGGCTTTCGGAGCCGCAATCGAATCTCAGGGAAAGAGAAAGTGTTCGGAACGCGCCTCTGACACAGTGACCTTGTGTGAGCCCGGGCCGTACACACCCCCACACCCTCTCCGCAGACGACAACACGCACACCCCCAGCCCACCGAGGGGAGGGCCCAGCCTGCGGCTTCGGGCCGGGACTCTGCATCTAGGGTCCCAGGGGACCTTTCGGTCTGTTTCCTCCACTGGGCAAACCCTGTCCTAGCTTCCAGCACTGCTGGTCTGCTGCCAGACCCCAGACTCATTTGTCCACACGCAGTGGGGGGCACGGGGTCAAGAAGGACCCCTTCCGGCTCGACCAGATCACCCTGTGGAAGCCCGCGGGGTGGCAGGAGGAGCCAGGAGATCGGCAACCTGGGAGGTCCTGTAGGATGAAAGATCCCCTCCCTTAGGCTCCCCTACTAACCCTCCAAGATTGACCTGGAATTAGATCGGTTCCATTCAATTAAACAAATATTTATTGAATACCTATAATAAAAAAACCAGTGCCAGGCTCTGAAAACCTGAAATACAACCCTGAACAAAACAGTGAGCAAAAATATGTGGACTCTTGCCTTCCAAGAACTGACATTCTGGGGAAGTGGGAAGACAATAACTATCTAAATGATCCAGACCAGCACAGTCCAACAGAAATAGACTGAAAGGCGCACATACAATGTAAGCTACAATGGCAACAAGAAACACGTGGAGTCAATTCTAATGATAGGTTTCCTTCAAGCCAACACACCCAAATATTACCATATACAGAATACTACTATTTCTACATTTTAAAAAATATTTAGGCTTGGAAAGCCAGTGAGGACTTTATAGTATTTCCATCACATCTGAATTTGAACTCATCACATATGGAATGTTCAGTCACCACCTGTATCAACTGATAACATGGTGGGCAGCAGAATTGAGATGTCAGATAAGGCCTCTGAATGTTTTAAAAGTAAAAGCAGGATTCAGAAAAGTGAGGCAGCAGATATTCTGAATCCTGGCTCTGCACTGGCCTTGGCAAGTCTCCTGACCTCATGGATGGCCCCAGTTTCCTCACCCATGAAATGGGGACATGATTCCTCCTGTGTGGATTGGAGTACATTCTTTAGATTACTTTTGTCCCCCCCCTCCCCTCCTCCTCCAGCTGTCTATAACAGCAGCCAGCACAGAGCCTCCCAATCCCAGTCACATCCCCTCCATTCCCAACACCTAATGGCCACAAAGACATCCCAGCTCCCCCCACCCACCCCGAGACCTTCCATTTTTTATCCATCTCTACCCCTTACCACAGCAACGTCTTTCAACACAGTTCAGGACTTTCAACCTCAATTTCACTCTGTGAGGGGTACTTGAGTTCTTGAGAGTAAAGTATTGTAAGACTTCCAGGGAACCAAGCGACCACCTTAAGCTGAACCAGGCAGTGCCCAGATGGTGGGGCACCAGGTGCCAATCTTACCATACTGAGATGATGACTTCCTTCTTTAGAAACTAGAAGGATTTATGCCCATGAAAGCTATCCTGCCGCCAAAGTCTCACGAAAAGCAAAACTGCCAGAAAGGGGGATGCATAGGAACTGTGGACAGAGCCCAGGGAACACGGGTGGAGGAGGGTGGGCGGGCGGGAGGGGTTCTGGACCACCTTTACACCCCACCTCCAGGAGAGCAGAACCCCAGGCCCAAAGGGAGTTTGAGAATCAACAATCAGCCCCTCCCTGCGGAACTCTAGGGCTGCTGAGGCCCCACTGGGGCTGGAATCGGGGATAGGAGCAGGGCCCAGAAGTGCCCGAAGGAGGCAGCAGGGTCTGGGCTCCGGATGCAGACCTGCCCTCACGCCACTCCACCCCCAAAGCCTGGGAACTGGCAGAGCACCCTGGATGGTGACCCAGAAACCTGGCTGTCAGCAGCTCCTGCCTGGCACTGCCCACACTGGGCTCCACTGCTTTCGGCAGGAGTCCCTGGCAGCTACCAGCAAGGCAGGCCTTTGGGTTTTCTCTGCTCACGGGCTCACTTCTCTAGGCCTAGAGACTTAACCCTGCTGCCCGGATCCCAGTAGCCAGTATCTCCCACCATCCAGGCTACTGGGATCCGGGCAGTAGTGGGGGAGAGTTTAAGCCTGGATTTGCCAACAGAGCGAAGATGCCCACCCTTCGGGGCCACTCAGATAATTCAAGATCTGGAGGGCAAGGCCGCTGACCTCTAGTGGCTGAAAGTAATAAAGGAAGCAAAAGAAGCTGGCCACCAATTCACAGCGAGGACTAGGCCTTGGAGGACTGACGACTCCCAGGGCTCGCCAGGTGTAGAGACCTGGAGGCCGAGTGCAGAGAGGAAAGAGGTCTAGGGCAGGCTGTCGGGGCGGGCGGCCGCTCGGCCCCTCCCCGCCGCCTCCGGGCGGGATCCTAGACCGGCAGGCCCGGCCAGCCTGCCGTCTCCCTCCTCCCGGGTCTCCCGCCAGTGGCCGCCGCCCCTCCCCCACCCCGCGTGCTCCGCCCCGCCCGCGGCCCCTTTCGCCCTCATTCATCCGTCCATTCACCAAACTTCTGAGCCAAGGCCCCCTTGGCCTGGGGCGAGCTTCGCGGGGCGCAGGAGAACCAAACAAAGCCCTGGAGGATCCCAACGAATCCCGGGGCTGGGGTTGGCTCTTCCCCCTACCCCAGCCCACCTCCTCCTCAGCCCGGGCCCCCGCCCTTCGACCTCCACCCTGCTTTCTTTTCCCGGTCGACTCAGGCCCTTGCTCCGCCGGTCTGAGTCCCGCGCAGCGTCCCATGCGCTTATGGTTCAGGCAGGCAGCAGCTCCTCCTGGGCATGCGCAGTATAGAGAACCACCCCCCGCCCAGGGCCACACTCTCACCCCCAAGAAAAGTTGGGGGTGAGGGTTCAAAGTGGCCTGGAGGGGACAAAGCACTGTGTCTCCCTGGACACCTCTCCCCACTCAGCAGCGTTCCCCCGCAAAGGCGGAATGAACCCGGCAGGACTCCTTCAACCCCAGACCTTCCGCGGGAGGGAGCCTCCCCGCAGCTAGTTATGGAGAACAGTCACTTTTGAAGGTCCAGGGGTCAGTGTTCCCTTCACTGGGCTCAGAACACATCCCCACCTGAAAAGCAGGCAAGAAATAGAGACAAGAGAAACAGGAGTCCAAGACCACAGGAGACTCCTGAAACCTTAGAGCCTGTTCCAGAAGCATGACACGGAAGGGAACAGGTCGCTGAAGCCATAGGATGTGAGTTCTCAGGTCCACGGCTGGTTAAGGAGCTGAAGAGGATGACCTACCCCTGGGGCGGTGGAGACAAACCCATTCCAGGGCCTCAAAGACTTGTCCAGCCCACAGAGAAGGGAGTCAGGCCTGCCCTTGCTGCTCTAACACTTCCTTCCACCTGCTCATGTGCACAGGGCTTTCACAGGCTGCACGACTTTAAAGTGTGTATTTTCAGTCATTCCTGAGTGGGAGGTGGCAGCATGTTTGGGGGCATTTTACCTGCAGGGCTGCCTGCACTGGACATTCTCAGAAAGTACCTTAGACCAAAGGGAAGCTATTTTGCTCCAGGTAAGGTAAACCTTATCCTCTCCCAGAGCCCAGGCCGCTGAGCTGCACCACTGCCCAGTCACCAACAAGCAACCCAGCCAGTCTGCCCAGCCACAAGGCCAAGATGGTTGTCAGGTAGCTGGCAGCTCCTGACTAAACCTGAGACCAAAGGGAAAAAAAAGAAAACAATTTCCCACAATTGGTGGCAAACTATGAAATCCGAAGGTAATTTCCACTAGAAATGAGTCTGGGCTCAGATCCTGTGAGGATGATGTAGTAACATTAACCTACTCACAAAAACCAGGTGTCTCCGTAAGGTGGAGAAGCCCTGTCTTACTCCCTTTGGGCCACTGTATCACTCCCATGATGACTTGCTGGGCTCCTTGTCCTCTTCTTTGCCTTGGAGTTTGATGACAGATTCCTAAACTGCTGGCCTGTGGTTTGGCCTATAATCTATTCTTCATTCAACACAGTTTTTGAGCCTGAATACTGAGCTAGGCCCTGGGGATACCCAGTGAACACAAAAGATAAAATTCCCTGCCTTAATTGTGCTGGCCTTGCAGTGGTATGAACTGACAGTAAATGCAATACATATCACTTTTATTGATAATAGTTCAATAGAAAAGTTAATTAGATAGCATGTTAGAAACTGTTAAGTGTTACAGGGGAGAAAAAAATGGGAGAAAAAACATGGTAAAGTGGGTGAGGGGTTGCTGGGGGAGATGTGCAATTTTAAATAGCATGGACAAGTAATATTGAACAGAGAGACCTGAGGCACTGAGAGGTCAGGCCTTGAGGATGTCTAGCAGAAGAGCGTGTCAGACGGAGGGAGTGGCAAGTGCAAAGGTCCTGAGGTGACCTCATGCCTGGCAGGTCTGGGAACAATTGAGGAGGCTTGTGTGGCTGAAACAGAACCACAGGTAGGAGATGAGAGAGGCACAGGGGTGTGGATGCAGGTAATAGATTGCAGGGCCTTCGTGAGGACTTTGTTTTCACTGTGTTAGACAGGAGCCCCTGGAAGATTTGAGCAGAGAAGGGACATGCCTTACGTTTTAGGCAGAAAGGTTTAATATTCAATGCTGGGAATTAGGTGTTTACAAAATCATTGGAAGAACTGGAGGAGCCAGCTCTGGGCTGAGTCTCCTAGAACAATACAAACTGAACTGCCTGCCTCTGCCCTGATTGGGGGATGGGGGTAGGAAATCAGGAGGCCCCACCTGAATGGCTGAGCTCTGATCCAGAGCAGAAGGCCCCTCTGCCACTACCCCTGCCTTTGACCTCACAAAGCTGGTGACTGGAAGCCGGATGCGAGGCTGAAAACCCCGCATCACATCCACATCCACAACCCACAAAGCAAGACTCCCCTCCCCTTCGTTCCTCCTTTCCAATTTCACTTTTTCAAAGGGGAACCTAATTCACATCCCAAACTGTAGCTTCAAAGGAATGTGAGAAGGGATGCTGAATGCCAGTTCACCGTGTATGTCAGAGCCCGAAGCCCGTCTTATAGCAGATGCCCTTCTCCCTCCCACATCTGGTTCCAAGGCCTCCTGGAATGCTCCACCCACACTCTGGGCCCCTGTCCTGTGTTCCCCATCACAGCGGGTACTACACTGATGAAGCCATGTACTTGTCTGTCTCCCCAACTCATTCAAAGTAAACCACTTGAGGACAGGGAATGTAGCTACCTTGTTCAAGGCCACATCTCCTATCTGGCCAGGCTGAGAGAAGGTAGCAAGCCTATTCAGTGAGGGAGAAAAGCAGTGGAGAGGAAAGTGGCAGAGTTCCAAGCTATTTAACCTCCCCCAGCCTTGGTTTTAACACCTGTAGAATGGGGGCACTAGCATTACTGAACTGGTAGGGGGTTGAGGGCTCTGAGAGAACGTAAATGTTTAGTATTTTCTCATCAGCTCCCCCTTTTCCTTAGGGTTTTTCCCAAGGCTGGAGAGGAGCTGGGCTTCCCTGGGCTCTGGCCCTGAAGTAGGCAGCTGATGAAGTTCATGGTGTCCTGGGGCCATGCAGGGTGGGCTGCTGGCTGAGGGCAAGGGGCAGAGAGGTGCCTGTCTCCTGGGCCCTCCTATTCATTGGAGAGTTTTTCCCTTGAAAGCTGGAAGCAGAAAAGGCCCTCCTCCCACTCTGGGCCTGCCAGGCTTCCTGGCAGCAGAGCCTGTGGTCAGCAGGGCCTGGAGACCGGATCCTGCCAGATGACCAGATGTACTAGTAGCTGGGTGACTCTCCAGGAGAGTGGTCACTGTGCACTAGAGTGACCTGGTATCAGGCTTACCCAGGCCAATCCTGTTGATATGGTCGAGGTCAACCCCAGTTGAAACGGGCCAGGTCAGGTTCACGCCCCTAGTCGAGTCACAACTATTAATAGTACCTCCTTTTGCTCTTAAGTGCTCTGCTTGTCTCTTAATAGCTGAGCATACATATCCTATGATCCATGAATTCCTCTCTTAGGTGTGTACCCAACAGAAGTTTGCACATCTATTCACCAAGACATACAGTAGAACATTCACAATAGCACTACTTGTAATAGCCCCAAACCAGAAACTATCCAGATGTCCTTCAACAAGAGTGGATATCTAAACTGTGGTACATTCACATCATGTAACTTAGCAGCAGTGATAATGAACTTTCTGCAGCCATATGTGCAATAACATGAATGAATCTCAAATTGTTGACTAAAGGAAACCAGGAACACCTAACATGATTTCTTCCATACAGTACGCCTGGAAGGTGAAACCAAAGGATTCTAATATAAGTTGGGACTGTGACAAGAGGGAGCTGGAGATTTCTGTTTCTTTATCTGGGTGCTGGGGACACAAGGGTGCTCACTTTATGAAAATATATTGAGCTGAATAAAGAATTTGTGCATTTTCTGTATGTACAGTTTTCATCAGGAAAAGGTTTACTTTAAAAAGTATCCTGGTTTAAACAATAGTAATTCCTGTTCCTCCTCTGCCCACCTCCTCCCATCTATCTGCCTTGGAGGGCTGGACACAGACGTCATCATCACATCACATCTCATCCCCATGCCTTCTGGAAAATCTCCACAGACCCAGTCACTAAATGGAATGATCACACCTGTCTTCTCCTCTACTCTCCTAAGAGCTGCAGTTGACTCAGAAGCAAGAGGTAAAGTGAAAGTCGTTCAGTCGAGTCCAACTCTTTGTGACTCCATGGACTATACAGTCTATGGAATTCTCCAGGCCAGAACACTGGAGCGGGTAGCCTTTCCCTTCTCCAGGAATATATTGACTGCAGAGACGAACTAAGCCATGAATACCCAGAGGATACTAAGAGACACCCCAACCTACCAAAACCCCTGCATTCCCAAGCCACAACTGAGAGATCACCAGACCCTGCTACTCAGTAAGGAAAGGAAAGAACTAACATTTGTCAGGAAGAATTTCAACAGCCCAAGTGGAAATGGGCTTAACCTTCAGCCATCCTGAAAAATAAAGTTGACCCGAATTCCCCATTCTCTGGACATTTTTGTTGGGTTCACTGAAGTTCATTGGGTGCCGTTGTGAAAACTGTATAATCTAACTCGGATGGTAAGAAAATGCTTCCTGTGGGGAAGACTGGTTCTGCTATGACCAATTCCCTTGGGATGCCTACTTCAGGCCTTGACCAAAGAGGTGGATGCCCCAGGCCTAGAATTGCTCCCTCTCCCAGCCTGCTCCCCATTGCCCTCCACCTACTAAATCTCATCGAAGCCTGCCAAAGCCCATCTCCTCCACGCTTCTCTGGCACCTACCCCCTAACGCCTCAGCTCCCATCCTTCTTCCTGTTGCACCTATTAAGTGTCTCTTTAAGCACCTAACCCCCTAATTCAGGTTTCACGAATGCAGGGAACATTTTTTGTTCATTGTTTTACCCTAAAAGTTTGAACTAGTTCTTGGTACACAGTAGGCCTTCAATAAATATAGAATGAATGATTGAATGCTTTCTCCTCACAGCACCTCTGGGATTGTGTTCCTCTAGATGTCTCTGCCCAGGAAATTCGCTGGGGCAAGGACTATGACTTGTCTTATTCATCTTTATCCCTGTCACTCATCCTTCTACTTAATAACTACTTATTGAAAGAGGAAAGAAAGGAAGTCAATTTGGGGCATGTGCAATCCAGAAAGAATGGAGGTGGGGGTCAGTGGGTAGAGTTATTTGGATTTCAAGGGTGTGGGTAATCCCGGAGAGGAACAAACTACTATATTTGCCTACAAATTTATTTATGCCTGTCTCCTTTCAGAGGGTTTGAGGTGGCTTACAAAAACACAGACATAATACAAGGTAACAAGTCGGTGAAGTCAGGATGAGGAGGAAATAAGAGTAGGAAAAATAAGATCAAGTCAGCTCGTTTAGAAGTGGGCCAAAAAGTTGGCCAAGTTTTCCCACAGCCCTGTCGAGGCGGAAGGCTCTCTTCCTTTTCCCCACCTCCCTCCCTCTCAGGGGCCACCACTGGCCGCCCAGGCCAGGGAGAGCGGCCCTGAGGTTAGCGCGCCGAGGGGAGGGGCCTGGAAGGGCGGCTAGCCTGGGAGCTCGGGCCTAGAAGCCTGGGCTACCTTATGGGCCGGGGCAGACCCGCTCTGGGGGGGCTCTCCCAGGCCCAGGCGTGGGCGCCCGGGTGGCCGGCAGGGGCCTGTGACCCAGGCGGGTAGGGTAAGGGCTGAGGGCTCGCTCTTCCACTCAACGCTGCAGAAGTTCTCGAGCTGGCAACTCAAGGCCCTCCAGCCAAATGGACTCGCGGCCTACTAAGCGCTGGCTTGGCGGGCCGGGCACAAAGACGGAAGGAGCGGCGCGCCTTCCACCCCGCCCCACCCCCACCCCCGCGCCACACAAAGGGGCAGGCCGCCCCTCCCCCAGCCTCGCCCTCGCCTTCCCCCTCCACCCTCCTCTCGCTCAGGCCGCCCTTCGGTGACTTCCTCTCCCTTCCCGGGGAAGCCCGGGGACTTCTCAGGGACAGCCTTTCACCTGGGCGCGGGGCGGGGGGCGGGCGCGCGGAGGGAGGCCTCCCGGCCCACTCCCCGCCCGGGCCCGCGCCCGCGCCCTCCTCCCTAAGCCCGCTCCATTGGCCCCCAGCGCCTTCCCGCCCTGGCGTCCCCGCCCCCACCCGGCCGAGCACGTGCTGCCCCCGGCCCGGCCCTGCCCCCACCCCCACCGGAAACATTCCTGAGACATTCCTGAAACGAGGAGGTCCGGCCCCTCCGGTTCCCCACCCCGCCTCCACTCTGGGCGCAGAATTTTCCAGGCGTCCCCTCACCCTCCAGCGCCGGTTCGCCCCCTGAGTAGGGGGCCAAGCCGGGGCCTCCGCCGACCGGGGAGGAAGAAGGGGAGCACAGAGTAACATGAGTCACAGCCTTGTGTCACTGGGCCGCACTGCGAGTCCCTGCATCACGGGGAGATGGGGAAGGCCGCCTCGGGGACCAGGGGCGGGGAGGTGCGCCCGAGAAGGCCCCGGGCCCGGCCTGCGGGGCGCGCCCCTGACAGCGCCCTTTCTTCCCCCACCGCCCTCCCCGCCATCTTCCCGCTTGGGCTGCCTTCTCTTTCGCGCAGTAGGTCTTTGTGGCTCCAGGCGTGGCGAGGTACATCGTGCGCAGACTCATTCCTTGCCTTCAGAGTGCTTCCAGGCGACCACCGGGTCACGTTTTATTAAAATAAAAAAAGTCACAGCGGAAGGGGCCAGGGCACCCAGTGGGACCGTTGGTCTCCACAACACCATCCGGGTCACTTAAAAGGAATGAGCCCTCCCCTCAGGTTTACCTGAAGAGGAGCCAATCGTTTGCCTCGCGTGGAGGCCGCACCTTGATTATGGTTCACTCGGGCCCATTAAATCTAAACTCGGGATCTCACAAGTTTCACGTTCGAGTTTCACAAGACCTTACATTTCACCAGTCAGCCACACACGGCTGGCACCGAAATGCACACGCAGACACCTGTCCACCCAGGGGAAACTCTAAGGAGCCGCGTTATCTAGGCGGAGAGGACGGCGGGTAGGCCGCGGGACTCTCCAACCGGCGTCCGCGCAGACCCCCGCAGGCACCGGCACCCGCGCACATTCACGCGCCTGCGGGCGGCAGGCCTAACGCCCGGAAGGCCCCAGAGGCGTCTCTCCCGCGGGCCCACTCCACGCAGAGAGGACGCCCGCCCCCTGGGAAGGGCTTCCTGGTGACCCCTCTCAGCAGCTCCCCAAGTCTGCCGGCCGGGGACTGCAGGGAGGGGACCGCGGCCTCTGGGGCCCGGCCCGGCCCCCCTACGCGCCCGCCCCCAGACGCCCGTCTCCGCATGGCCCTCGGCGTCGTCAGCACCCACCCGCGCGGCGGCGGCGGCGGGCGGCCGCCCTTTTAAATCCCCAGGCTCATTTGCATGTCCCCGCCCCCCAGTGACACGGCTGGCGCGGGCGGGCCCGTCCCCCCTGCCCCTGGGTCGCTCTTTTTAAGCTCCCCTGAGCCGGGGCTGCGCTCCTCTAATTGGGACTCCGAGCCCGGGCTATTTCTGGCCCTGGCGCGGCTCCAAGAAGGCGTGAGTTCGCTGTCCCTCCGGTGGCTCCTTTTTTTTTTTTTTTTAAATATCTATCATTTAAATAAATTATTTATTTATTGAGGCCGCGCACGGGCCGTGCCTAGCTTCCTGCCCCTCGCCATCCTTCGGGGGAGGTGGAATATTTTTGTGCCCCCCCCCCTCCCCGGCCTGGATGTGACATATAAATACCCCGCGGGGGCCAGGGCGGCGAGCACGCGGCGGCGGCGGCCTCTGAGCGCTTCTGCTCTCTCTCCCGGTTTCAGATCCGCATTTGCTACCAGCGGCGGCGGCGGCGGCGGCGGCGGAGCCAGGCCGGTCCTCAGCGCCCAACACCGTCGCTCCCGGCAGCTCGGAGAGCGCACCGCAGGCCGGCAGCCGAGCTCGCGGTGAGTCCGTCCTGGGGCCGGCGGCGTAGGGGGGCGCCCGCGCCGCGGCCGCACGCCGCCCCCTCCTGCAAGCCGCCCCGGGGCTGCAGCGCGCGCCTCCGGCTTTATTCCCAGGCCGGGGCTGCGCGAGCCGCCGGCGGGGGAGGGCCGCGCGGCGCGGGGGGCGGGCGGCGGGGCCCGCGGCGCGGGGAGGGCGCCCGCACCCCTGCCCCCGCGCCGCGGGCGCCGTGCGGGGGGCGGGGACCCGGGAGAAGCGCACGGTGGGGGAGGGGGCGCGCGGCTGCGGCGAGCGCGAGTCGTGCACCCGGCGGCTCTCGGTGCACCTCGCGCGGCCGCCGCTCCCGCCCGAGCCCGAGCCCGAGCCCGGGCCTGTGCCGTGGGGGCGGGGAGAGGGGCAGGCTGGGGCGCGGCGGGAGAGCCCGGGGCCGGGCGGCCCCGCAGCCTGGGGAAGTTCTCTAAGTGGGGGGTGGGATGGGCGGGAACCCCGCAATTCGGCCTGAACTCCAGGCTTGGCCTTTTATCCCGGCGCTCGCTCCGCAGCCGAGGCCGACTCCCTGGCCTGGGTTTGGGGCTTCACCCCGACCCCACCTCTGGCCTGGCCTGCGTCTCTTCAGCCCCCGGGGCCCGGCCTGCCCTCCGCCCCCACAAACTGGTTTCTCTGCTTTGCTGGGCTCTGTTGGAACTAGTCCCTTTGACTCCCCGTTTCATTTTTTTTTAAACTGGGGCTTTTATTTTGCGGGGAGGGCGCGGAGGGAGGCGGCTTTCTTCCTCTCCCCCGCGCGCGCCAGGTTTCCTGCCCCAAGGCGGGCTTGGGTGCCCCCTCTGGCAGGAAGTGGGGCCGGGTGCACCCTCGTGGCGGTGCATGCGGTCGGAGGGCACCGGTTTCCCGCGCCTGCACCCGCGGCCTGCGCCCCTCCCCCCGCGCACTCCGGCCCCTCGTCCCTCCGGCCGACCTGCAACGGCCGGGCGCAGACACTTGCAGAGTCACCCAGGGCGCGGGTCTGGAGTAGGGGCGACAGGGGCTTTACCAGCCGCCAGGCGTGTAAGGAAACTGGCGGGCGAGAAGGGTCGCAGGAACCCACTCCAACTTGCTCTGTGACCTTGGGCACCTCATCAGCCCTTCCTATAGGCCACTTTTTGGGAGGAGACGAGGCAGCCCCATGGTGATTTCCTAGAGTCATGGCCTCGGGTTGCCTTAGCGTTTGTGGAGCCCACATTGTATGGAGGGGACAAGTCTGAGGCCCGAAAGGGTTTATTACCGACGATAGGATTGAAGTTGGGCCTCAAACGTGGCTTCTCCAAGCCAGGCCTCCCTGATGTTCAGAAACAGGTGGAAGAGACAAGCATTTGTTGGTCTCACCAGAGAGGGCCTCAGGCCTTAATTCAGTTCATGGAGGCCTGGAGTGGGGGTGAGCGGGTTAAAGGGTCCCCAGCAGCAAGAAGTGGGGAAAAATACCAGACGCACTCAACAGGGTCCCCAGGCAGGCTGGGCTGGGCCTTCTGGGATTAGGGGCTGGCTTCGCCCAACTAGAACCCCCTCTTGGAGGGGGCCTCCAGCAAACCTCATGTGAGGTCAGCGCTCATTTAGCTGATTAATTTTGATGTTTAGTTTTGAAGGGGGATCTGTGGTGTAATGTAAGATTCTAATCACTGCCTGTAATTACAGAGCAGGCCAAGCCACTAATGATGGAGCAGGATAAATCACCAACCACCTTGTTTAAAAGGGTCTTCAAGTCTGAAATATTATGAAATGGAATAATTACCAGACGAAGTCTCGCCGTCTGGAGCATTTCAATACTTGAGGATCAGGGGCCTCAGGCCCCTCTTAACAATCACAAGTTTGCAAAACAACAGGCTTTCCTCTCTTTGGGTTAAAATTGGAAATAGTCTGAATCTGAAAAGGGAGAGTCGTTTTCAAATGTTCTAGTTCTCATTTTGATTGGAATGAACCTTTCAGTTGTTTAAGTATTTTTAATTTTTACCTGGTTTGATTCTTGCTGCAGTCTGCAGACGTAGGCAAGACAGGTGGAGCATCATTACTCCCCTTTTATAGGTTGAGGGGCTTTTCTGGAAGTGGAGACACTTGGGCCCACCCTTTGCCAAGGGCCGCCTCCCAGGACAAATCTCTGTCTGTAACTTGGGGATAAGAACTGGGAGGATAGGAGTGGGGGCTCTTTCTCAGCCTCAGGAAGAGACTCCCAAATACAGGTGCAGGTGCCCCTTGCAGAGGGTGGTTTTACATGAATTCTGTATTTGTAGGACTGATTAAGTCCAAACAGTCCTCTTAAGAAGAGGGAATATGCCAGAAAAGGACCAGGGCGCTTTGAGGATCAGCCCTCCTAGGGCTTCAGGGGGTCAGCTAGTGTCTTCTTCCTCTCAGTTGGAGAAGTCCCTGCCCCTCATGAGAGGAGGCATCAAAGAGAAGGATCCCGTCTGACTCCAGGTGGGTGGGAGTGGGCTGGGGTAAAAGGAGACTCCCCTTTCAGCTTTGGGTGATTTCTTTTCCTCCCCACACCTCACCCAGTGTGGTTTTAGCCCCCATTTCCCAAATTGTTCGATCTTTGACCCTCCAAGGTTTAACCCAGGGAGAGGGAAGCAGAGAGAACCGGTGGGGCCCTGGGCAGTGCTATGGACAAGGTGGCCCAGGGACTGATGGCATGGCTGCCAGGTAGATGTGCAGGGCTCATTCCCTGCTTACCTCTTCTCCCTTGTTCCCCGCGAGCTACCCAGGCTTGGCTTGCTTTTAAAAGAGAAGGGGCGGCACAGTGGAGGAGAGGGCCCTGGCAGTCTGAGGACCATCTCGCCCACACCTCAGCCAGGGCAGCCTCACCCACGGCCAGGTCTGGGCTGGCTGCACTCTTGAGTGGGGGTGGCAGGGCAACAAAGAGCCCTTCTGAGCAGGAGATAAGGCCCTGATTAGGGCCAACGGCCCAGCCCCGCCCTGCAGCCTGCATGCCGGGCTGGGTGTGGAGTCCTGGGGGTCCCTGGGAGCAGGCAGTTTCCCTTTGGGCGTTTCTCGGGCGGGAGTGGTGAGGGTTTGGAGGTGGCTAACACTTTTCCTGCCTCCCCGCAGCCCAGCCGTGGCTCCTCGCCTGCTCTGCTGACGAGGGAAGATGAGCGAGTCGAGCTCGAAGTCCAGCCAGCCCCTGGCCTCCAAGCAGGAGAAGGACGGCGCTGAGAAGCGCGGGCGGGGCCGGCCTCGCAAGCAGCCTCCGGTGAGCCCTGGGGCCGCGCTGGCGGGAGGCAGCTGGCTGTCCAGACCTTTGCCTCGGTTTACCTCTTGGGGCTAGGGATCGTGGCAGGTGAAAACAGGACTGGCAGGGTGCGGCATCATTCCTACACATGTGTGCGCTCCCCACACACGCGTCCCTGGTGCCCGAGAGGAGTGTGGTCCAAGGGAGCGCTGAACCTGAGTTCAAGCCAGGAGTGAGCCTGTAGTCATGAAGGCCAGAGCGTACACTGGTAAACCACTCACCCTTTATTTCCAGTCCATTGTGGACCAGTGTATTGAAGTATGGTGACTCAGTGGTAAAGAATCTGCCTGCCAAGCAGGAGACGCGGGATTGATCCCTGGGTCAGGAAGATCCCCTGGAGGAGGAAATGGCAACCCACTCAAGTATTCTTGCCCAGGAAATCCCATGGACAGAGGAGCCTGGTGGGCTACCGTCCGTGGAGTCGTAAAAGCATTGGATGTGACTTGGCGACTAAACAACAAAGATGAATTGTAGAAACGTGAACATTCACATATGTAAGCCCAGCAGTACGCGTGGCGGCACTCTGGTGACTTACTTAATACTTACTGTCCGTTTCTGTAGTTCTCCATCCCAGGGCAGGGGCCAGCACCTGTTCGTGGGCTTCCTTGAGTGACCCTGCATTGGGCTTTGCCTGGTTCTGTAAAAGCCCAGGAAGTTTAAAACATTGGGGAGTTGGTGGCAGAGTGACTCAGAGCCCTGGTTGCGGGCACCCGAGGGAGCTTGGCCAGTCAGGCTGTGTGCGCCACCTGTTACCTGGTGGAGACCTTGGTTTCTCTCTTGAGAGGCAGCTGTCCCCACATGAGGGCGCAGCTGTGGGTGAAGCCCCGTTCCTTCCCTTTCCTGGGGGAGAGAAGGGGAAAGGAACCGAAGCTGATCCTCATCCACCAGGCCCCAGGCACGCCTCCCCACCCCCATTGGGGATTTCGGTACTCGCTCTTGAGGCGCCGAGGAGTCTCACGGGCGGTGGAATTCATCTGCCTCTTTCAGAGCCCTGTTCACGTGTGGAGAAGTCACCCCCTTAGTCCAATTCCTTTGGCTTCCCCCTGCCAGCTGTGGGCATGTCGGTGAGGGGTGTCAGAAGGGCTGTGGGGTTACTGGGCGATGAATGGGCAGCCGCCCTGGGAAACCACTGCTGATGTGCCTTTACTGCCCGCCTTCTGTGCATTATGTAGCAGTTTTTTATTCTGTCTCCGGCTTATTAAAGTTTCAGTGGCCCAAATGGCAGGGGTCTCTGGGGTTCCAAGATGTGGACATGAGTCCTCCCTAGAAGGTAACTGGAGGGAGTCTGGTTTGCAGGTAGAGCCGGAGGCTCCCTCTAGGGGAAGGGGGCATCCTTTCCCCTCTTCTGCATGCCTGCCTTCTGGCGGAGGTGTGGGTGGGGTGGGCAGTGATCACAGCCCAGTGCTTGGAGACTTGTCCTGTCTTCATTCAGCATCTGGCCCAAGATCTGAGAGCTGGTCAGAGGCCGAGCTGGGGTATGGACAGCTGTCTCGTGTCTTTCTGCCTCCACGACACCCTTCCCAGAGGCCTTCTGGTGTCTTGTCATTTTGCCGTTGCAGAGAATCTAAGGGAGAGGCTTTGCAAAAGAATGTCAGATGGAGAACCTGGATCCCAAGGGTTACCTGCCATGGTTCCTGTGGATTCTGGAGCGGGGCTGCGCAGACCACTGCTGGGCTGGGGCAGAGGGCTCTGTCCTGAAAGGGGGCAGGGCAGGTGGCTTCTGTGTCTCTGACTGTCTCATCTGTCTTTGCAGAAGGAGCCCAGTGAAGTGCCAACACCTAAGAGACCTCGGGGCCGACCGAAGGGGAGCAAAAACAAGGGTGCCGCCAAGACCCGGGTGAGGCTTGCCGGGGGCCCTCTGCCCTGACAGCAGCCATGGGAGGCCTGGTCTGTCCTCATTTTCTGCACCTGCTTCTGGCATATGGGTGGTGATGGGCCTGTGCCCATGGAGGTGAGGGGGGCGGTGACTGAGGTCTCACTTCTGGGCCTTGGCCTGCCCAGGACAGTGGGGAAGTCAGGTGTCCAGCAGGTTTCCTGGTCTGGAGAGGCAAGCTGGGAGGGAGGAGCCAAGGGGGCAGCTCCGTCCGGGGCTGAGACTGTCACCTTCTCTGCGGGAGGTCCCCTGGCTCCTGCAGGAATGAGGGGGAAGGCCAGATTCATAGTGGCATCAGCCTTTCAGAGAAGTTGTTTTGTTTTTTATTTTATTTTTTCTAAAACACGACTCATATCCTCTTGAGTCATGGGTGGAGGAGGGAGTTGGGGGGCGTGTGTGTATGTTGGGGTGGGGGGGGCGGTGTGGCTGGCCAGTCATCACCAGCTGGACTCGGGTGGGCCCTCTCTGCTGTCCCTCACCATCTGGGGCACTGGTCATTGGGTGGGCACTGTCAGGGACATTTTTGACTTAGTGGATCTTTTCTCTGACCATCTAGAAAACCACCACAACTCCAGGGAGAAAACCAAGGGGCAGACCCAAAAAACTGGTAGGTGACTGGGGCAGAGGCAGCTTGGTTCTTCTGGGGAGACTGTTAAAGAGTGAGTGATGCTCCTTCCTGTGTGCCCATAGAGGGAGACGGCTCTCCCTGACCTGCAGGGCCAGCAATGGTGGGGCTTCACATTTTCACCCAGGCCTAGGGAGGGGAAAGGGTTTGTCCAGGGCGCCCGGACTCCTGGCACTCAGCCCAGGGCTTCTGAAGAGCTGTGTCCATGAGAAGTGCAGGGTCCCAGGTACAAACCAGGCCAGACTCCCTGCCCTGCCTTACTGGGGGTGTTCTTATCTTTTCCTTCCCCTGCTTATGGTTCAGAGTCAGAACTTCTAGGGTGGACCTTGAGGTCCTATGGTAGCATCTCCCCCCCGCCCCCCCATTGTAGTAATGAAGAAGAAGAAGGGAGGTTTAAGCAGCAGCAGTAGAGGATCTCAACTCTGGGAGGGGGGTGGGACATAGCCTGTTGGGTGGGAGCTGAGGGGCGATGCCCCGTGGACGCTGCTCCTCACATGGGGGCCCCCTCCCCTTCTGGGCCCCCAGACAGCTGGGAGCGGTAGCTGGCGGGCTGAGCCCAGAGATCTTCCGGGGCACCGCTGCAGCTGGGGCCCCTGCAACCTGTCCTCCCTGCGGCTCGTTCCTCGAGCTGTGTGAGCTGAGCCACCACCGGCTGAGGGGGGCTTGGGGTGCTGGCAGGGCCCCAAGAGTGAGTAACAGGAAACGGGTTGTTTTGGAGTTTGTGCCTGGCACGGGGGCCCTGTGTGGTGTCCCGACATTCCCGCCCAGTGAGTGAGCCCCGGCCGGCGCACACTTCCCCTTGCTCCCCGCCCTGGCCTGGGGTCAGCCCGCGGCCGTGGCCCCTCCACCGCCCAGCAGCTGCCCCTGCGGGCCGCTGAGGCCACCTGGTACCCTTCGTGGAGGGGGCTCACAGCCTCCAGCCACCCCTGCCCTCCCCTTCTCCTTTCCCTGGCTGCCATCTCCCACCCCAGGACCAGTCACTTCCTCGCCAGCTTGAGCCTAGGGGTGCCCTGTGCTCTGCCAGGAGCCCCCTGCCCCTGGGGGCTGAGGGGCCTGGCTGTGTGTGAGAGCAGCGTGTGTGTGGTTTTTTTTTTTCCCTCCCTTTAAATTCTTCCTTTTTATGAATGAAACTGGGCCGTGGAGGTTGCTGAGTCACCCACACACTCAGCCCTGACTCATCCCCCTTCTGGAGAGGCCGGGTGTTCGGAGGAGGGGTGGTGAGCTTGGCCTCTGGGGGCGGCAGCATAGGAGGGGGCGGGCCTGGCATTCTCTTGATGGCCCTGCCTACCCCACAGGAGAAGGAGGAAGAGGAGGGCATCTCGCAGGAGTCCTCAGAGGAAGAGCAGTGACCGCCGCCCGCTCCCTCCCGAGGAGCAGTTTCCTTCTGGGACTGGACAGCTCCGCTCTGCTCCCGCCGCCCCCCCCAGGCCCTCCCCGCCCCCCACCTGTGCCCTCCCCACCACACTACACCGCACACCAGCCGCCACAGGGTCCCTGGGCCCGAGTGGGGAGCCGCTCCCTTTGATTTCAGGTCCCAGTGACCCCTCACCCACCCGCCACACCCGCCGTCCCGGACAAAGCTGACTTCCACTTAGCCGCTCCCACGCTGCCACACCCCTGCTCCCTGCGTGGTGGGGGCCTTGCTGGCTGGGCTCTCGGTTTGGGGATCCCCTCTGCCTCTCCCCTCTGGCTTCCCGTTAAGGGGCCTGGGAGGGCTCCCCTGGCCTTAAAAGGGGCCCAAGCCCCATCTCATGCTCTCATTTGGACACGCCCCACGCCACTGTACTAGCCGCAGCAGGTGCGGCCACTGGAGAGGGGCGACTGCCCCGAGATGCCCCCCACCACCCCCAACCGACCTGTGTCTCACCGTGGGGTGGCTCACACCCCCTCTCCTTCCCGCCTTGCCTTGTCCCCACACTAGGTGGGGGCCACCCTCTTGGGGGCTCAGGAAGGAAGGTAGGAATGTAAGTCCCCTCCCAGCTCTAGGCAGGCTCCAGCCCACCTTGCCCTCACCCTGGAATCCCATTGCAATGATGGAAAGCATCCCCTTGATCCAGGTGAGGCCCGAGGCCTGGGCTCCCTGCAGCAGCCACTTGCGTGAGCTGGAGCCACTCCCCGCCCCTGTCTGCTTCTGCTCCAGGCCTCAGTTTCCCCTCGTCCCTTCCCTCGGGGCACTAATAACCAGGAGCTAGTCTCGCCCACTCCCACCCTTCTGCTCCTCCCCAACCCCCAAGGTTCTGGTTCCATCTTTCCTCTGTTCACAAACTACCTCTGGACAGTCGTGTTGTTTTTTGTTATATGTTTTGTTCTTAGACATCCGTCGCTGCTGCTGCTACCAGCGCCAAATGTCCATCCTCATCGCCTCCTGTTCTGCCCACGTCCCCCTCCTCCAAGAAGCCCTTAGGGGAAGGGGCCTGGAGCAAAGCAGGCTGGGTACCAACTCCCCCAGTCCCAGGGAAGGTGGGGTCCTGCCCCTAGGATGCTGCAGCAGAGTGAGGGTGGGGAGGGGGGGCCCGTGTTGACTGTCAGGTGTAGGGGCCACCTTCTCCACCTGTTCTGTCAGGGAGGAGGTAGCCATTATTTGTCCCAGCCTGGGGCTCCCCTCTGGTTTCCTATTTGCAGTTACTTGAATAAAAAAATATCCTTTTCTGGACTGTCTTTTCTGTGGTGGGTGCCTAGAACAGAGAAGTTTAGAAACCAAGGATCTCTAGTGAGTGAGTGAAAAAGAGAAAGCACTGGAGTTGACTACAGGGAAGGTAATGTAAGCCGGTCTTGAAGAAATCAACTACACCCCTAGCCACAAAACATTTTATTTACAAAATATATATACTCAATATACATTAGGCCTTGTCACCATGGGAACAGCTCCAAAGCTAAGTCTGGGAGGGCTAGAGAAGGGTGCCCATGGATGGGCAAAGCCCCACCTGGTAATCCCGGCCACCCTTTCACCCCAGGAAGAAACATTCTCATTAGTTCCTGGGAGTGGCTGGTAGGTAGGTTCATCCCACAAAGGACTGAAAGCCTAGGAGGGAGTGAGGAGGTGGGTCCAGTGGAGGCTGGCGGCTCTGCCGGGCTTAGGGGAAGGATGCTGGGGGAGCAGCAGGCTGCAGGGCCCTGGCCGACCCCGTGGTTCGGGGAGGGGCGGGGTCAGGGGCTCAGGTCACGTCTTGACATCCAGCAAGGGCATCCGCTTGTGCTGGTAGCCACTCTGCCAGCCGTGGACCACCTGTAGCAGGGGAGAGCGGGCCACAGCACAGCTTGCAGGGAGGCACCTGACTGGCCCCGGCCCAAATGGGGAAGGCTGAGGGCAGAAGCAGGTTCTGGCTTCAGGGCTGTGAGGAGAGTAGGCCCACCCCTGCTGGTTCTCTGTCCCCCCAAGTGCTCACCTTGGGGTCCCCCACATCTGAGAGCAGCTCCTGCTCAGCCTCGTGCAGCTCCTCGGCAGGGTCGTAGCTGTACATGGGGAGCAGGTGATGGCGAAGCCGGTCCACCCTGGGGGGCACGGGGGTGCTCAGCCACGGCACCCCACACCTCCCTGCAGACACCTGACTCCGCTGTTTCCCCCAGCGGGGCACCTCCAGTGGGTGCCTTTCAGGGTCCTAGAGCTCTAAGGACATGTGTCTGGATAGGAAAAAACCTAACAGGGGCATGCAGGGAATTTCAGGTTGGTCTTCTGAATGGCTGAAGGGCATCTTACGTGTATGCTGGGGTCTCAGATCCTATGGGAAGAACTTTTAAGCAGAATGCGGGGGGGAGCACTCAGGACAGGGACACTCACCGTTTTCTCTTCTGGATGTACATCACCTGTAACAGGGAAACAGCACTGTGGAGGCGGCTGAGCCCAGGATGGTCCATGGGGGACAGGGACCCACCTCCACACCCTCCTCTCCCGAGACAGCAGGACTGAGATGGTGTGTAAGGCGGGTCCGGGCCCACTCGGCCTGCCTTAGCAAGAGTGGGGGTGTGTGCGTGTGGAGGCTTCTTACCACAGCCACCACCACCCCGACCAGGGTGATGAGGAAGAAGGGTCCCAACACATAGCCCACCATGGAGTCGCTGTCGGCCTGCGGGGCATTGGGCACTGTGGTGTTACTCATGACATCGGCAGCCGGAGGGCCCTGTAGTCAGCATGGGCAGTACCGCCTCGGGAGGGTGCCTCCCCCGGGCTCCCTGAAGAGGGGGAAAGTGAAAGTGAAGGTGAAAGTCGCTCAGTCATGTCCGACTCTTTGGGAGCCCATGGACTGTATACAGTCCATGGAATTCTCCAGGCCAGAATACTGGAGTGGGGAGCCTTTCCCTTCTCCAGGGGGTCTTCCCAACCCAGGGACTGAACCCAGGTCTCCCGCATTGTAGGCGGATTCTTTACCAACTGAGCTATGAGGGAAATCTGAAGAGGAAGGAGGAGGTTGTCAATTCCACCCAGGGTGACAGCCAGGCTCTGGATCCCTCCCCAAGATAGTAATAATGCATGAAAACTTAAGGTCAGGTCCTGGAAAGGGGAGGGAGGGGGTCTTCCAGGTCAGTGTGCTGGGCTGAACCCTCCAGTGACTCTCAGCAAATCCTGGGGTTTACCCAGGGGCACCAAGGGGGGGCCAGACCCAGGGCCTGAGTGCTGCCCAGGGTGGGGCTTTCACCCAGGTGCTGGTGCTGGTCAAACATTTGCAGATACTAGTTACTGAGGGAAGGTTAGGTGGAGGTTCCCAGCTCCCGCCCCCTCTTACTGGAGCACTGGGCTACCAGAAGCTATCCAGTGAAGCAAAATGGAGAGATTAGGTTAAAATACGGGGTCCTCACTGAAGCCAAGGGGTGAGGCAGGAGCATCTGGAGGACCCCCCTCGATCCTGGTCCAGTGCGCACACCTCAGGCTATAGGTCCCAGGCCTTCGTTGTCCCTGGTGTCACTCCAGACATAGAACCTGGGCACCGTCTCCCCCATTGGTCTTGTGCTAGAGTGGACACCAGTGGGCAGGGCTGGGCTGCATCTGCGAGGTGATGTCACCTCCCCCTGGTCTTCACTCGGGGCTCCGCCCGGGTCCCTCCCCTCCTGGCCTGGCATGACAGGCGGAAGTGGAGAGGGTCAGCTCCCATGACAGATGCAAGGAGACTCTTCACGGGTGGCTGCACGCAGACGCTCCGAGGTCCGTGACCCCGGTTCGCCTGGGTTTCCATCTAGAGGTTAAGGGCTGAGCCGCCTGTCTCGGTGCCTATGGGGGCTCCGGACTCGCCCAGTCGCACGCCTGTCCCGTGGTCGAGGGGACATTCCGAGGTAGGGAGGGTGACAGGCCGTCCCTAAGATGCGGACCAGCAAGGGAGAGCGAGGGGTAGTTCCCACGGCGCTGGGAGGCTCGGGCCAGGGGAGGAGAACGTGAGGGGGGCGCAGAGCGACCCGAGTATCCTGAAATCCCGACACCCCAGGCGTGGACCTGTACCGGCGCTCTGCAGCCCATGCAACCCGGCCATGCCTTACCTCCCGCCGCTGCAGCCCGGAAAGGAACGCCCTCGGTTGGCTCCCGGGCCCCGGAAGAGCCAGCAGGCGCGTGATCAAAGGACCCGGGGAAACGGGCGGGGCCGCGGTATCGGGGTGCAGCCAATCCGATGGCCGCAGGCAGCCGGCCCGGAGACTGCCGGAGCCGCCAATCCGGAGGCGGATACAGCCGGGGCTGCAGCGCCCACGCCGCGGCGGCAGGGGGCAGCCCCGGGCCGCGCGGCGGCGCGGGGCGGGGCGCGCGGTTTCCCGGCGTCCCGCGGGGCGTCCCCGGGGCGGCAGTTCTCCGGAGCTCGCGTGTGGGGTCGGGGCCTGGCGCGCGCCCCTCGCCCTGCTGGTCGGAGCCGGGCCTCGCTCTAACGTGCATCGCAGGCCCCGTGGGGCCTCCGTTAAAGTCTGTGGAGCCCCCTAGGCCTCCTCGCACGCAGCGTCACTGCCCGTCTATGCTGTGCTCGGAGTGTGTAGGCGGGCCTAGAGTAGCCCTTGCCTGGCCTCGGACCTCGCGCCCAGCCACCCTCCCTCCCTACGTCTTACTTACTCACTCTTCGTGTTGGTAAAACAGGCTGCTGCAGGCAGCAAACGATGGCACTAGTGGAGCCTAGCACATAACATGCCCTGAATTTTAATTTTCCCTGTTAACCTCTTTCCGGTTTTCTGGGACACACACACACACACACCGGAACACACACACACACACACACACACACACACACACACACCGGAACACACACACACACACACACACCTCGGACCAGTGGGGTGAAGTCCCTCTGGGTCACAATAGGTTTGCCAAGTAGGTTAAGATTGGGTCGAAGCTTCCGTGGGCTGATCATTAAAATGTGGCACACTTAATTGGGGAAATTTGAGTAAGATCGGTGGATTTTAGCAATGTCAGTATCCTAATGGTGATGTTATAGTTTTGCAAAAGTTAGCATTGGGGGAAGCTAGGCCAAGTGTAGAACGGCTCTATCTCCGTTATTTCTTACAACCGTAGGTAAACCTACAGTTACCTCTCCCTCATCAGAATCACATGCAATTGGGAAAACTCCAGATTGGCAGGTAATAGAAAACACCCAAGAACATAAAGGTTGTGGCAGCTGAGCCAGGTTGAAATCCTCCGGGTCCTCAGGTGCTCCTGAAGATACAAGGGCCGTGTGCCTCACCCTATTCTTTCTTTGACAGTCAGAGGATGCACACGGGGTCTTAGTTCCTCCCCCAGTGATGGAACCTGTGCCGCTGGCTTTGGAAGCACAGAGTCCTAACCACTGGACTGCCAGGGAATTTCCTGGGTCACCCTGTTCTTGCCAGGGATGGCCAATGGCCCAGATGTGGTTGAGCCACTTGGTCTGGCCAGGCCTCAGTCTTCCCAAGTCCTTCCAGAAGGTTAGATGAGAGCAGATCTGGTGCAGAGATGACCCAATTAGGAACCAGAAGACAGGTGGAAGCTCGCCTCTTGCCTCCAGATACCACCATCTGACTGATGGAGAATCAGATAAAGGGAAAGGAATGAGAGAAAAGCTTGGGTCTGGAACCTCCAGGCAGATTTCCTGGTACTCTCTGGGTTTTGGGTCTGGAGAGTAGGGAGACCGCTCATCAGGCTTCTGTTAGGAGGGCAGGGGGAGGAGGCACCTCCCCAGGCAGGGCCTCCCCCACCTTACAGGGAAGTAGGGATCAAGCAGTAGGTTTTAGAGCCCAGGGGCCCTTGGCTGCCCACACACTCAACCTTTGTTCCCATTCCCACTCCACATCTTGAGAGTCTAGCGGTCCTAGGAGCAGGCCGAGTGGTTGCATTGGCTAGGCTCGTTTGTGGAAAGGCATGGGGTCTTTATTCCTAGGACAGAACACCCTTCCAAGGTAGGCAGGGCAGGTGGGATGACCTGAGTTTACAAAGGAGCAAGCTGAGGTTCTGAGTGGTGTGATGACTTCCCAAGGCCCTTGGTGTGATCAGCAAGGGGAAGGCAGAATGGGCCCCAGTGGGTGGGCCCTCTTCCTGGACAGCTCTGGGCTGGCAGCTGCCCTGGGATTGTGTTTGAGGTCTGGTTTGTTCCTGTGATGAGACGAACTGTGGTAGGTTAAATCCATATAATGTAAACCATAAAATAATAGAGTGAATAAGCCAACAAAACAGATAAAATACAATTAAAAATTCTCAAGTAATCCAAAAGAAGGTAGAAAAAGAGCAAAGGGTAACAAAGAACAGATGAGAGACCCAGAAAACAAAGAGGATGATAAAATGAAGCCTAACTCTGTCAATCACAGTAAAGGTGAATGGTCTCAACAGCCCGGTCAAGGGACCTCCCTGGTGATCCAGTGATTAAAACGCCCCGCTTCCGCCCCAGGAGACACAAGTTCGACCCCTGGTCAAGGAACTAACATCCTGCATGCCACGCATGGCCAAAAAATATAAAATGAACAACCCAATTAAAAGGCTGAGATTGTCAGAATGGATAAAAGAAGTAAGACCCAATTATATGCTGCCCACAAGAAATGTACTTTGACTACAAAGACTCTAACAGGGTAAAAGCAAAAAGATGAGAAAAGATACACCTTGTTTACGCTTGTCAAAAGAAAGCTGGGAGGGCTGTGATAAAATCAGATTTGATTGCAGAGCAGAAAATATTACCAGAGATTAAAAAAAGGGTCAATTCATAATGACACGATTGAGGATAGACCAATTCTAAATGTTCACGTGCCCAATAAGACAGCTTCAAAATACATAAAACAAAAATGGATACAACTGTAAGAAAAAACAATCACAGTTTTAGTCAAATATTTCAATACTACTCTGAATAATTGATAAAACAATCAGATAAATAATCAGCCAGAATTAAACTGGAACAACCCTATCTACATTTATAGAATATCAACATTTATAGAATATTCCACCTAACATTAGGAGGATACATAGTCTTAAGATCATATTCTTGGCCATAAAACAAGTCTCAATAAAAAGGATTCAAGTCATACAAGATATGTTTTCTGATCACAGTGGAATTATATTAGAAATCATTAACAAAAAGATCCTTGGAAAATTCATAAATATTTAGAAAATGAATGACATACCTCTGGATCAAACAATAATTAGGAACTATTTTGAGCTTGTGGGACATCTCTATTAGAGAGAGAAATTCATAGCACTAAATACCTATTAAAAAAAAGAAAGATGTCAATGACCTCAGCTTCCACCTGAAACCAAAGTATACAGAAGAAAATAACAAAGATGAGTGCAGAAACCCATGAAATAGAAAACAGAAAAACAGAATCGATGAAACCAAAAGCTGCTTCCTGAGAAAATCAACAAAATTCATAAACCTCTAGCCAGACTGGTCAGGAAAAAAAAAAATACAAATCACCAGTATTAGGAATGAAAGATTCTACATCACAACGGATTCTACAGGCCATAAAAGAATAATAAGGGAATATTAGGAACAACATTTTGCAAATAAATTCAATAACATAGTTGAAATGGAAAATACATGGAAACAAAGACAAATTATCAAAGCACACTTGAGAGATAGATAAATGTATAACACTTTAGATTGAATTTATACCATCTTAACTTCAATGGCATACATTAACTCCTCCTATTCAATTCCACGTCCCCCTTTAAGTTGGTATTGTGACAAATACATCTTTATATATTGCATGCATATTAACACATTCATAATTATGTTTTTATGCATCTGTGTTTTAAGCCATATAAGAATGAAAGAGGAGTTGCATACCCAAAATACAATAATACTAGCTTTTATTTTACTTTGTAGTTACCTTTATCAGTGAACTTATTTCCTTTATATGACTTTGAGTTACCAGTGACTTTTGGTTTTAGTCAGAATGACTCCCTTTGGGAAGCCTTAAGGGCTTCCCAGGTGGCTCATTGGTGGAAGAATCCGCCTGCCAATGCAGGAGACGCCAGTTCAATCCCTGGGACAGCAACATCCCCTGGAGGAGGAAATAGTAACCCACTCCAGTATTCTTGCCTTGAGAATCCTATGGACAGAGGTGCCTGGTGGGCTACAGTCCACAGGGTCGCAGAGTCAGACACAACTGAACGACTGAGCATATACGCACAGCATTTCTTGTAGGGTAGGTCTACTAAGAACAATACCTTTTGTTTATCTGAACAAAATGTCTGAATGTCTGAACTTCTCTATGACAATTTTTATGGATATAGAATTACTGGTTGACAGGATTTTCTGTTTTCCTGTCAGTTCTTTAAACATATCATTCTACTGGTTTCTGGCCTTCATGGTTTCTGATGATAAATCAACTCTTAATCTTAGTATGTTAATTGTAATCACCATGGTAACCAATAAAAAATAAGTAGGAAATACACAGAAAGGGAAATGAAAAGGAAATCAAAATAGTACATACTAGGAGAAAAATCAAACACAAAAGAATGCAGCACTGGGAGGACTGAGGAACAAAAAAGATGACAATATAGGAAACAGCACTACAGCAGAAGTCCCTCGATATCAGTAGTCACTTTAAATGGAAAGAGACTAAACCCACGAATTAAAAGACAGGGATTGGTGACAGTGCACAATTTATGATGAATTCATGCCACTCAACTATATGTTTCAAATTATTAAAATGGTAAATTTTATGTATATTTTATCACTCACCAAAAAAAGCAGAATGGATTTTTAAACGAACTAGCAAGATCTGAACAAACATTTCCCCAAAGAAGATATGCAAATGGCCAAGTAAGTACATGAAAAGATGTTCAACATCAGTAATCATTCAGCTCAGTTCAGTTCAGTCGCTCAGTCGTGTCTGACACTTTGCACCCCATGGACTGCAGCACGCCATCCTTCCCTGTCCATCATCAACTCCCGGAGCTTGCTCAAACACATGTCCATTGAGTCAGTGATGCCATCCAACCATCTCATCCTCTGTCGTCCCTTTCTCCTCCTGCCTTCTCAATCTTTCCCAGCATCAGGGTCTTTCTCAATGAGTCAGTGGCATCAGGTGGCCAAAGTATTGGAGCTTCAGCTTCAGCATCAGTCCTTCCAATGACTATTCAGGACTGAGTTCCTTTAGGATGGACTGGTTGGATCTCCTCACAGTCCAAGAGACTCTCAAGAGTCTTCTCCAACACCACAGTTCAAAAGCATCAATTCTTTGGTGCTCAGCTTTCCTTATGGTCCCAATCTCACATCCATACATACTACTGGAAAAAACATCACTTTGACTATATGAACCTTTGTCAGCAAAGTGACATCTCTGCTTTTTCATATGCTGTCTAGGTTGGTCATAATTTTTCTTCCAAGGAGCAAGTGTCTTTTAATTTCATAGCTGCAGTCACCATCTGCAGTGATCCTGGAGCCCAAGAAAATAAAGCCTGTCGCTATTTCCATTGTTTCCCCATCTATTTGCCATGAAGGAATGGACCAGATGCCATGATCTTAGTTTTCTGAATGTTGAGTTTTAAGCCAACTTTTTCACTCTCCTCTTCCACTTTCGTCAAGAGGCTCTTTAGTTCCTCTTCACTTTCTGCCATAAGGGTGTTGTCATTTGCATATCTGAGGTAATTGATATTTCTCCCTGCAATCTTGATTCCAACTTGTGCTTCATCCAGTCTGGCATTTCGCATGATGTACTCTGCATGTAAGTTAAATAAGCAGGGTGACAATATACAGCCTTGAAGTACAACTTTCCCTATTTAGAACCAACCCATTGTTCCATATCTGGTTCTAACTGTTGCTTCTTGACCTGCATACAGATTTCTCAGGATGCAGGTAAGGTGATCTGGTATTCCCCATCTCTTGAAGGATTTTCCAGTTTGTTGTGATCTACAGTCAAAGACTTTGGTGTAGTCAATGAAGCAGAAGATGTTTTTTTCTGGAATTCTCTTGCTTTTTCTAAGATCCAACAGATGTTGGCAATTTGATCTCTGGTTCCTCTGCCTTTTCTAAATCCAGCTTGAACATCTGGAATTTCTCAGTTCATGTAGTGTTGAAGCCTGGTTTGGAGAATTTTGAGCTATAATTTGCTAGCATGTGAAATGAGTACAATTGTGCGGTAGTTTGAATATTCTTTGGCATTGCCTTTCTTTGGGATTGGAATGAAAAGAGGTGGGGAAGGATCCAAGTATATGCTGCTGTCAAGAGACTTACTTTAGACCCAGAGACACAAATAAGTTGCAAGTGAAAGAATGGAAAGATATTCTATATAAAGAATAATCAAAAGAGACCTAGGGTGGCTATACTCATATCACAAAATAGATTTTACATCAAAAACTGTTACTAGAGACAAAGGAGGACATTTTATATTGATACCAAGGTCAATTCATGAAGAAGCTTTAACAGCTATGTATACAGCAAACAGGGCTCCCCAGGTGGCACCAGTGGTAAAGAACCTGCCTGCCAATGCAGGAGACATAAGAGACATGGGCTCTATTCCTGTGTCAGGAAGATCTCCTGGCGGAGGGCATGGCAACCCACTCCAGTATTCTTGCCTGGAGAATCCCATGGACAGAGGAGCCTGGTGGGCTATAGTCCACAGGTTTGGAGAGAATCAGACACGACTGAAGCAACTTAGCATGCACGCATACATCAACAACAGAGTCCTAAGATATATGAAGCAAACATTGACAGAACTGAAGGGAGAAACAGACAGCTCTACACTAATAGTTGGAGACTTCAATACCTTAATTTCAATAATGGAAAGAATATCCTACAGTCAGCAAAAACTAGACCGGGACCTGACTGTGGCTCAGATCACGAACTCTATATTGCCAAATTCAGACTTAAATTGAAGAAAGTAGGGAAAATCACTAGACCATTCAGGTATAATCTAAATCAAATCCCTTATGATTATACAGTGGAAGTGAGAAATAGATTTAAGGGACTAGATCTGATAGACAGAGTGCCTGATGAACTATGGACGGAGGTTCATGACATTGTACAGGAGACAGGGATCAAGAACCTCTGTCCATCCCCAAGAAAAAGAAATGCGAAAAAGCAAAATGGTTGTCTGAGGAGGCCTTACAAATAGCTGTGAAAAGAAGAGAAGAGAAAAGCAAAGGAGAAAAGGAAAGATATAAGCATCTGAATGCAGAGTTCCAAAGAATAGCAAGGAGAGATAAGAAAGCCTTCCTCAGCAATTAGTGCAAAGAAATAGAGGAAAACGACAGAATGGGAAAGACTAGAGATCTCTTCAAGAAAATTAGAGATATCAAGGGAACATTTCATGCAAAGATGGGCTCGATAAAGGACAGAAATGGTATGGACCTAACAGAAGCAGAAAATATTAAGAAGAGGTGGCAAGAATACACAGAAGAACTATACAAAAAAGATTTTCATGACCCAGATAATCACAATGGTGTGATCACTCACCTACAGCCAGAATCCTGGAATGTGAAGTCAAGTGGGCCTTAGAAAGCATCACTATGAACAAAGCTAGTGGAGGTGATGGAATTCCAGTTGAGCTGCTCTAGGTCCTGAAAGATGATGCTGTGAAAGTGCTGCACTCAATATGCCAGCAAATTTGGAAAACTCAGCAGTGGCCACAGGACTGGAAAAGGGCAGTTTTCATTCCAATCCCAAAGAAAGGCAATGCCAAAGAATGCTCAAACTACCGCACAATTGCACTCATCTCACATGCTAGTCAAGTAATGCTCAAAATTCTCCAAGCCAGGCTTCATCAGTCTGTGAACTGAGAACTTCCTGATGTTCAATCTGGTTTTAGAAAAGGCAGAGGAACCAGAGATCAAATTGCCAACATCCGGATCATTGAAAAAGCAAGAGAGTTCCAGAAAAACATCTATTTCTGCTTTATTGACTAAGCCAAAGCCTTTGACTGTGTGGATCATCACAAACTGTGGAAAATTCTGAAAGAGATGGCAATACCAGACCACCTGATCTGCCTCTTGAGAAATCTGTATGCAGGTCAGGAAGCAACAGTTAGAACTGGACATGGAACAACAGACTGGTTCCAAATAGGAAAAGGAGTATGTCAAGGTTGTATACTGTCACCCTGCTTATTTAAGTTATATGCAGAGTACATCATGCAAAATGCTGGGCTGGATGAAGCACAAGCTGGAATCAAGATTTCCGGGAGAAATACCAGTCACCTCAGATATGCAGATGACACCACCCTTATGGCAGAAAGTGAAGAAGAACTAAAGAACTCTTGATGAAAGTGAAATAGGACAGTGATAAAGTTGGCTTAAAGCTCAACATTCAGAAAACTAAGATCAAGGCATACGGTCCCATCACTTCATGACAAGTAGATGGTGAAACAGTGGAAACAGTGTCAGACTTTATTTTTGGGGGCTCCAAAATCACTGCAGATGGTGATTGCAGCCATGAAATTAAAAGACGCTTACTCCTTGGAAGAAAAGTTATGACCAAGCTAGACAGCATATTAAAAAGCAGAGACATTACTGCCGGGGTCCAGCCCCGGTGGATCCAGGGGTTTCGAAGGGGAGATGGCATCAGCGATCAGGAAACAATAGCTTATTTAAATGTTAATTAAAGATATAAAGAGTGGTTAAATAAGGATAGCTCAGTGAGGAAATTCAGTGGAGAAAAGAGGCTGAATAATTCAGCCAGAAGGTGAGAGAAAGAACAACATGGGGAGACCAAGTTTCGGTGAACAAGGACCGCACTTTATTTTCCAAAGTAGTTTTTATACCTTAAGTTATGCATAGAGCATAATGGGGGAAGGGGTAGAGTCATGCAGTAAGCCAGGCTTTCTTCCTGCAAACTTATCATATGCAAAAGTTTAGGTGATTTGCATCATCTTCTGGCCCAGAGGCCTGTTAACATTTTAAGAAACTTATTTTTCTCTAAAGGTGATTATTCTAAAGTCAGGCGCCACCCTCCAAAAGCATTAGATAAAGTTGCATTCCTATAGGGCAAAGGTATGGTGGGCTATAACAAGAAAAAGAATTAACTTGAGGGTCCAAGGTTACAAACATTAAAGCTACTACTTACACCAATTATATTAATCAATACACTGCAGGGACACAGCAGGTAAGGGATATGGAGACTTAGCAGCAAACATTGGCCCAACAAGTGAAAAACCCTTCACCAATACAATTTCTAATCAATCTTTTAACTGCTCAAAGGAATCTGTATTTAGACAGTTTAGAACATCTCATGCCTCTCACAGTTGGGAGGCTCTGAGCAATCACATGTGGCTGGAAAAACCTATTCAAGCAGGCTAGAGGA